>NC_080574.1:65332522-65654668 GCF_029962835.1 Magnolia sinica
TGCAGGATGGCATTGGGGGCTTAATAGAGAAATTTAAGAGATTGAAGCCGCCTACTTTTGAGGGTTTATCGGACCCTATGGAGGCAGAAAAGTGGAAAAAGTAAATAGAGAAGATATTCACTGTTTTAGGATGTGATGAGGAGCAGAAGGTTACACTTACGGTTTTCATGTTAGAGGGAGAGGCCGACCACTGGTGGGAGACAATTGTTAGAACAATTGAAGAAGATACTGCATGGACATGGGATATGTTCTGTGAGAAGTTCAATGAGAAATACTTTCCTGAGTGCGTACAGGAGCAAAAAGCAGAGGAATTCATAAGCTTAGAACAGGGGGAGATGACTGTAGGCCAGTATAAGTCTAAATTTACTGAATTATCCTGTTTTGCCCCATTTATGATTCAGGATGAAGCTCGCAAAGCTAAGAAGTTTGAGCGAGGTCTGAGAGGGTCAATTCGTAACAAGTTGACTCCACTTAAGCTTAGATTGTATGCTAATGTAGTAGAACGGGCTCTAATGATAGAGCGAGACAATGAAGAATTCTGGAAAAGTCGTAACCAAAAGAGAGAAGCGAAGAGCAATGCTAGGGCTGCATCGAATACATCTCAAACACAGGGTGATGCTTCTAAGAAACTAAAGACGATGGTAACAAATACCTTAACTCCTGCTCAGCCAATGAACTGATTTACGGGTAAATGTTATAACTGCGGAATGGAGGGTCACTCTGCACGTTTTTGTAAACAACCACCTCAGCAACCACATTATTAGGTGCCCCCGCAGATGCACCCGATACCTCAGCCACAGTTTCAAGCACATCAACCGCAGTACCAGAGACCCCCATATCATTAAGTACCAGAACAGTATCAGAGAAATTCGCAATAAAGACCCCCTCAGCAGCAGCAACGCCCACAACAACAACACTACCAGCCGAGGCAGGAAGGTCAGGCTTCTCGACAACCAGCCCAGGGTCGTGTGTTTACTATAGTACCATCAGACGCAAATGCTAATGGAGCAGTGGTGGAAGGTACCATAATTCTCTATTCCTCGTCCGTTCAAGTTTTATTTGATTCAGGAGCTACACATTCTTTTATTTCGACTCTTTTCATGCATACATTGGGTTTATCTCCTGAACTCCTAGATAAGAATTTAGTAATTGCTACACCAATAGGAAGCTCCGTAGTGTTAAATCAGATATGTAGATCTTGCCCTGTCATGGTTGGAGATTCCGTATTGTTAGCCGACCTTATCGTATTAGACATGCAAGAGTTCGATGTTATTCTGGGAATGGATTGGTTAGCTTCGTTCCATGCAAATTTGGATTGTTTTGAGAAGACCGTGGCATTCTCTATTCCTGGGCGACCGAGACTCCAGTTTCTTGGAAAGCAAAAGAATGGACCGTTATGCGATTTCTTAGCACTTTTGGAGGAAGAACCACATGAAGTAGGTATCGATCAAATTCCAATCATATGTGAGTTTTCCAATGTATTTCAAGACATACCAGGGTTGCCTCCAAGAAGGGAGATCGAATTTAGTATAGATCTTATGCCCGGAGTCTCACCAATCTCCATGGCACCGTACCGTATGGCACCAGTAGAGTTGAAGGAACTGAAGGAGCAGATTCAAACGTTATTGGAGCAGGGTTTCATTCGGCCGAGTACATCACCGTAGGGTGCACCAGTCTTATTTGTAAGGAAGAAAGATGGCTCGATGAGGTTATGTATTGATTATCGACAACTAAACAAGGTTACCATTAAAAACAAATACCCACTTCCTAGGATAAATGATCTTTTCGATCAGTTGAAAGAAGCCAAGTTTTTCTCCAAAATAGATTTGCGGTTAGGATATCACCAGCTTAGAATTAAAGAAGTAGACATACCAAAGACGGCCTTTAGGACTCGTTATGGCCACTACGAGTTTCTCGTGATGCCATTTGGACTAACAAATACACCAGCAGTATTTATGGACCTGATGAACAGAGTATTTAAGCCACACCTAGATTGTTTTGTCATAGTATTCATAGATGATATTCTTATATATTCAAAGACCCAGGAAGAACATGAGCAACATCTTAGAGTCACTCTTCAAACCCTGCAGGAACACCGATTATATGCTAAATTTGAAAAGTGTGACTTTTGGAAGGAGGAAGTGAAATTTTTGGGCCATGTAGTTTCGAAGAAGGGTGTATCAGTAGACCCATCAAAGGTAGAAGCAGTATTAAAGTGGGAACAGCCCACGAGTGTGACCGAAATACGTAGTTTTCTTGGTTTAGCAGGGTATTATCGAAGATTTATCAAAGATTTCTCTCGAATTGCGGCACCGTTAACTTAATTGACCAGGAAGGGTGTAAAATTCATTTGGGATGATACTTGTGATCAGGCATTTTCAGAGTTAAAGATTAAGTTGACGACAGCGCCTGTTCTCACCATTCCTTCGAGTGGTGAAAAGTTTGTAATCTTCAGTGATGCTTCATATAGAGGTTTAGGTTGCGTCCTTATGCAACAAGGTAAGGTTGTAGCTTACGCCTCTAGGCAACTGAAAGTGCATGAGCAGAATTACCCTACTCATGCCTTGGAGTTGGCAGCCGTGGTTTTCGCTCTCAAAGTATGGAGGCATTATCTATATGGGGAGAAGTTTGAGCTATTTTCAGACCATAAGAGTCTGAAGTATCTTTTCTCTCAGAAAGAATTAAATATGAGGCAGCGTCTGTGGATGGAATTTTTGAAGGACTATGACTTCACCCTTCAATATCATCCAGGTAAAGCCAATGTAGTAGCAAATGCCTTAAGTCGTAAGCCACACGGAGTAATCGCTCACCTCATGATTCAGCGATGGAAAATGTTAGATACAGTGAAGGATTTTGACATCCAATTGAATCCGTAAACATCTGTAGCTCGTCTTTTGAACCTAGCCGCTCAACCTTCCTTAATTAGTAAGGTTATGGAAGCTCAACAACAAGATTCATGGATACAAGATAAGGTAATAGGAGCTGAAAAAGGTGGTAAGTCAGAATGGAAAGTTGGTACTGATGGTGAATTAAGGTTCCAAGGAAGATTATGTATACCAAATGTGGCTGAATTAAAGAAGGAAATTATGGACGAGGTACACCACAATAAATTCACAATCCACCCTGGAGGTACGAAGATGTATCACGATATGCGTAGGCAATATTGGTGGAATAATATGAAGAGGGAGATCGCTGATTTTGTAGCCAAATGTCTCACATGTCAACAGGTGAAAGCAGAGCATTAGAAGTCGTCGGGGATGTTACAGCCACTACCGATTTCTGAGTGGAAGTGGGAGCACATATCCATGGATTTCATTATGGGATTGCCACGGACACGTAATAATCATGATGCAGTTTGGGTCATCGTCGACCGGTTAACTAAGTCCACACATTTTCTTCCTATACGTGCTACCTATCCCCTAGAAGAATTATGTAAACTATATATTAAAGAAATAGTTAGACTGCACGGAGCGCCTGTATCTATCGTATCCGATCGGGATTCTAGGTTTACATCTCATTTTTGGAGAAGTTTACAGAAGGCATTGGGAACCACTCTTGATTTTAGCACCGCTTTTCACCCTCAGACTGACGGGCAGACTGAAAGAGTGAATCAGATCCTTGAAGACATGCTCCGAGCTTGCGTGCTTGACTTCAAAGGGAGTTGGGATGATCATTTACCATTGATTAAGTTCGCTTATAATAATAGCTACCCGACAAGTATCGGCATGGCGCCATATGAGGCTTTCTACGGGAGGCCTTGTAGATCTCCAAATTGTTGGACAAAAGTTGGAGAAGGTAGTTTGCTTGGACCAGAGATTGTGCAAGAGACAACGGAGAGGATTTTTATCATTAGAAACCGTTTGCGCACAGCCCAAAGTCGTCAGAAGAGTTATGCAGACAATCGCAGAAGATATCTAGAGTTTGCAGTTTGAGATTATGTCTTCTTAAAGATTTCTCCTATGAAGGGCGTTATGAGGTTCGGTAAAAAGGGAAAGTTGGCTCCAAGGTATATAGGTCCATTTGAGATTCTCGAGAGGGTTGGTGTTGTCGCATATAGGCTTTCTTTACCGCCTCAGTTGTCTGGTATTCATGATGTTTTCCATGTATCAATGTTAAGAAAATATGAGCGGGATGTTTCTCATGTTATAGACTGGCAACCATTAGAGATACGAGAAGATGCTTCATACATCGAACAACCAGTACGTATTCTTGACCAAAAAGACCAAGTGCTTCGATCTAGAGTTATACCGTTAGTCAAGGTTCAGTGGAGTCACCATACCGAGGAAGAGGCTTCTTGGGAACGCGAGACTGAGATCCAAGAGAAATACCCTTACCTATTCGCATTATAGGTATGTAAATTTCGAGGACGAAATTTCTTTTAAGGAGGGTAGAATGTAATAACCCAAATAAATCTTAACCGTCAATTTTTAACCATTGATCGACATACCCAATTAGTCCGATATGACCGACGATCTATAAGATCAACTGGTTCAATCTCAACCATTGATTTGGACATATCTAATCCAACTATTCATTAACTAATAAATTCAACCATATATGTAACCATCCACCCAACGATACAACCATCTAACCATCCATATGTTGAAAATCATTGGAACACTTGCCTTTGCATCTGAACTGACCACCCATAATATCGGTCATATGGCCACCCACAATCCTACCCATCCATCCACAACTATACCTTAGAGTCTAGCCATCGATCGTACAATAACTCATTTGCATATATCTATCCGTCTATCTATGCATACATTAATCCGTCCATCCATCTACATCATACACTTATGCACCAATGAATACTTCACAAATACACCAAACACATCACATACATACCTCTCACGCACACACAAGTAGCCATGCATGCATCATAGCTTACACATACATGTGGCACATGCATGTGGTGCACAAAAGATGCATGGTGAATGTGTGCATTTAACCAGCCCACGTTGCAATAGAAAAAAAAAGAAGAAATGTTATGAAAAGAATTGCAAAACGAAAGCATAAATGCATGTGAAGTATTTAGATTTATGCACGTGGTGTAAACCAAAAGAAAGAAAGAAAGAAAGAAAAGAAAAATGAAAGAAAACTGAAACTTTAAAAGACATTAATAGCACACGTGAGATGCTATCCTTATAAATAAGGAGCAAAGGAAGAGAAGTGGGATGTGGTGAAACGTGAGGTGAGGTGAGGTGCTGTGATGTGAGAAGAGAGAGGAGAGAGAGAGAGAGAGAGGAGAGAGAGAGAGAGAAAAAAAGAAGGTATTGCTGGACATTCACGTTGGAAAGAGAGGGAGAGAGAGAGAAGAGAGAGAAAAAGGAAGAAAGAAAAGAGGAGAGAGAGAAAGGAAGAGAGAGGAAGAAAAGAAAAGAAAAAGAAAAAGAAAAGAAAATACTTGTTTTTAAGAAAAAGTGAGTTTTCTCTCACTTGATATTTATGAAAAATCTATATAATTTAATTTAATTCATTTTATTTGTTAATTCAGTTGTACTTATAATACAAAATTGCCATCTTGGATGTACTTTTTAATTTGACGTAATTACTTACCCTACTTCTTAAAATGTTGCTTAAATTATTATTTTTGTTGTCATTGCTTTAATATGATTTCATGGAAGTTTTATAGTCTTATTGTTAACCCTATCTTAAAATTTTTTATTTGCATTTAGATTTTGTTTTAGTTAAAAGTTATTGCAAAATCTTGAGTTTATATATATTTTTATATAGATCTTAAATCGTGTAAATCATGTTGCATGCTTATCTTTTAATGAAGATTTAATAAATCACGTTGCATGTTTATTTTTTCATTGTATTTTAACCATGATCTAATAGATTATGTTGAATGTTTATTTTAATTTTTATGTAAAATTTTAAGTATCTACATACAATTTACATTGATTGAAAATTTTGTTTTTAGTTACTAAATCATGTACATCAAGTATTATGGATTGACCGAAGAATAGTAGTCATTGAAGATATTTAGAAATATTTGATTTATGCAATATTAAAATCATGCATCATTAAGATAGTTATGAAACACCAGAAAATAGGTAAGGCGATCAAGTCCTCTGGGTTGAAAATCCCTAAAGCGTAAATAGGTGGGGCGATCAAGACCCTTGGGTTAAAAGTCCCAGAAACCCAATTGGTACCTTTTGGAACCTCTACCGTACCCTTTGAGTGGGTGAGCATGTCAGGATTGCAAAAGGTTCCCACTGTCAGGTTCGGTAGGGTAGTAGTCTGACCAACTAGCGTACAAATGGGTCCCTCACCAAGTGCCCTTTGGATGGGTGAGCATGTCATGCAAGAGGTTCCCATTGTCAGGTTAGGTGTTGTATTGGCGTGGGTGTTTGCCAACCGGTGTAAACTGGCCCTGGTGTTAAAAAGAATAAACCACACCTTTTATTATGGAGTATATCATATGTTGATTTCATTCATTCATGTTTCTTTGAATATACATTAAAATTTTGTGTTTATTAGATCCCCTCATTTGTTGTTTTACCTAAATAGATATTGTATCTTTTAATACTTTTATTCATGTTATATGAGGTTATTTTGAAACCTGTGTTGAGATTACTCACTAGGCTTCGCAGCTTACCCTGTTGGTATTTTAAAATTTCAGGATCACGATCACATGGAGGAGCTTAAAGAGATTTTCTTTTATTTATTTTGTTTCTTTACCATTTTCTAAATAAGTGCAATGAACATTTAGTATGACAACATTACGATGATATGTGTTTGATGATAATCTTGAATAGTCGGAACATGGACATTTTTCTTTAAATAAAGGTTTAATTATTAAATTTTTGGATTGTTATATTTTATGAATGAGGTTATTTTGTCAATATATGCGTGGAATATGAAATGTAAACATACAAAACATAAGTCATGCCTGCGGGTATAGAATCGGGGTCGGATATACCCAGGTGCCGGATTTCGGGGCGTGACATTATATGTGTTATATGCAAACCGTCCAGCGTCCAGGGACGTTGGACATGGCAGCATAGTGAGGCATGATTGGACAGTGTGGTGTGCGGACAAGCAAAGCAAAAATATCATTTTTATTCAAAACTGGGGGTGGGCCGCTCATGCAGGCCCCACCTTAATGTATAAGTCTAATCCACACCGTTCATTCCATTCCCCAGCTCATTTTAGGCGTTGAGCCAAAATATGAGGCCAATCCGATAATCAAGCGGGCCACACCATAGAAAACAGCGATACTGACCGTTAAAGGCTGTTAGGACCCACTCTGATGTTTCTATTCACCAAAACGCATCAAATATTGGGCTTATTTGGACTGTCTTGAACCGTAGAATGTAATGGTTGGGTTGGATTCTCCTGATGTGGGCCCCACCTACGAAAAACCATGAAATTTCAGTTTTTCAAAAAAAATAAAAAATAAGCATACATGCGGCTGCTGCTGCACATCCAGAGGACGCTACAGCAGCGTCCTGCTGCACCAATGGACAGGTAGGGACAATGAGTCCTAGCCGTGGGCCCCACCGTGATGTGTGTTATCATTAACACCGTGCATTTAGGCAATGGGCCCCCCCTAAAAATCAGTTGTATACAAGCTCAGGTGGCCCACGTCACAAGAACAGTGGGATTGAACGTCTAACATTGAAACCCATTTGGGTTTTCATAGAAGTTTTAGATCATTATGAATTATTTTTTTTCCTTCTCATTCAGGTCTGTGTGACCTTATCAACGTTGGATGGAAAATAAATGTTATAGTGGGCCATACGTGTGGACCCACCTTATGAAGCAGATTGGCTGGAGTGCCACACACCAACTATATAGCTAGTGTACATGACATCACCAAGTTATGTGGGCCCCACCTATTTCACCCTCGTCGTCCATCTATGGGACCCACCATGATGCATGTGTTGCATCCAAACAGTCCAACTAGTTAGGCAAGCTCATTTTAAGGCATGAGGCAAAAATGAGACAGATCTATTTATCAAGTGGACCACACGACACTGTGAGCATTGAACGTCTACCATTGAAATCCCCTTGGTATCATAGAAATTCTAGATCAACATGAAATTTGTTTTTCCTCTTAATTCAGGTCCGTGTGACCTTATGATCAGATTGGATGAAAAATAAATGTTATGGTGGGCCTTGGGAATTTTAATGGTTGAAATCATTGTCACCATTTATATTTGGGTATGGCCCATTTGATGTACATATAGCCCTTGTGATGTGGCCCACTTGCCATATGAGGTCCCATTGTGACGTATTCAAGGCCCATTGGTTATGGCCCATTGCAATGTACATAAGGCCCATTGGTGTGGCCCATTAATGCGGCCCACTTGATGAATATAAGCCCATATGATGCGGCCCATTTGATGTATATAAGGCCCATGGGTCGAGGCCCAACGAGATGTCCTTAAGGTCCATTGCAATGTGTGATTCCACCATGGTTTGTATAATAATATTTATGGTGGGCCGTACCTTGGGAGCAATGATAGTTTGATGTCCACATTGTAAGAATGATGTTGGTTAAATGTTCGCATTATAATTCTCCCTAGGGCCCATCGATAGGCCCATACTTGTTATGTAGGCCATCTAGGCCCATCCTCGTTGGAAGGATAGTTCATCGCCATATAACATGCTTAGTATAACTCCATGATTCATGCCCATACGCATCATATGTATGCTCGATATGAGGAATGTTTGATCATAGCATATGCCATTGGGCTGAGACATTTATGGAACTCCTTATGAGATGGAGTGTCCCATATGAGCGTGCGGTACGCGCAGGATTGTTGCATGATTTGATGGTGTAACTCATGCATCTCATATATGTGTGACATGATCATTATACGCCCTAGCGACACAGGGCCGTGACCTCCATAAGTACATCATGGATGACCGTATTGGGTACCAAAAATACTTAGTTCTAGTACTGTGGTCACTTAGGATGTCCTTGGGTGAAAGTCTTAGAACCTTTTTGGTGCCAGAAAATGCTCCAAAGTCTAGACCGAGTGGATACACGAGTGCTCGAGTACAAATACAAGTATGCCACGTCTCCCACTGTGTCGTGATTGAATGAAAGGGGGTGTGGCCTTATCCACCCGAGTGAGGGAGTTGTAAGCTAGGCTGAGTTTGACTAGCTCGTAAATGAGTCCGCTATTGACGAACAGGGTAAGTATTGACAGACTACTGGTCAGATAATAGTGTGGTCTATTCCGCTCGTTAGGCTATGCTGCTAAGGAGGCAGCAGTCAGTATGGAGTGTAGTACACCCCGGTGATATCCCAGAGAGGAACCGTACTGATATATGTACTTTATGAGGACTCGCAGCTTGTATTGCATCTTACATATGACATTTGGCTACATAGGTCTCGCATCGCATAGTCTTGGTATGGCTGATAGCATTCATGTCTTGCATCACATAGCTTTGGTACAGCTGATTGTATTCATGGACTTACCCGCATATTTTCGCATTACTCTGATATTGTATACTTGGCACTTATCTTGTGCACACACTTACACCACCCTCTAAACTTTTGTAAGCTTATGCACGACCGTTGCTTGCAGGTGGCGTTGGATTGCAGCAGCGCTGAGGCAGGAGCGCGTATCAGATTATTTTGAGCCTTTTGATCACCTTGTATTTCCCTTTCTGCATTATACTTAAAGTTTTTGATATAATGGATATGTGGTGATGTTGTTTTGGTGACTTGGTTATGCTTGTGGTTATGCTCCATTACAAAAAAAAATCATACTGAAAATCCTCCTTGTAGGATCCCAGGATCGGAATCTGACTTATGATCTCGGGAGCCGAGAATGGGGCACTACGGAGGCTGTCGGCGCTGGATTCGGCAATCAAAAATTTTATGAGCCCGTTTTCTGAGTTTAGGGCGTGATAGAAGTTGGTATCAGAGCATAACTTGGGGAATACCTAAGGATCATATCACATATTTACTATAAACTTAGAACGAATAGGTCCTGAGCTCGAATGACTTAGCGATTTTTCGACATAAACCCTTAATATTTATGCCTTCGAGAATTCTCAAGGCTGATTAGGCCCTTGTTCCTCCCTATAGGACATGTCACCTAAGACAACAACCCAAGCGACTCCCGCTCCCCCGTGTGAGCCTTACGTAGCCCTGTCAGCACTTGTGACCGTAGAGCAGCTTCAGCAATGCTGCAGACGATGACTGCTATCTTTCAGGGGCAGGGTGAGTGGCTCGTTGTTATGCCAGCCCAGGCAGAGCAGGAGCACGCGAGCGCCCTTCTCAGAGACCCTACTGCAACAGAGATATGACGCTTTGAGTTGGAGAAGATTTTTGACACTATGAGGTATACGACCCAACAGCGGGTCCCTTTAGCTGTATTTCTTCTCCAGGGTGAGGCTCAGCACTAGTGGACATCAGTTACCTGAGCGGCAGCGGTCGATTTCGAGTGGACCTGGGAGGACTTTGTAGACCGATTCGACTGGAAGTTCTTTCCTGAGCACATTCGACGGCAGCACACATTAGAGTTTGAGACTTTGGTCCAAGGAGACAAGATTGTGTCCTAGTATGAGGCACGTTTCGTCATGCTATCGAGATTCACGACGTATCTTGTTGATGATGAGGGCGGAAGGCCTGCTACTTTGAGAACGGCTTGCGTCCTGCCCTCGGGAGCCGTGTGATCGGACACATGCTTTCGACATTGGAGCAGATTGTAGATAGAGCCCAAATCTACGAGTCAGATTGGGCCAGTTTGCAGAGGGCTCGTGACTAGAGAGGAGATTAAAAGAGGAAGGCGCTCTGTAGTAGCTCCCAGCAGCAGTAGCATCGTCCACAGCAGCAACGTATGACCCGCCCAACATTCTGAGAACCAGTGGCACCCCCAGTACCACCTCCGGGACCGTTTTTAGGTACTTACTTTGGATGTGGTAGGACAGGACATCGTAGGCATGAGTGTCCCCATTCGCAGCAGCTGTAGTCGAGGGCACCGTATTAGCCTCTGCGACAGCCCCCACAGCAGCAATAGCGACCGCAGCACCAGCCTCCAGGACCTCCCCCGCAGCAGCAGAGGCAACAGATTAGGCCGCCACAGCGGCAGCAGCAGTAGCAGAGACCTCAGAAGGGACCTGCACCTCCCCAGCAGGCCCAAGACAGATTTTATGCCACCCAGCAGGACCCTCAGTCATCAGGAGGGGTCATTGAGGGTACTCTCCCTATTTCTGCATGCATTGCACGTGTATTGTTTGATTCTAGTGCATCGCATTCCCTTGTGGCCGATGATTTCTACTGATCGACTGGTTTGCCGATGGAGTCTGCCCGCGAGGGTTTGTCGGTGTTGACGCCTTTGGGGAAGACTGCACTGATAGACCGATTTTTCTCATCTTGCCCCATTTTGATTGGGGATATCTTTTTGCCTGTTGATCTGTTCGTATTATCGATGTCCGAGTTTGATGTCATCCTCGGCATGGATTGACTTGCCGAGTACCACGCCATATTGGACTACACCGTGAGGACAATTACGTTCTGTATACCTGGCTTGTTAGAGTTCTAGTTTGTTGCCGAGCCCAGAGGAGAGCAGCTTTCCTGCATGTTGTCATGTGTCGTTGAGGAGTTAGTCCCTTTGAGTATCACCAGCTGCCGGTCATTTGTGGTTTTCCTGATGTGTTTCAAGAGATTCTAAGGTTACACCTCGTCAGCAACTCGAGTTCTAGATTGATCTCGTGCCTGGTACGACACATATTTCGAAGGCCCCATATCGTATAGCACCGTTGGAGTTGTGGAACTGCAGAAGCAGTTGGACGAGTTGCGTGATTTAGGCTTCATCCGTCCGAGCAGTTCGCCGTGGGGAGCACCGGTACTCTTCGTGAAGAAGAAGGATGGCTCGTTGAGGCTTTGTGTAGATTACCTCGAGCTCAACAAGGTCATGATCAAGAACAAGTACCCGCTCCTAAGGATCGATGATTTGTTTGATCAGCTGCAGGAGGTGCAGTTCTTTTCAAAGATAGACTTGGGAGTGATGGATTTGTTGTATTTACCGATGCCTTGCGAGTTGGCTTGGGTGCTGTCTTGATGTAGCACAGAAAGCCGGTGGCTTATGCATCTCGCCAGCTCAAGGTCCATGAGCTGAACTACCCCACACATGATTTGGAGTTGGTAGCAGTTGTCTTCGCACTGAAGGTGTGGAGGCACTATCTCTATGGGGTGAGGTTCGAGCTCTTCTCCGACCACAAGAGCTTGAAGTATCTATTCTCTCAGTCCGAGTTGAACATGAGTAGAGGCGTTGGATGGAGCTTCTGAAGGACAATGATTTTGATCTTCAGTACCACCCAAGCAAGGTGAACGTGGTGGCGGATGCCCTCAGCCATCAACCACGAGGCCTGAAGCACACATGATGATTTAGGAGTGGAAAATGCTTGAAGATATGTCTGCATTTGACTTCGAGATCGGCTTGCAGTCTTCTATTGTGCAATTATCGAGCTTGTCGATTCAACTATCTCTTGTCGCAAGGGTGATCGAGGCTCAACATGCAGATGAGTCTGTGAAGAGTTATCTGGCAGAGGCAGTATCGGAGAATCAGTCAGATTGACAGATTGGTTATGATGGTGGACTTCGCTTCAGAGTCTGATTATGTATCCCAGATATTTCTGAGTTGCGTAGAGATCTTATAATCGAGGCACATCAATCGCGGTTCTCTATCCACCCTGGCTTGACGAAGATGTACCGTGATATGAGGTAACAGTATTTTTGGGCATGGATGAAGCATCAGATCACCAGTTTTGTGGTCGAGTGTGACACATACTAGCGTATCAAGGCTGATCATCAGAGAACCTCTGGTCCATTGTAGCCGTTGAGTGTCCCGATGTGGAAGTGAGAGCACATATCTACCGATTTTATGATGGGTTTGCTGAGGATTCAGCGTGGTCACGACGCCATCTAAGTTGTCGTCAATCGTCTGACGAAGTCAGCGCATTTTCTTGCAATTCGTGTGACCTGGACTTTGGATTGGCTTGCGAAGTTATTCATCGATGAGATTGTGAGATTGCACGGCGTCACAATTTCAATTGTTTCTGACCGAGACCCGAGGTTCACATCTCAATTTTGGAGGAGCTTTCAGATAGCGTTGGGGCCTATTTTACAGCTCAGCACTGCGTATCATCTGTAGACCAATGGGCAGACCAAGAGGATCAACCAGATCCTCAAGGATATGCTTCGAGCTTACATGATTGATTTCTTAGGTAGTTGGGACGAGCACCTGTGATTGGTTGAGTTTGCATACAACAACAACTATCAGAAGACCATTGACATGACTCCTTTTAAGGCATTATACAGCAGACTGTGCAGATCTCTAAGTTTTTGGATCGAGGTTAGAGAGCGGCGTCTCCTAGGTCCCAAGCTTATGCAACAGACATCAGAGGTCATCGACATCATCAAGCAGAGGATGCGCACAGCTCAGAGCTGGTAGAAGAATTCTGTTAATCATCGGCGTCGTCCCTTGGAGTTTACCGTTGGGGACCATATGTATCTCAAGGTCTCACCCATGAAGGGTGTGGTTCTTTTTAGAACAAAGGGCAAGCTTGCCCCAAGATTCATAGGAGCTTTCGAGATCACCGGGCGCTTCAGCACCGTGGCCTATTGGCTTGCCTAACCATCTCAGTTGTCTGGCATCCACAACGTTTTCCATGTCTCTATGTTGAGGAAGTGTGGGTCGGACATCATTCCCGTTATTGATTGGCAGCCATTGGAGGTTCGTGAGGATGCTTCTTACATTGAGCAGCCAGTTCGTATCCTCAATCGGAAGGATCAGGTCCTCCGGACTAAGGTCATTCCCTTGGTGAAGGTGTAGTGGGGCCATTATAGTGTGGATGAGGCATCTTGGGAGCATAAGGCTGAGATTCGAGAGCGTTATTCCCATCTTTTTTATGTTTGATTGTATGTTGTATTGTGTTTTGATCATATACGATGTTATGTTTTCTATTCCTTTATGAGTTATATTTAGTTGCGATGGTAGTATAAATTTCGAGGATGAAATTTTTATTAGGTGGGGAGAGCTGTAAGGCCTGTATCCTAGTCCATACTATCCCGTCAACTCTCGCGATCCTTCCCGATGAATTTCGGCAATCCGTGACCTATAATCGATGTTTACGCATGATCTTAACCCGAGTCCTGCATTACGAAGTCGGCTTGACCTAAAACTTGTATCTTAGCGACCGCGTTGTCGCCACGGTTCTAATGTCGCATATCGTGCGCCAATTCGATGCTTAGATCATAAGATGTGGACCGTGCATTATAATGGTTGTGAGCAGCATATTGCGGGACCCACCTATCCCATGTGGCACCAATCCCTAGGTAATCATGAGGGTGATGACATCACCCTAGCAATAGCCACCCTACCCTAACTATAGCCACCCTACCCCTAACCCTTCTTACAAGTACTTATTGCTAGCCACCCTACCCCTAACCCTTCTTACAAGCACTTATTGCTAGCCACCCATACCTCTCTTACAAGTCATTATTGCCTACCTAAGCTACTCTCTCTCTCTCTCTCTCTCTCTCTCTTATTTCTCCCTTCTTTTCTAAGCAACCCAAAAACACCAAATTTTCCAACATCCAAGCTCTCTCAACCTCTATAAGAAGATTTTGTGTGGCCCACTTCCTAACCCTCTTATCTCCCATCTCAACCATCAAAACTCCATCATCTTCCATTGGGATCGAAGCTAAGGAGCAAAGGAAGCCAAGGGAGACAAGGGAGCAAGGAAAAGACGGTAGGTGTTTCTATAGGCCTAGATTTCTTATTTTGATAATGGGCCAAGTGAGGCCTACCAATTGATGGTATGGATCTTATTTTGGACCCTAGATGTGGCCGATGGCCCACCTTGATTCCCATGATCATTCCATGATGGGGCCATTCTCCATGGACCCCATCATGATGTTTATTTTTCTTGCATGAATAGCGTGAAGCTCGTATCCTAGCCCGCACTATTCCGTAGGCTTCCACGGTCCTCCCAGTCGAATTCCGTCGACCCGCGATCTATTATCGACATTTGCACATGATCCTAAGTCGTGTCCTGTATATCTGAGTCGACTCGACCTGAGACTTATACCAGGGCGACCGCAGTATCGCCGCGGTTCCAACGCTGTGTCTCGCGCGCCAAGGCGATTCTAGGGCCAGGAGATGTGGGCCCACATTCAGTTCGAGGAAAACATCGCTCGTTGCAATCCTGAGAGAATCTATCACATCAATCCCATCAATCAAAGTAAACATCACACTCCATCACTCATCCATCCCCGAGTACAACCACCCCTCCCCTAAAGTCAACTCTCTCTTACACAGTATACATCACTCACTTACACCCATCACATCCATCTCTCATCTCTCTTTCTCATTCTCCAAGCAAGCATCCCACATCCAAGCAAGCTTCCATGGGAGAGAGCTTGTGTGGCCTACTTTCCTACCTCCCATCTCCACCATCCAAAGATCATCTCAACCGTTGAAGTTGTACCTTTGGAGCTCTATCATACATTGGCGGAAGAAGGAAGAAGGGATTTAAGGTGGGTGATCTACCGTCGATTTTCATTTGAGGGCCCACTTGTAAGTGGGTCCCATTTTGATGTATATGTTGTAAGCATGAGGGGCCCATAGTGGCGGGGCCCCTTCACTACCCTCTCTCTCTCTCTCTCTCTCTCTCTCTCTCTCTTTCCCTTGTGTTGTGGACCCCACCATGGCAGCGTGTGGGGCCCATCTTGTATTGATGCATCGCATCCACATCGTCCGATTCATGGACAGTGGGCATGGATTGGCTGAGGCATCTTATGCAGCCATGTAGTTGTTGTATTGATGTTCACGTCAGCAAGTGGTGGGGCCTGCCTAGATGGCACGTGTGGGAAGCCACCTTGATGGATGTATTACATCCTTGCTGTCCGGCCATGGGACATCCAGCAGCCTCTGCTACTTGACTGTATGAAGAGAAAGCATAAATATCAGCTTAATCTAAAAGCTGGTGGGTCCCACACGTGTGGACCCACCTTGATGTATGGTTTCATCCCCACCATCCAGCTGCTGGACAGTGGGACTCCACCGTGATGTCTACTCCTTGTCGTACATCTGTTTTTATGGTGGGTCCTACCGTTGACTGACATCAGCAAGTACAGTGGGGCCCTCCATGATGAATGTTATATCCAGAACGTCCATCTACATGGACCCCATCAGATGTATGTGTTATACCTGCACACCGTCAATCTACTTCATATCCAAGCCATCCGTCTGATGGACGGTGGACCTGCACACCAGCTATACATCTACTGTATTTACAGCAGTAATTTCTGCGGACCACACTATGATGTATCTGTCCACACCGTCCAACTGTCTGGATGGTGGGGAATTCATAAATATTAGCTTAGTCCCAAGCTGTGGGCCACGTGTAGTGGGACCCACCTTTGATATATGTGTTTTATACTCTCAGCCGTTCGTCCATTTGAAACAAGGACGATGGGTCCCTGTAGCCTTGCCTCAGGTTGACGTTAGCAAAATCCATGGGCCCCACCTTGATTTTGTGTATTTTTTTTTCACCCAGCCGTCCGTTTGTGGATGAGCAGTAGAACAGCTGCTGTGTTAACGCAGCAAATTCTGTGGGTCCCGTGTGAGCCGTGAGTTTTGGATCCAAGCTGTTCATCTATTTTGGTAGGAGGGGTCCACCTTGATATGTGTTTCATTCACGGCATCCATCAGGTTCATCTCAGCCGTCCACCTATTGTGTGGGCCGACCATGATGTATATGATTTACATCCGCATCGTCCGTCTATGTGGACCCCACATAGATGCATGTATCATACATCCCCACCGTCCAATCTGCTGGACGGTGGGATTTCACCATTGATGTTGTATTATATATATACAGTCCATCTGGATAGTGTGGCCCATGCAGCAGAAATGCTACTGCTTTGACGTCAGAAGCTCTCTAGGCCCACTAATGTATGAATTGTAATCTGCACCTTCCATTAGGTGGACTCCACTATGATGTATGGGTCCCATCCATGCCGTCCTGACCTTGGACGGTGGGATCCACCATGATGCATGTCTTGTATCTAAACTGTCCCACCATTTTAAGAGATCATTTTATGGCATGAGAGAAAGAACAAGTCAGATCTATAGTTCAAGCGGGCCCCACCATTGAAAATAGTAGGGACAATGATATCCGCCGTTCAAAACTTCTAAGGGCCATAATAGTTTTCGATCAAGTTAATGTTTTTGTTTTCACTTCATCTATCACTATGTTAACTTATGAATAGGTTAGATCTCAAATACATCATGGCAGGCGACACCACAATGAGTTCGACCATTGATTAGGTGAACCACACCGTAAAGACCAGTGGAGATTGAACACCCACCATTGAACCCTTTGGGTTATAGAAGTTTTGGACCAACATGATATTTGTTTCCCTCTTTATCTAGGACTTTGTGATCTTGTGAGCAGATTGGATGGAAAATAAGCGTTATGGTGGGGTCCACCTTGATGTATGTGTTATACATCCATGCTGTTCATCTGGTTGGCCCATTTAGGAGGTACAGACCCACCTGCTGTGTAGCTCAACTTGATGTATGTGAGGCTCGGGTAGAGAGGCCCATTGTGATGTATATTGGGCCCATGAGTGAGGCCCGATGTGATGTATATAAGGCTTATATGATGGGCTCACCTGCTTGAATCTGAGGCCCATGGCCAAGGCCCATTATGATGTATTCGTAGCCTATGGGCAAGGCCTGTTATGATATGTATTACGCCCATTAGTACGACTCATTGATATGGCCCATTTGAGGTATACGAGGCCCATTGGTGTGGCCCATGGGCGCGGTCCACTTGATGTATATGAGGCCCACTGGTGCGGCTCATGTGATATGGCTGGCTCGATATATATGAGGTCTATTACGATGTGTGATTACTCCACAATGTATGTAATGATGATTATGGTGGGCCATGCCTTGGGAGCAATGATGGTTTAATGGCCACATTGTTAGGCAATGATGGTTTAATGTCTACATTGTGACCTTCCTTTAGGCCTTGTTCGGCCGATTCTGTTTGTCGAGGCTGATTATCGAGGTCGATTCCGATTATCGATCGATTTCGATTAACGTGGCCGATTGCTGATTAGCGATCGAGGCTGATTATCATAATCGATTGTTGATTCTGATTGACATGACTAATTGCTGATTAGCTATCGAGGCTGATTATCGTGACCGATTACCGATTTCGATTATCGATCAATTTCGATTGACGTGGCCGATTGCCGATTAGCGATCGAGGCTGATTATCATGACCAATTGCCGATACCGATTATCGATCGATTCTGATTGACATGGCCGATTGCCGATTAGCGATCGAGGCTGATTATCGTGACCGATTACCGATTTCGATGATCAATCGATTCCGACTGATGTGGCCGATTGCCGATTAGCGATTGAGGCTGATTATCGTGACCGATTGCCGATTCCAATTTCGATCGATTTTGATTGACGTGTTCGATTGCCGATTAGCGATCGAGGCTGATTATCGTGACCGATTGCTGATTCCGATTGTCATGACTAATTGTTGATTCCAATTATCGAGGCCGATTATCGATCGATTCTGATTGTTTGTGGTTGATTGCCGATTCCGATCATCGAGGCCGATTCTGATATCGAGACCGATTTGCCAATTCTGATTATCGATCAATTTCGATTGTCACGACCGATTGCCGATTGACGTGACCGATTTGCTGATTTCGATTATCGATCAATTCTAATTGTCGAGGCCAAGTATCGAGGTCGATTCCAATTTGTCGAGGCCGATTGTGTAGGTTGATTCTGATTGTTGAGGTCGATTGTATAGGTCAATTCCGATTTGTCGAGGCCTATGTGATGAGGCCCATTATGATGCATTTGAGGGCCAGGCGATGGAGCCTATTGTGATGTATGTTAGGCCCATGTGAAAGGCCCATCGTGATGTGTATTAAACTCTTGAGTGAGGCCCATGGTATTGTATATTCAGCCCTTGTGTGAGGCAATGGGTCCACTATATGTTAGGCTTTATGTGGGTCATTCCTTGAGGGCAATGTTGGTTAAATGACCACATTGTCATGGTCGATTGTCGATACCGGTTATTGATATCGATTATGAGTATGTGACAGCATAATATCATGATACATGCCCATACGCATCATCTGCATGCTTGTTATGAGATGTGGTTGATTATTGCATATGTCATTGAGCATGTTGTTATGAGATTCCCTGATAGGCGGAGGTTATCTCACATGAGCGCACGGTATGCGTAAGATTGATGCATGACTGATTCGTATGACTCATGCATCTTGCATTATGCTTACTGTATGCCTTAGCAACATCAGGGCCATAGCCTCCACAGGTATATTGTGGTTGGCCAGACCGGACACCGAAAATTTGTTCTAACATCGAGCTGCCATAGATGGCCCTAGGTGAAAATCTCTAAACCCTCTTGGTACTAGAGGACGCCCCAACGTCGAGACTGAGTGGATGCATGAGCCCCCCAATGCCGAATACCAGGAGGCCGCGTCTCCCACTGTGTCGTGGTCGGTTGGGAGGGGGTGGCAATACTAGGCTGAGTATGACCAGCTCATAAATGGGTCTACTACCGACATGCCGGATAGGTATTGGCAGACTATCGGCCGAGTGGATAATGAGGTTTCTTACGCTCACTTGGATTGTGCGGCCGGGAGAGCGGCAGTGCCATTTGGAGTTTACTAAACCCCGGTGATGATCCCAGAGAAGAACCATACTGATATGTGGACTTATTGAGTAGGAGTTTCATACTTGCTCATTCATTCACTATCCACTGGGCTAGTGGTGTATAACTATTTGTTACGTGTACCTTTGCAATGGTTAAGATTTCGATTAGGGCGCGCAACTAACCTGAGATCAGGAGTTTCCACATTGAGTCTAACTATCCAAATTTAGGTATGAGACTGGTTTGGATAGAAGTCCCTTGTGATAGACCCCATAGCTTGCGATACTACGTACTATCATCCCGACTTCATACTCCAACATGATCATTCCATTCGCACCGCATATTGTATTACATCCGCGGCATATGGCATTTTTAGTTACCTGTGTTTCTGTATTTATATGGTTTAGATACGGCATCTGATATTTGACTCCCTATGACTCATTTATATAGTTGATTTGTACCGCGTATTTTGATATTGTTCCTCATTTGTATAGTTAATTTGTATTGTGTATTCTGATATTGTTTGACTCTTAGTATTTTTGCTTATTCTGATAACGTATAATTCATGACCTTGTGCCTATTTCGACATTGTATGATTATGATACTGCGTTGAATACTTGATACTTACCTTATGCACACACTTACACCACCCTATAAGCTTTCTATAAGCTTATGCAGATAGATGCGTGCAGGTGACGTTAGGTTACAGCAGTGTTGAGCTTGGAGCCTGTAGCGATCTTCTGGAGCTTGATTTTCGATTTATGCATTTCCCTTTCAGCATTGTACTCAAAAGATTATATTAGTGGATATGTGATGATGATATTGTCTTTGTGAATTGGCTAATCTTATGGTTATGCTTATTACGAGTTAAATGTACAAAAAATAAAATCCTTCTTGTAGGATCCCAGGATCGGAATCGGGTGTATGGAAGCTAGGAGCCGAGAATGGGGTACTACGGAGGCTGTCGGCACCGGATTTGGCGATCGGGATTCCTATGAATCTGATTTCTAGGTTTGGGGCGTGACAAATAGGGTCATCTAGACCTTCCATTTTGGGTGGAGAAGAAATCTTCACCGTTGATCTTTGATTTGGTGGCCCCACATGTATTAGTACCCACTTGATGTATGATTGAATGCAAGGGAGGGCTCACTGTGGCGGAGCCCTCCATCACACGTGTCCCTCTCTCTTTCTCTCTCTCTCTCTCTCTCTCTCCCTCTCTCTTTCATTTTTTTCTTTGTGTGTGATGATGTGGCCATGTGGCCCACTTGGATGGACCCTACCTTGATGTATGTCTTATCCACACCATCCAACTATTTGGTGGCCCACTTAGGCAACACGCCTGTAGGTGGGGCCCACCTTTATATGTGTTGTATGCAAACCGTCTAGTATCCAAGGACGCTGGACATGGCAGCACAGTGAGGCGTGATCGGACAGTGTGGTGTGCGGACGAGCAAAGCAAAAATATCATTTTTATTCAAAACTTGGGGTGGGCCGCTCATGTAGGCCCCACCTTGATGTATAAGTCTAATCCACGCCATCCATTCCATTCCATTCCCCAACTCATTTTAGGTGTTGAGCCAAAATATGAGGCCAATCCGATAATCAAGCGGGCCACACCATAGAAAACAGTGATATTGAATGTTAAAGGCTGTTAGGACCCACTCTGATGTTTCTATGCACCAAAACGCATCGAATATTGGGCTCATTTGGACTGTCTTGAACCGTAGAATGCAATGGTTGGGTTGGATTCTCCTGATGCTGGACCAACCTACGAAAAACTATGAAATTTCAATTATTCAAAAAAATAAAAAATAAGCAAACATGCAGCTGCTGCAGCACATCCAGAGGACACTGCAGCAGCATCTTGCTGCACCAACGGACGGGCAGGGACCATAGGTCCCAGCCGTGGGCCTCACTGTGATGTGTGTTGTCATCAACACCATGTATTTGGGCAGGCCCCATTTAGGCAGTGTGCCCCCCTAAAAATCAGCCGTATACAAGCTCAGGTGGCCCACGTCGCAGGAACAGTGGGATTGAACGTCTAACATTGAAACCCATTTGGGTTTTCACAGAAGTTTTGGATCATTATGAATTTTTTTTTTCCTTCTCATTCAGGTCTGTGTGACCTTATGAACGTTGGATGGGAAATAAATGTTATGGTGGGCCATATGTGTGGATCCACCTTATGAAGTAGATTGGCTAGAGTGCCACACACCAGCTATATAGCTGGTGTACGTGACATCACTAAGTTATGTGGGCCCCACCTGTTTCACCCTCATCATCCATCTATGGGACCCACCATGATGCATGTGTTGCATCCAAACCATCCAACCAATTAGGCAAGCTCATTTTAAGGCTTGAGGTAAAAATGAGATAGATCTATTTATCGAGTGGACCATACGACACTGTGAGCATTGAACGTCTACCCTTGAAATCCCCTTGGTATCATAGAAATTCTAGATTAACATGAAATTTGTTTTTCCTCTTAATTCAGGTCCGTGTGACCTTATGATCAGATTGGATGAAAAATAAATGTTATGGTGGGCCTTGGGAATTTTAATTGTGGAAATCATTGTCATCACTTATATTTGGGTGTGGCCCATTTGATATGCATAGGGCCCATTGGTGTGGCCCATTTGATGTACATATAGACCATGTGATGTGGCCCACTTATCATATGGGGGCCCACTGTGACGTATTCAAGGACCATGGGTTATGGCCCATTGCAATGTACATAAGGCCCATTGGTGCGGCCCATTGATGCAGTCCACTTGATGAATATAAGGCCCATATGATGCGGCCCATTTGATGTATCTAAGGCCCATGGGTTGAGGCCCAACGAGATGTCCTTAAGGTCCATTGCAATGTGTGATTACACCAGGGTTTGTGTAATAATATTTATGGCGGGCCGTGCCTTGGGAGCAATGATGGTTTGACGTCCACATTGTAAGAATAATGTTGGTTAAATGTTCGTATTATAATTCTCCCTAGGGCCCATTGATATGCCTATACTTATTGTGTATACCATCTAGGCTCATCCTCGTTGGAAGGATGTTCATCGCCATATAACATGCTTAGTATAACTCCATGATTCATGCCCATACGCATCATATGTATGCTTGATATGAGGAATGTTTGATCATAGCATAAGCCGTTAGGTTGAGACATTTACGGAGCTCCTTATGAGACGGAGTGTCCCACATGAGCGTGCGGTACGCGCAGGATTGCTGCATGATTTGATGGTGTGACTCATGCATCTCATATATGTGTGACATGATCATTCTATGCCCTAGGGACATCAAGGCTATGGCCTCCATAGGCACATCGTGAATGACCGTATCGAATACCGAAAATACTTGGTTCTAGCACTGTGGGCACTTAGGATGTCCTTGGATGAAAGTCCCAGAACCTTTTTGGTACCAGGAGATGCTCTAACGTCTAGACCGAGTGGATACATGAGTGCTCGAGTACAAATACGAGTAGGACGCGTCTCCCACTGTGTCGTGGTCGAATGAAAGGGGGTGTGGCCTTACCGGCCCGAGTAAGGGGGTTGTAAGCTAGGCTGAGTTTGACCAGCTCGCAAATGAGTCTGCTATCGATGAGCCGGGTAAGTATTGGCATACAACTGGTCAGGCGGATAGTGTAGTCTATTCCGCTCGCTGGGCTGTGCGACTAGGGAGGCGACAGTCAATATGGAGTGTACTAAATGCTGGTGATATCCCAGAGAGGAACCGTATCGATATATGTATTTGATAAGGACTCGCATGCTTGTATTATATCTCACATATGACATTTGGCTACATAGGTCTCGCATCACATGGTCTTGGTATGGCCGATGGCATTCATACCTGGCATCACATAGCTTTGGTACAGCTGATTGTATTCATGGACTTACCCACATATTTCCGCATTACTCTGATATTGTATACTTGACACTTGTCTTGTGCCCACACTTACACCACCCTTTAATCTTTTGTAAGCTTATGCACGACCGTTGCGTGCAGGTAGCGTTGGATCGCAGCAGCACTGAGGCAGGAGTGCACATCAGATTATTTTGAGCCTTTTGATCACCTTGTATTTCCCTTTCTGCATTATACTTAAAGTTTTTGATATAGTGGATATATGGTGATGTTGTTTTGGTGACTTGGTTACGCTTGTGGTTATGCTCCATTACAAAAAAAATTATACTAAAAATCTTCCTCGTAGGATCCCAGGATCGGAATCTGGTATATGATGTCAGGAGCCGAGAATGGGGCACTGCGGAGGCTGTCGGCGCCAGATTCGACGATTAGGAATTTTGTGAGCCTGTTTTCTGAGTTTGGGGCGTGACAACAATACTCGACTAGACCCAGATCTCTTTCTTGACTTAGGCATTGGAGGGTGCTCTAGCCAGGGTCTTCCTTGTCCATTCCTTGTGGAGGTAAATAAGTCCAAGCTAACCAGATTTCTACATTAATAGATTCCTTTTATAGTAGAACTAATAGGTTGTAGAGAAAGTCTGGATGCCTAAAAAGGGCCCTCGAATGGCAGTTATCAAGATTCCCCAAGCTTATTTACAAGGCTCTCTACAAATGGGTTGAAGGGAAGGAGAACAAAGGAAATCTGAAGGCAAAACGAAAGAATAGAGAAGGCAGAAGTTGTAGGAAGTTTAGGCATTGCAGAAGAACTAACCGAGAATTGACTCTCTCGAACTTAGTCTCAATCGCGACGCACTATCGCTCACATAAAAGCTATATGTGACAAAACCTACCAATCATCTGCCATCTTTGAAAATCTCTCTACAGAGCTCTGTCTTACTGAAGCACGAATCATCTGAAGTTGAAAAAAATACTAAAGTTAAAGAGTAGGGTTGGAACTCGAGACATCTGACCATCCTTTCAATTGAAAAATGTGTCCAGTTTTCCATTTTCCTTCTCACATATCAAATCAAGTTATATTCAATTCCACACGTACCAAAACATTAATGATTCCCCCACACATACATATTCTTTTGCTTTTATTTTTCTTTACTTAACCTACTTAGGGTCCTAAAAGCATGTGCAGTATGGTCTAACATGACATACTCTCTCTACTCTTTTACCGCTCATTTATTTTTCTTTATTTTGCCTACCCATAGCCTTAGAGGTCAATGAAGTATAACTTAATTCAGTTACATTGGAAGTTTCTCTAAATCCCCTAAAAAATCATACATCCTGTAAAGTAAAGAACGTGCATCACACAAGCAAAAAGGTGTCTAACTCTTTCCTTTTTCGTAACTAAGGCCCTTACCTAGAATCTACGGTGCAACTAATGCAGGAGTCACTCGAGTCGAGTAATCCTACAATTTCTCATCCCCTAGGCCATTCTACGGGTTCTAGCCATTGTAGATTCTGAAGCTAAATTTTGGCTAATAGTGACTCCAAATCATACACTCTTGTATTTAAGTCATTCTCATATTTAAGTCGAATGAGCAAACCAGAAAAAGACAAAAAGAGAAAGACGAGGAAGTGAGGGCATTTCCCATCTTCGCACAAGACTGCATTCATTCGTGTATTGTCTGAGCATTAGCTGGTGTGAAGGTTCTGGCTGCTAGTCCAACTTTACTACATCTAGGGCTGCTAAATGTTGGTTATCCATTGTTTAAGTTGTCGATGTTATGGTGACTTTGCTTTTATTCAACGTATGACGCATTGCCCCTTGTTTGGAGTTCATTCTTACATGCTTTACTGTGTCGAGACACTCTGAACTTTTGTGTGGGAAATCTTTTAGTTGATGTAGGTTTTTGGGGCCATCAGATGTATAGTTTGTAGATTCTGATTATGTGAGGCATATGATATGTAAGGCATGCCCCTTTTTGTGGTGCCCACCTAAATTTATGAAAATTTCATATTCCATGGCCAATAAAGTTACAGGTGGTTTACTCCCATCTTTCTCTAAAAAAAAAGGTTTTCAGATTGTATAAGTGGGGTCCATGGTTCAGAGGTCCAAGATATTGGTGTTATGAGCTTCTACAAATGGCCTATGGACTTCGAATTTCTCAGATGGTAAAAAAATTCCCTTCTTAGTGGGTGGTTCCAATGGATGGAATTGTCAGTGCACTTATTTATGCACCTATTTGTCAGTTACGTAAGTTTGTGTGTCAGGGAGTCGATTGATCCCTTAGAAGTTGAAGACCAAAGACATATGAAAATATGGTGCATCAAGGAGTGAAGAACATATAAATTGAGGTGTCTTGGTGACCTTAACCTTCGACCCAAAACAACCTATCTTAAATGATCCTAAACTTAATAGGTAAATGTAACACCCTGAACTTTTCAATACCCGAGTATTAAAAGTTCTCGAGTGTTACCATGAAATTTAACTTGTTATGTACATGTGTACGATACCAATCTATCCAAACCTTACATCTCTTCTCCAACACGAATCTGACCGTTAGGAATAATCTCCATTATAGATCAAGCTATCTGACCGTTGATTTTAAGATAGGATCATTATATACCTAAATATTCTCACTTGTCCATCATAACCAACTGCTTAATCAAATATGCATTACTAGATAACGACATATAACCGTCCACTTTGATTTTGGACCACCCAATCATAGTAAACTAGGTACTTGATCTCTATATCCGCTCGTACACACATCGAGTTAATATTTTGATCCGTTCATCTTGTTCATCACCTATGAATATGCTTAACCCACCATCAGAACTACAATCTGAGAAACTTACACATGTGAACAAGACACTCGAATCCAACGATACACATGTTCTACCCCTTAATTACTCCAAAAACTACCTTGTGTTCTTACGTTTACAAAACCGGTCATACATATACCTATATACACTATTAGAGTACCAACCATCAAGTTTTCCTATTTTAAACATGTCATCTGACCATCCATTGTGTGGTTTGATATATGTAAATTCCTTAATTAATTTGGTAAATAACCCTTTACTCATAATGATTTACATATAAGTCCTTTTGTAAGAATTACTTAGAAACATGTCTATAAGCATGTAGACCCATTAGATTTTCTAAAACTCTCATGTTAGTAATAATTACGAAAGTATTATTAACCTAGACCCTTGATTTCTAAATCACGTGGTTCCCACAATCCGTTTGATGTGAAATTTTATATCATGCCTATGTATCATAAACTAACCATACATGTCGAATTGTGGTCCTTAAATCACTGTAAAATTGACCCAATTGATAAATTAGCCTTTTAACCATTGATTTTGGTGTCAATCAAGTGAAGAAACCTCATGAGTAGTCATAGTAGGATATTTTCTTTCATATGAACGACTTGAATTTCTCATAATATGAACTAAGTGTGAAATATGAAGACCCCACTTTGGTAGGCTTTTCCTTAGGCGCGAAGTTATCCTTTCAAGGCCTATCAACTCCTAATAAATCTGAATCTTCCAATTCAACCACTTCCTTCCGTCCATCGCAACTCAAATTTGGACCACACTCTGGTCTCATATGACTACGAGCTTATACAAAATTTAGACCCCGATCTATGATCCTTCACCATTGAACGCTAAAGCCATATCCTTTCTTTTGATGCAAAAGGTGAAATTTTATATCTAAGCCTTTTCCACCATCGATTGACCACCAAATTTTGGCCAACCATTTGCCTTTCCTAACTATACATTTCTCCCAAAATTGGGCCCTAATCATTAAGTGTGAACCGTTAATTGACATCAAGTTCGTTCTAGCACCCGTCAGGAGAATTTTCAAGATAGACCAATATAAATTTTAGATCATCGAGAAAATTATATACCTCGGCTCTATTCAACAACCTTAACATAATGGACAAATTAGATTTCAAGAAAGATCGTCAGAAAAATGAAAATTAGAAAAACTCAATCCAAGTGTGATGTGAAACATGCCCCTCTCATATGCCCACTCCCTTTTAAAAAAAAAGAGTGTGTGTTTCACTCTCCATTCACATGCCCACCTCTCAAACATCCAAGGACAGGGGGAGAGAGAGAGAGAGAGAGAGAGAGAGAGAGAGAGAGAGAGAAGCCTAGACGTCCATCATCCGCTTCTTTCTCCAAACATCTGGTATCTCCCTCTTGCTTAAGCGATGTCATGATTCATATAGAAGCTTTCTTACATGAATATCTACCTAGGGTTTAAATCTAAGGCTAAAGTGAGGGATTCATTCAAGCTTATATTAACTTGAGTTGATATGAATTATTTTGTTCCCTCATATTCTTTGAATCATTCATGCAAATATTTAATTTACCTCCATCAATTATTTATCCTTTGAGAATTATGGTTAAGGTGTGATGTTAATTATGCATGATCTTTTTGAATTTATGTGAGGGAATCCTTTAAGCTTACTTTGATTGAAGTTGATATAATCTTGCCTTTTTACATGCCCTTATGTTATTATGATTCTCTCCTTGCAATTGTTTAATTTACCACCAACAATTATGTACCCTTTGGGATTATGATGTTAATGACGAGTGATCTTCATTATTTTTATGTGGGGCGATGGATACAAGCCTTGCCCTTGCCTTTACCAATTTTTTTGAGTTAGCCTTTACTAATCTTCTCTTTCTTGAGTTGGCCATTACCACTCTCCTCTTTATTGAGTTGGCCCTTGCCACTTTCCTCTTTATTGAGTTAGCTATTGCTACTCTCCTTTTTGTTGAGTTGGTCATTGCCAATCTCCTCTTTATTGAGTTAACTATTGCTAATCTCCTCCTTATTTTATTAGTTGTGTGCTATCTAACTTTATGACTTGAGCATGTGCCTTGGAATTCCAAAACCTCCATGATTTGAATTATTTCTCCACCAATGCAAGTGATGTGTTAGACGTATCACAACTAGTGATTCAAATATTTATCATGGACGTAATGCATTATGGGTAGTGGCCCTTTTTGGTCGGCACGTAATTTCGTGGGTTGGTTAGCGTGGTGCACAATCGATGTAAGTAAATCCTCATGTGTATTACATCACTTTTTAGAATTGGATGTCGCAAATAGTCACTCCATGAACACATTGTGTTACGTAAATCCTCAAACCGCATTGTTATGTTGCTTTGAGATATTTGCATAAATCCACGTTAACGTTTGACACGTCGGTGAATCTCCGTAGTTATGGGATACGAGGCTAGTCGGGTTTTCTATGAAATATATTCCAAATTGTGATTATCACTACGATAATGAGCCGCACAAAATTTACTAAGAATGCATTTATGTAGATTAGTTGTACATACTGATACCCCTCGTAGTAGTGGAGTACGAGACATATTAGAACCCTTATATTACTGTTATGAATCTCTTGAATTATAGTTAATCTTAAAGGATAACTATCACTATGAGTAAGGCATTGACCCTCTCCAACCTTACAGATGATGTAGGTGATGTACAGATTGAAGACCTAGAGGACCATCTCCCTATAGAAATCATACTGAATGAATAAGAAGATAGTTTTATGATTTAGTTTTATATTTTCACTGTAAACTCGATAATGTAACAAACTCCCATTGAGAGGGCATTTGATAATTTGTTAAATTCTTTTACTTAAATGAAATAATAAATACAGATGATTTTATTCTCGTGAATGGTTACCTTCATGAATGTAACTGGATATGGTCTAAATGAAAAATATATATATGGTGTGATTTTTAAAGCACCAAATTTATACACTATTAAAACTCAAAATTCTCGAGCACGAGTATGTACTCGGGCCATGAAAATTTGGGATGTTATAGTAAACCCCCAGTTAATCGTCACAAGACCTTAGAAGCTAAATTGGAACATGATAGATAGGCTAAAAGAAATGCGAAGTTGTTGTAAAATACATTGCCCAAAATAGTAGTTTTCAAGTCGTTCTCGATGGAATCAAAGACCAACTTAATAAGATCAAAGAAATAGTCCAACAAGTAAACAAAAAATTCCTAAAGTTTCTCGATGGGATCAAAGGATAGCTTAATCTTATTGAAAGACCTTCGATTCTATTGAAGGACCTTTTAATTATGTCGAAAGAGTCGTTAACTAACCATTTTATAACCATTACAACATAATTTCTATAAAATTGGCATAGAGTTTTAAGGCATGTAGATGGGTTTTTGGTGCAATAGAAGCCTAGGTGATTCTCTACTCATATTCCTCATCTAAGCCTCTAAACCAATGAGATTCAAGTCTTCTTCTTGATTTTTGTCACTCTAATGAGGATTTCAATGTCGATTACAAAGATAAACTCGATCTCCATCTTGTTCTAGAGATTAGACATGAACCGATTATCAAATTCTTGTCTAAATTCCTTAAAACACCCATGAGGTGAATCCCCTTTGGAAAACAATTATCCCATTAGTTGTAGGAGATTCCATCATTCTCCCATCACCTTGGTCACCTCATTGGCACATTACTTGCAACATGTTTGTTCGTGAAGCTGAATCAACGGCATCAACTAACGTGGGAGCAATTAAGATGATGATTGAAGCATGAAAGATCATCGATCAAGCATCTCAAGGAAGGCACATCAACGGGGCTCAATTCGACAAGTTGTCATTGTAGAGTCTATTCACACTCTTTCCTTATATAGGATTGAGTGTAGAGTTTGTGACCCAAACTCGAATAGGTTCTTGTGTAGGACCTAAACTCTTATGTAGGGTTGAGTTCACCAAACATGAGTGCATATGCATTAGTCTCCATGGGGAGGGCCTTAGATTAGGACTGCATTCACCAAATATGGGTGCATACATGTTACTCTTCAAAAGGAGCCTCCAACGGGAGTGTACGTAGGGCTTTGGATTAGGACCGCTAGTGGTTGTTGGTTAGCCAATAAAAAATTAACTAAAGTCACTTGCGAAACCCACGGACGTGGGTGAAAATGTGTTCCTCCGACACGGGAGTATACATGCATTTAGGTAATTGTGTAGGGCTATAAATGTTAGGGGTGAACCTATTAAAAACTCCTTAGATGGTGAATACCGGTCCACTCAAGGAGAGTGTGTCCATTGGGAGTGGAGTGGGGAAATCAAACCACTATATATACTAATGTTTGCGATTGTCAATTAAGCAAAATTCTATTCATGCTTATGTGATTGATTAGTTAAATTATATAAATACTTGAATTGAATTTATATATGTGTGTGTATGTGTGTGTCTGTGTGTTTAGGGAAAAGGTTCTATGCGATCGAGCTCATGGGAACTTCCCATGAGGTCGAGCTGTGTGGGCCCACCGTGATGTGTGTCGAACATCTACCCCATCAGTCAGATGCACCATTCCATGGTGGGCCTAGGGCTTAAAAATCAAGTCAATCCGTGACTTGTGTGGGCCACACCATATATAAAAGTTGAGAGGGGTTACCCTCCATTAAAACATTCATAATCATTTGTTGGGCCTGCTGAGAATTGGTTCACAAATCCAACCCATCCATTATGTGTGTCCCACTTGGATGAGGGGTCATATCGAGTTTCAGATGCATCCAAATTTTAGGTGGGTCCCACCAAGTGCTTTTATATATTTTAGCCATGTCTTCACATGATTTTAGATGGTATGGCCCACTTGAGTTCCATATACGGCTGATTTTTGAGATATCCCTTAATTTAAAGGGGACCCATCAAATGCACGGTGTTAATGTTCAACATACATCATGGTGGGGCCCACACAGCTCGACCTCATGGGAAGTTCCCATGAGTTCGACCGCAACCTTTTCCCACAGCTATATATATATATGAAATATTGACAGTTATACCCTAAAATTATGTCAACTAGTATCTTATTTTAGCTTAATTCTATCTAATTTTGTGATTTTAATGATTCTTTCAGAGAATGGAAGATGATGTGAAAATGTAGAAAAGATGTAGAAGAATGTACTCCTCTTAGATTTGTGGTCTAGTTGATCCATGAGGTTATACCCAACCCTTAAAAGCTTATCCAGTGTAGATCGTGGAATTTTGTAGGGTCCCAAAAATAAATGGATGGATCCATCTATTTATGTTATTACTTCAAAATCAAGTTGGCCACACATGTATGTTGAACATGAATGGATTAATTTGAGCCACTCTATATTTGAACACCTGATTAACAAACCAAGATGTCAAATATTTGACCACTTATTAAACAACCTGGATCTTGTGCTCGTGTGGGTCCCGTGACTAGAACAAACTAGGAAATAGAAAAAACAAAACAACACAAAACAAATAAGGAAAGAGTATGTTAATTTAAACGCTGGTGTGGGCTGTTGTTGAATGGATAGTCTGGATGTATGGGGGCGTGAGGTTGTCCACACAAGTCACAAGTAAAAAAATAAAAAAGAGGAAACAGGGGGTTGCCGTTTTGGGTTTCTACTAAGAAAGGAAACGACAGGGTTTCCATATTCTCTCCACATATCAAGCAGGCATGCTGTCATTGGAGGGTTTTGGGACGAACAAATATAAAGCCATGTGAAGGACTGGTTTTGGAAAGGGGGACAAAAAGGAGAAATAAAGAAAGGATGTGAGCTGGTTGTTGATTCTTTCTAAAAGAGAGAGATCCACAATAGGCTTCTGTTGTTCATGTTGGAGGTGACCAATTCACTACAGAGATTGAAAGAAATAAAAGGACTAAAGATAGAAGATCACAAAGATATTCTGGGGATGTATTTCCTATCGCTTGTTTCTTCCTTCTTTTCCTTTAAATCCATATTACACGTCATGAATTTTTAATTTCTTAGCTAGGGCTAAGATGAAGCCCTTAATTTTAATGATTCTTGTTGATTGTTGATTTCATCTGAAGTTGATTTATTTACTTCTTTTTCTAGCATGTTTAATTGTAATTTCTAAATTTCTCCAATCTATGAGCTTGACCATAGTCTAGAAGTGGATGTTGTTTAGAATCTAATACTAGGTGTGCTTGTGTATGACCATGAACGGGTTTCCCTACAGAGAAAGAAATATGGATTCACATCTTTTCATGCCTAACCATGGATGGGAAGATCTAATAGTCAATATTTTTTTTCAATTTTATTGTTTGTGATTCATGATCAAGATAACAAACAATGGATATGGATTTAATTGGTTTGATTGATTCTTAATGTTTGTATATACATACATAACCATTGGTGTGCATGTATTAGGGACAGTTATTGTTAAGGAGAAACTTGTGCTTCCAGGGAATTATACATCTTGTGTGCTTAGCCAAAGACACGGGTTGTGCTTTATTTATTAAATTTACATCAATATGAATTAAGGTGAATCAACAAGTAAAACAGGGGTTAAGATAATTATGGGTGGATTTAAAAGTCTTAGTGTTCTTCTGGAGTGAATTTCCCTTCTTGTTTTCAGTTATTTTTCATTGCTTTCCGTTATTTTAATTAGTTATTAGCTAAATTATTTGTTGGATTATTTAAGACGACTCCTAAAATTCATATTGCCACAAGCAATCCTCATGTGAACGATCTCATAATACATGCCATACATATCTATACTCAATTCATATACTTACGAGTTTATAATATATATATATATATATTTTTAAATCAAGTTTTTGGAGCCATTGTCAGGGATTGTTTCAGTCCAAATTGGGTTTAGGATTTCACTTATCATAATTCGTAGCTGTAGAACTTTTTTTTGCATAAATTCATATTTTTTAGGAAACTTATCTTTGCTTTTGTTTTCTACAGGAATTGAGGAAGGAGGCTGGAAGAAAAAGGTCTTCAAGGTGAAGGAGGAGCTAACAAGTGCTTTGGAAATCAACCTATTTGCCTTTTTCTGGGTTCTTTACTCCAATTTTCATTTGTTTATCTTTATTTTGTTTTTATATATTAGCTTAGTCTCTCATTTAGGAATCTTTTATTTTTATTTCAGATTATCTTAAGTTGCATCTTAGACTAGCATTGCAATAACTTAGTTGATGTTAGGACGTAGATCCCAGAACACAAAGCTATTTGAAATGGGAGACAATAATGGAACTAAAGCTCTTAGGGACTATTTAGGTCTCGTCCAATTTAATTGACCTTCATGCATAGGGTTTCCAACCACGACAGCAGCACTCTTTGAACTTAAACTCGAAGTCATATAATTGTTGCCCTCCTTCTATTGATTTAGATAAAGAGGACCCATATCATCATGTGAAAGAATTTTTAGACATTTGCTCTACATTTAGATTCCAAAACTTTTTAGATGATTCAATTTGTTTGTGTCTCTTTCCCTTCTCTATGAAGGATAAGGCAAAAGCATCGTTGAATTCTCTAGAAGTTGGGTGTATGACTACATGGGACCAACTGTCTAAGAAGTTCTTGAACAAGTTTCTTCCCTATTCATAAAATCAATTCTCTACACAGAGAAATCACGAATTTCACACAAAAAGAGAGTGATAGGAAATGTCCTTGCCTCGAGACTATTGATGTCCACTGTCTCGCTAGATTGCACATAAAGACGTGTATAAAATCATGGTGGGAGCCCATCTCGTAAACGTTTCCCGTACTATGGCCCACCTGAATCAGAGTTCTGCCAAATTTGGCCCTATGACCAAAATGTTGCAACACACCTAATGCTTGTAGTGGATTTCAAATACACAACATGGTGGGGCATCACGATGGGTGCTCGCACCCAAGGTCAAAGTATGCTATAGAACTATTGGCATGGGACCATTGCTTAGTGTGTGTTGTTGACACTTATAATAACTAGTGTTGGTACTAAGTTGTTATAGCCCCACACTATGTATCCTTGACATTGAACACATCCATCAGACACATCCCCAGTTTGGGCGGGCATTCAAGAGTTTGAAACCTCTATTATAGCATAACAGGGATCCTCTACATGTAGCATTCTTATTGGTCCACGTGATCTACTTGGTTTTAAAAAAAAAAAACTAAAGAGAAAAAAGGATCCAAAAATATTACCAAAAGAAAATAAAAAAGAAAAAAGAGAAAAGAGAAAATAAAAGAAAAAGAAAAACAACAAAAAGAAAGAGACATTCTGCCATCTTCTATCCTATCTATCCTCCCTCTTCTCTCCCAACTTCTCTCCCAACTTTCCCTCTTCTCTCCCAACGTTTATGTTTGAAGCAGATGATCCGGACTCTCTTCCTCTCCCAACATTTTTGTTTGTGACAAATAAAGGATCCAGACTCATTGCAAAAGGTGCAATGTCAAGGTAATTTGCCCAGTCATGGATGGTAGATGCCATTCATCGTCGACATGCCAATGTGGAACAAGTATGTGTGATCTTTGCCATTCATCAGGTGATGTAACCATCTATGGTGAATATAAACCATTCGTACAGTTTTTCCTTTCCGATTTTTCTTCTTTCCCTGGGATTGTAGCCCTAGCCCACCAAGGGGTGGATTGGCTTGATGATTCGACCAACGGATGTTCATTGATGTCATCTTCAATCTCTCCACAACCAAATCACCATAACATTTATTACTTAGGGCTCAACTAAGGGAGAAAAATGTGTCAAAAGATCCACACGTAGTTCACATGCGGAAGATGTCTAGATCATTCATCAAGTGATGCGTATTGTGACCGGATGCGGATTAGCTGCGACCCCAAATCTCGACAGGTGGGTGCTTCCCTAATCGTGGGACACACCTCATTGTATATTTGCCTTATCCATCTGTTTTTCCATCTTTTTTTAGGACATGGTCCAGAAATGAGGTAGATACAAATCTCAAGTGGATAACATAGTAGGGATTAAATTCCCATTATTAAATGCTTGCTGTAAGCCACAAAAGTTTTGAATCAACCTAATATATGTTGCTTTCCCTTCATCCAGGTCTTTATAACCTTATCAACGGGTTAGATGGTAGAAAAAATTTTATGGTGGATCTTAAAAACTTTTAATGGTGGGTGTTCAACAACCACTATTTTGTATGGTGTGGTTTCATGTTTATTGGTCCACGTCATCCAAGCACTATAGCTTTTAAATGAATAAAGGTAAAAAAAATTAAATATAGCCATTATTAAAAGAAAAGAAAAACAATAAAAAGAGTTTATTCCCGCTAACCCGTTTTCTCCCAACTTTCCCTCTTCTCTCTCGACTTCTCTCTCAACTTTCCCTCTTCTCTCCCAACATTCATGTTTGCTACATACACACTCATATGAGACACACCAGGTAGACCAACAGGGGACATTGGGTAGGTGATGACCATCATAGAAACTTTCATCTGTAATGTGGGGTCTACCGTGAAGTTTACAATGTCATCCAACCCATTCATGGGAATCAGGGGATGCACCAAATCAAGCCATTCAAAACTCTCGTGGCCCATAGAATATATAGGATTTAGGAATGATTTTCGTACATTGCTCTATATGGTAATCCCTTAAATTCATTTATAGTATTTTTAGATTTATTTGAAGTATTTTATGTTAGATGATGGGTTATATATGTTTTATGTAGCTATTTTTAAAATCATAATCCTTATGTTAAATTTATCTTAACATTATAGGTCAGTGGAAAATAGAGATCTCATGGCTTCTTGCATGCCATGTCTGGTGGATGCTATACCTCAATCACAACATGATATAGACATCGACTCAGAAGTGAAAATTGGCATGGATGAGAAGCTACCGGATCCAGAAATTGGTATGGAGTTTAATATAGAGAAAGATGCATATGATTTCTACAATATTTTTGGAAGGAAAGTTGGTTTCAGTGTTCGTAAGCATTGTATAAATAAAGACAAAAAGATAGGTGTATTAATAATGAGAGATTTTTTTATATTCTAAATAAGGTAAACATTCATTTGATAAACGTGATGTTAATGTGAAGCATCATCAGGATGAAACAAGAACAGGTTGTGAGGCACATATGAAATTTAGATTGAGAGTTTACAGTAAATATCATGTTACTGATCTTAAGGTTGATCATAATCATATTCTTGCATCTCCTGAAGAATCTCATTTATTAAGATCGCAACGAAATTCTGCTCAAGAAGTAGTTGCTAATATTGTGATAATTCAGGTATAAAGCCAAAAGCAACATTTGATTTCATGACTAGATAAGCTGGTGGTTGACAGAATGTTGGATATAATTTAGTAGATTACAAGAATTATTTACGAACGAAAATGGTGAAAGTAATGAAATATTTTTATGATGGTATATTGATATTTTTCAAAAGAAAGCAAGTTGAAAATCTAATATTTTTTTATTCTATTCAATTTGATGTTGAAGACTGTATCACCAACATTTTTAGGGTAGATGGAAGAATGATTTTAGATTATGAACGTTTTGGAGATGTGATTTGTTTTAACATGACGTACACAACAAATAAGTATGGATGGCCATTTTCACCATTCATCGATGTTAATCATCACAAATAGACAATTATCTTTGGGGCTACACTCCTCTACGATGAAACGATCGGTTCTTTCAGATGACTGTTTAAAAATTTTTGCGATGCAATGTGTAGAAAAAAAAAAATCCATTCTCACATATTAGGATAAGGCTACGTCAAATGTGATCAAGACAGAGTTATCAAGAACGGTTCACCGTATTTGTGTATGGCATATGTTTAAGAGTGTAAGCAGCTAAGTCATCTATTTTGTTCTTCCAAGTTGTTTGGCAATGATTTTAACAGATGTGTATATGATTTTGATGAGGAACATGAATTCCTTCAGGCGTGGGAAAGAAAATTCAAGAAATGTATTCTTACAAATAATATATGGTTACAATAGTTATTCAATGAAAAAGAGTAGGCATTAATATATGGAAAGAACACTTTTTGAGCAGATATGAAGAGCACCCAATATTGCAATAGTTTGAATAAAGATATGATGATATATTTACATCCTGGCCAAAATATAATCAGTTTTTTAGAACATTTCGAACGATTACTAGATGATGGACAAAATACATAATTAGAAGCCAATTTCAAAATAACCAAAAGTTTACCAATTGTGACTTTTCCTATTAGTATCCTGAAGTACGCAGCTAGTGTATATACACCAACCATCTTCAAATTATTTCAAGAAGATCTTAATAATAGTCTTGATCAAACAGTGGAAAAATTATATGAGTTCTATACGGTCAGAAAATATTAAGTTTTGAATAGAAGAAATCATAGTCTTCACATTGTTACTGTTAACTCAATGGATGAGTCCATCACTTGTAGTTGTAGTTCATGGTTATTTTGTGTTCCCATACATTATAAGCTACGAATCATACTCTCACAAATATCTCGATTAAATACATCTTTAAAATGTGGACATGAGAATCTATATCAATTTCATTCCCCTCATTAAATAGTGGATGTAAATCCAATGACAAATATAAGAAATCCTAATCCCGGAGTTACAACAATTTGGCTTGCAACTTTCTGAAATTGGCAACAATGGGTTGTGAACGTGAAAAAGTATTTGAATGTGCTTCGAAACATTTAGAATAAATGTTGCAAGATTTGAAAATGATATTGAAAGAAAAGAAGAGCAAAAAAGGATCCTCATCATATGTTAAAAGGCTGAGTAATGAACAAGGTGTTCAGGATTATCGAGTAAAATTCGAGGTTAATGATGTACAATAAAGAAATGAAATCATTAAAATTAAAAAACAAGCTCATGAGAAAGTAATGAAAAGTTATTGTATCAAAAGAAAATGCGTTAAAATCATTTAAATAAGAGAAAAAGTTCATGAAATTAAAAGAAATGAGAATTTGTAAGCACTATGTTGTAAATCTAGTATCTTGTATTGTCAAATTTTGTTGTGCCAAAATACTTTGGAATGTTTGACTTGTTTTGATAGATGGAAAGTTCACCTTCAAGTTCGAATAGACGGAAAGTTCACCTTCATTCGAAGATGAGCTTCGTATTATCTACATCGACATTGAGTATGCTACAATTGTGCATGTTTAACTATGAGAACAAGTTGAAGTTCATCAAGTCCTAGTACTCAAGTCTAAGTTTACTATTTCAAGTTCAAGTTCAAGCTCAAATGCATTTGATCAAGCTTAAGTCTCAAGTCACATGCTCAAGACACAAGTTCAAGACACAAGCTCAAGTATACGAGGTCAAGCTTCATGTGCTTCAAAGTGACCTATCTACCAAAGCAACCGATGGTTCAATTTCAATACTCACATTTAAGGTATACATGACCTTAGAAAGACCTTAAGATTAGGTCATTAACAGTGCATATTTTATTTGGGTCATAACACTTATTTTAGGCTTTGCTTCGACCATTCTTAATCATGAGTTGTCTTGACTAGTCCAGAATTTTACTCAAAAAAATCGAATAAGGTTGTTTAGTCTACGACCAGTCGAGTACCCTGCTCGACCAGTTGAGCAGTGCTCGACTCAAAGTCCAGCAATATAATTTTTATTCACTCAACCAGTCAAGCGATGTGCTCGACCAGTCAAACTGGCCACTCAACCAGTCGAGCGAGCCACTCGATCAGTCAATGATCTGTTTTATCCAATCACACCAAAAATTTTAAAAATTGGTTCTGCTAGGACCAGTTGAATCGAACATTAGACTAGTCAAGGGAACCGAATTGTAGCGTATAAATTGAGGACATTTCTCAGATTTTATCATTCATTCCAAGTCAATTCAAGCCATCACTCTGAGAGATTAGTCCCTACTATTGTGAAGCTATTGTGAGGTATTTATAAATCATTTTAATAGCTTTTTAGTTTCTTAATTTCTTTATCTCTTGAATCTATTCTACTTAATATAAAGGGGATTTTGATTTAACCATTTGTGTTATATCTCTTGAATCTATTCTACTTAATATAAAGGGGATTTTGATTTAACCATTCGTGAGATCCAAGAAATTAAATCCAAGTAGCCTAAGGTTGGATTTAATTTAAAATTCATCTAGACCTAGAATCCCTTCTTCTGTGAGATTAAACATTGAACATCTTCTTCTACAAAGAGGCAGTTCTACTGGGTACATCGAAGATCATTCGTTAGATAAGTATATTTTATTTATTATATTGTGGTTTCTAAGATTGCTAGAAAATCTTTCATTTTGGTTTTCACTAAGATAGCTAGAAAATCTCAGTGTGTGGGATTTTTAATTGTGATAACCCATTGAAAACACAATTGTAAAGGTTTTAAGGAGAACCTTAGAAAACCTTCTTTCTTAGTGATAGCCAATATCCTGTGGGTTGTGAATATTGGGAGTGGAGTAGGGTGGCTGTTTGAAAACAGTTGGTGTACACCCGGACTACTATAATTCTTGTAATTTGGATGATGATGATGGTGATGTATGAGATGTGTTGAATGTTGTATTTATTTTCATGTACATGTGGTGAATGTTGTAATAGCCTGATTTATTTCCTTTACCTCTATATCAGTTTGAGTTTTTGATACTTACCAACGTTCTAGAAATTGGGTTGTCCTACCATAAGCCATTGGTTTTTGGTGTAAGGTTGTCCTTAGAACAACGTTGTATCAACCTCTCAATACTTGTGCATTTGAGGTTGTTTTAAATTTTTGTTATCTGTGTTATCTTTCCACTTTTTATTTTTTATTTGGCATAGTCCTATTCACCCCCCTTTAGGACTTGGGGCTCACCCTTTTTAAGTGGTATAAGAGCCTAATAGCTCATTCCATTGGATTAATTTCCTAAGCTAAGCGATCTCGAGTTCCTATTATTTCAAATTTTGATAGCCTCTCTATTACTAGGCCACCACCATTTGATGGCTCCAATTATGCCTACTGAAAGCCAGGATGATGATCTTTTTAAGATCCATCGATGAAAACATGTGGCAAGCCACAATGACTAAATGGAACACACCTACGTCTGAAGTTTTAGGCACCGATGAAACGAAGTCTATTAAAGAAACACCATATTATATGTGGACTACTCTTCAAAAAAATGAGAGCGGGGCCAATGTCAAAGCTTTAAATGTAATCACTTGTGCACTATCACCAAAAGAGTTCAAAAGAATTATATCTTGTGATACTGTAAAACAAGCCTGGGATATCTTAGAAATGACACACGAGGGTGCGACTAATGTAAAAAAGTCAAAACTTCAAATCCTCACCACTAGGTTTGAGGAAATATATATGGAAGAAAGTGAATCATTCATGGACTTCTACACTAAACTAAATGACATAGTCAACTCAATGTGGAGTCTTGGAGATAGCATCCCAGAAAGTAAAGTTTGTGCAAAGATACTGCGCTCACTTCCTGAGAGATTCAATTCCAAGGTGACAGCCATTCAGGAACTTCGAGACACGAATAATATGTGGAGCTTGTTGGTTCCTTAAAAACCTACGAGTTGAATTTCAAGGTTCCTAAAGGTAAGTCTATAGCCCTTAAATCATCTAAATATATTTCTCAAAATAATAGTAGTAATTCTAATTGTGAAAACTCAAAGGATGATGTAACCTTATTAGCTAAGAAGTTTTATAAGATTTTTAAAAGCAAAAAGAGAGTTGATTTTCAAAAACCCTTTAAGAAGAAAAAGGCTAAATTTAAAAATTAGAAATCACTAAAAGACAGCCAATGTTTTAACTACCATGAATATGAGCATCTGGGAAATAAGTGTCCAAAAATGGACAAATCAGAGAAGAAAGGCATATTGGCCGCATGAGATGAATCATCCTGCTCTGAAGCCTCTTCTGAGTCGGATGATTCAGAACCTCAATCTAATAATGAGGTCAAGGCCTTAATAACTTTAGCCAAAGTCACTTCCACAGATAGTTGTGACTTATCTGAATATGAAAATCTGAGGAGTGACCATGAAAACGAAGACAATCTTCAGAATGCCTATAACACCCTATACAGGGAGAGTTGTAAGATTGCTGTCAAACTTAAACTTCAAAAAGAAAAGTTTCTAAGATTAAAAGAGAATTTTGAAAAGTTGATTTTGAAAAAATCACATATTTCTGATTGTTTTGGAAAAATTAAATGTGATTTAAACTTCAAAACATCTCAACTTAAAAACTTAAAATCAGAAAATGAGAAACTAAAACTGGAAGTCTCTTCCCTCTTGAGTTCAAAAGATACTTGGAGGTATGCCCAGGGAAACCCTAAACTTGAAAAATTACTAACCGAATCAAGAAAATGTGGAGATAGATCAGGTCTAGGCTATGATAAAACCATGCCTCTGAAAAATAAGATTACAATTCCTAAGTTTGTTAAAGGAGAGTCCTCTAACTCAAAGGGGAAAAGCTTGAATCAAAATAGTTTTAAAAATCCTAAAACTTTTCAAACTACCAAACCTAATATCAATCATATCAATCTTAGAAATCAGAATTATAACCCCTTAGCTGAGAAGATTGTCGATTTGCTTAAGGAGCTTCTAAAATCTAACTTGAATATGAGGGTTAATAACACTTTCAAGCGAAGGAAAACCAATAGCGCTCCAAAACCCAAAATGATAATGAAATGGGTCCCTAAGGTTACATATATGGTTGCTCACACCACCTTCAAGGCTTCAAGTCAATCAAAGTGGTACCTAGACAGTAGTTACTCTAGACACATGACAAGTGACAGAGATTTGTTCACCAACTACAAAGATATGACTGACGGATCAGTCACATTTGGTGACAGGAGCAACTGCAGAATAATTGGCCAAGGTATGGTTAAACTTTTTAATCTTCTTCCTTTTGAGAATGTTTTATTTGTAAAAGGCCTTAAGCACAATCTTTTAAGCATTTCTGAAATCTGCGATAATAAACACAGTGTCAAATTCACTAATCAAAGGTGTGAGATATCTAATGAGAAAGGTTGTGTGATATTGAATGGTTGCAGAACATCTAAGAATTGTTAGATTGTAAGTGATTCTAGCTCATCTAAAGTATCTTATTACATGGTCCAAAACAATGAAACCGAATTATGGCACAAACACCTTGGACATGTAAACTACCAAAATTTACATAGACTGAGCAAGGCCGATCTAATAAGAGGTCTACCCAAATTGAAGAAAATGGACAAAATTTTTGGTGAATGTTAAATCGGAAAACAAACAAGGAGTAGTCACAAGAAAGTGAACTCCTTTGTCACATTTAAACCCCTTAAACTCCTCCACATGGATCTTATTAGACCAACTAGAACGAAGAGTCGAGGTGAAAAGAAATACTTTCTGGTAATTGTAGATGACTTTACCAGATATAGATGGGTAGTTTTTGTCATGCCCCAAACTCTAAAATCGGGCTCACAAAATTCCTAATTGCCAAATCCGGTGCCGACAACCTCCGCAATACCCAATTCTCGACTCCCAGCACCCATACGCTAGATTATGATCCTGGGATCTTATAAGGAGGATCTTCTAATGTACATTTGTCTCGTAAGAAACATAACCATAAGTATACCCAAATCACAAAGGCAACATCATCATCACATATCCACTAATATGAACATTTGAATACAGTGCTGAAAGGAAAATACACATGTCAAAAGTCAAAGCTCCAGAAGTTCGCTACATGCTCCAAGCTCACTGCTGCTGCAACCTATCATCACCTGCACGCTTCTATCGTGCATAAGCTTATAAAAAGCATAAAGGGTGGTGTAAGTGTGTCCATAAGATAAGTGTCAAGTAAGCAATATCAGAGTAATCAGAGTAAGTAGAAATACTGACAAGTCCTATAAAAATATCATCAACCTAATCCAAGATATGCGATGAAAAGACGTAACAACCAATGTCATATACTGAGAAAGGAATGTAGGTCAGTTATGCAATGTGGAGACATAATGAGTCAAATATCAGATGTTAATTATATAATACCATATGCAATTCTGAAGAGCTACGAATACCACCAGCCTCATCTAAGCCATATGAATGCAGAAACATAGGAACCCAAAATGTCATATGTCGAGAATGTAATGCAATACGCAATATGTGGTGCGAATGAAATGACCAAGCTGCAGTGTGAAGTCGGGATGATAGTACGTGATATCGTAGGCTATGGGGCCATCACAAAGGACTTCTATCCAAACCAGTCTCATACCTAAATTTGGATAGATAGACTCAATGTGGTAAGCTCCTGATCTCAAATTAGTCGCGCGCCCCAACCGAAATCCTGGCTATTACGAAAGTACACATAACAATTAGTTGCGCACCACCAGCTTGAGTGGATAGTGAATGAATGAATGAATGAGTATGCAACTCCTACCCAATAAGTCCACATATCAGTACTGTTCATCTCTGGGATCATCACCAGGGTTTAGTACACTCTACATGCAAATCGCCGCCCATTAAAGCGTGACCACGCAAGTGGAAGAGACCTCACTATCCGCCTAACCAGTAGTCAGCCAATATCTACCCGGCATGTCAACAGCGAACCCATTCACGAGCTAGTCAAACTCAGCCTAGCTTATAGCCCCCTCACTCGGGCGGATAAGGCCACACCCCCTCCCAACCGACCACGATACAGTCGGAGACGTGGCCTACTGGTATTCGGTACTTGGGCTCTCATGTATCCACTCAGTCTAGACATTGGGGCGTCTCCTGACCACGAAGGTTTAGGGACTTTCACCCATGGACACCCAAAGTACCTAGATGCTCGAACCAAACATTTTCGGTGTCCCATCTAGCCATCCACGACATGTCTATAGAGGCTACGACCTTGATGTCGTTAGGGAGTATAGTAATCATAACACACAATGTAAGATACATGAGTCATACAATCCAGTCATGCATCAATCCTACACATACCGTGCGCTCATGTGAGACAATCTCCGTCTATCAGGGAGTCTCATAACAACCTACCCAATGACATATGTAATGGTCAACCACATCTCATAACAAACATACAAATGATGCATATGGCTATATATCATGATGTTATGTTGTCATATACTCATAATCGGTATCAATAACAGGCATCAACAATCGGCCTCATCAATGTGGACATTTAACCAACATTGCTGCCAAGGAATGACCCACATAGAGCCTACCATATAGTGGCACAAGGGCCTAACATACAACACCATGGGCCTTACTCATGAGCTTAATACACATCATGATGGGCCTCTCATATGAGCCTAATACACATTACAGTGGGCCTTACTAAATGGGCCAGAAATACATCACAATGGGCCACTTCTACGGGCCTAATATACAACAACATGGGCCATGACCCATGGTCCTCAAATACATCATAATGGGCTACGACCCATAGGCCTCAATATACATCAAGTGGCATCAACAATGGGCATCGACCATCGGCCTCGATAATCAGAATCGGCCTCCACAATCGGAATCGCCGTCAACAATCAAAATTGGCCTCAACAATCGGAATTGGCCTTGACAATCAGAATCAGAATCGGAATCGGCCTCGACAAACAGAATTGGCCTCAATAATCGGAATAGGCCTCGATAAACAAAATCGGCCTCAACAATCAGAATCGACCTCGACAAATGGAATCGGCCTCGACAAATGGAATCGGCCTCGATAATTAGAATAGGCCTCAACAAACGGAATCAGCCTCAATAATCGGGATCGACCTCAACAATCAGAATCGGCCTCGACAAATGGAATCGACCTCGATAATCAAAATTGGCCTCAACAAATGGAATCGGCCTCGAAAATCAGAATAGGCCTCGACAAACGGAATCAGCCTCGATAATTGGAATAGGCCTCGACAAATGGAATCAACCTCGATAACAAGAATCGGTCTCGACAAATGGAATCGGCCTCGATAATCGAAATAGGCCTCAACAAACGGAATTGGCCTCGATAAATGGAATTAGCCTCGACAAATGGAATCGACCTCGATAATTAGAATCAGCCTCGACAAACGGAATCAGCCTCGATAATCAGAATAGGCCTTGACAAATGGAATCCGCCTTGGTAATCAGAATCGACCTCGATAAATAAAATCAGCCTCGATAATCGGAATAGGCCTCGACAAACGGAATCGGCCACGATAATCGACCAACAAGGCCTAAGGGAAGGTCACAATGTGGACATTTAACCATCATTGCCCATCGATATGGACATTGTAAGTGCTATAGTTTATATCCCTGTCTGTTGTCAAATTTGTGGTGCCAAAATCACTATTATGTTATATATAACTTGCATAAGTGAAGCTCTCTCAAAGATCAACATTCATGAACAGGCTAAGCTCACATCAAGCAATGCTCACAAGACAAGACTCAAGCTGCAAGACTTCAAGAAGAGTTCAAGGCAGTTTGTACACTTTCAAGATTGAGCGACATCAAGGTTTCAACTACATCAAGGCTTCAAGGCTCATACTTCAAGGTCACTTGTTCCTAATGTTTCAATGTCCTTTACTTCATGATTGAGGTTTGACTGACCATAGGTTGACCTTAGAAGTAGGTCATTTCGGATACATAAACTGAATGTTTATTTTACATGTGATTGGTCTGTTCTTTGACTAGTCCTAGGCCTTCTTCGACCAGTCCTAGAGTTGCTTCGACCAGTTTAAGAAATTCCTCGATCAGTCGTGAGTTTGTTACAAATTTCGGATGAAATCTGTTAGGCTTCGACTAGTCCAGAACTGCTCGACCGATCGTAGGAACAGTTTCGACTGCATCTACGACCAATCGACAATCTTCGACTCGAAATCCAACGAAGCTTTTCAGGACCTACGAGTCGAAGGAGACCTACGACTAGTCGTAGGTGACCTATGACCAATCGTAGAACGGTCAAAGCATATCCCTCCATTTTTAAATATTACATTATTGCTTCGACTAGTCGAAGAGCTCTCTAGACCAGTCGAAAACATGATCTGCTCACCTATAAATAGTGCACGAATCTCAGAAGAAATCATCGAATTAATTAATCTATTCAAGCCAATCTTCATCGAACTTCTGAGAGATAATTCTGTGCTCCATCTAAGCTAAGTGTGCTTATTTAATATTCTCTTTCCTTAGCTTTATTTAATTAATTTTGTTTCTGCTATTCCAATCTGATTTGATAAGAGGAATTATTATTCCCTTTCTTTGGAATCAAAATCAATTAAGGCAAGCCCTATTTGGTTTAATTTAAAATCTATTAGAATTAGAACCATTGTAATTGAGTATTGGACATTGAACTTGGACATTCAATCATCTACTCGACTTTTCTGGTCTGCTACAACGAAGGAGATAATCAGGTATTTTACATTTAATTGTAAATTCCTTTCTGTTTTGGTTTCTTTCAAGATTTTCCAGAAAAATCTTGTTGTATTGGTTATCTGAGGAGAGCCAGGAAAACTCAGAAGTGGGGTTTTTTAATTGTGTAAGCCCACAGACAAAGACACAATTGTAAAGGTTTTGGGTGAACCTGGGAAAACCTATTTTTAGTAAACGCTAATATCCCCTATGTGAGGATATTAGGAGTGGAGTAGCATTTTGTGTGGCTGTTGTTTAACAGTTGGTGAACACACAGGCGAACCACTATAAATCCTTGTGTTGTGGTTGATTGATTTATTCTTCTAATCTTTAATTATTCTTTTGTGGGATGCATGTATGGTGGTGAATGTTGTAATCATTTAATTCAAGCTTTGTGAGAATGTTGTAATAGTTTAGAATTTATTTTCTGCTATTCCTTTATCAGCTTAATATTTCAATTTCTTTTGAAAGTTGTTCAAGCAAGGTTGCCCTGCCATTTTTATAGTGTATGGCTGTCCCTAGAACAATACATTTGTGATTGCAATTTATTTCAATTCCATTTGTATTTATTTTTGTATTCCTCTTCGGTTTGAGACTTGATACAAAGATCTTTCTAGAAATAAGGTTGTCCTACCATAAACTCTGGTTTTTGGTGTAAGGTTGTCCTTAGAACAACGTTTGTATCAACCTCTCACGATCTGAATTTTGAGGTTATTTTACTTTCCTGCATTGTGATTTACTTTGGCTATCATTTTCTTTTTAATTCCGCTGTTATAAGTTTTATTTGGCATTGTCCTATTCACCCCCCCTCTAGGACATATAGCTTGGCCTTTTCAAGTGGTATCAGAGCCTAATAGCTCTTTCTTAATTTTTAGATTTAATTCCTGAGCTAATGATTTAAGCTATTTAAGATGTCAAATTTTGATAGCCTTTCAGTCACAAGGCCTCCACCCTTTGATGGCTCCAACTATGCCTATTGGAAAGCCAGAATAAGGATCTTCCTCAAATCAATGGATGAAAATGTGTGGCAAGCCACAGTGACTGAATGGAATCCTCCTATCATGGAAGTTACTGGGGTTGATGGTTCAAAATCTATGAGAGTCACACCATATTATTAATGGACCACTCTTCAGAAAAATGAGAGTAGTGCAAATGCTAAAGCACTAAATGCAATTACTTGCGCACTATCACCGAATGAGTTCAAAAGAATCATTTCCTGTGATACTGCAAAGCAAGCTTAGGATATATTAGAAATGACACACGAGGGTACTACAATTGTCAAAAAATCTAAAGTCCAACTCCTCACAACTAGATTTGAAGAAATTCATATGGAGGAAAATGAAATGTTTATGGACTTTTACACTGATTAAATGACATTGTAAACTCAATGTGGGGTCTTGGCGATAAAATCCCAGAAAGTAAAGTGTGTGCAAAAATATTACGCTCACTTCCTAAACGGTTCAATTCTAAAGTAACCGCGAACCAGGAACTTCGTGATACGGATAATATGAGGGTAGAAGAACTAGTTGGTTCTCTACAAACCTACAAGTTAAACTTTAAAGCTCCTAAAGGTAAATCTATCGCACTAAAATCTTCTAAATGTAATTCAAAAGATGGATTCAGAAGATGATATGGCTCTCTTAGCTAAAAAATTTTACAAGATTTTCAAAAGCAAGAAAAGGGTTGATTTTCAAAATTCAAATGATAAAAAGAAGTTTAGACCCAAATCTCGAAAATCTTTGAAAGATAGTCAATGTTACAACTGTCAAGAATATGGGCACTTAGCAAATAGATGTCCTAAAAGGGACAAACCCAAGAAGAAGGGTATGTTGGCTACATGGGATGAATCATCTGATTCTGAAGGTTCTTCTGAATCAAAAGATTCTGAAACTGAGTCGGGCAATGAGGTTAAAGCTCTTATGACTCTAGCCAAATTCACATTTTCAGATAATGACTCAACAAGTGAAGAAAATCTGAATAGTGAATGTGAAAATGAAGATGATCTTCAAGACGCTTACAATGCCCTATATAAGGAAAGTTGTAAAATTGCTGTAAACTTAAACTTCAAAAAGAAAAGTTTTCTAAACTCAAAAATTGTTTTAAATCACTTGTCTTAGAAAAATCACAAATTTCAGATTGTTTTGAAAAATCAAAATGCGATTTGGAATTCAAAAACTCCCTAATTATTGATTTAAAATCTGAAATTGAGAATCTTAAAACTGAAGTATCTTCTCTTCTGAGTCTAAAGGACACATGGAAATATGCCCAAGGTGATCCAAAGTTAGAAAAACTTTTATCCGGATCAAGAAAAAATGGCAATCGATCTGGGTTGGGCTATAATAAAAATCTACCTCCTAAACAAAAGTATACTCCTCCTATGTTTGTTAAAGGAGAGTCCTCAAACTCAAAAGGGAAAAGTACTTATCAAGACTTTTCTAGAAATTCAAAAACTTTTCAAAAACCTAGAAGCAGCCATGTTAACTTTAATCATAAACGAAATCCACTAGCTGAAAAGATAGTTGATTTACTCAAGAAGCTCTTAAAATCTAACTCTATAGGTCATTCCTACAAATATACACAAAAGAAGACCAACTATGTTCCTAAACCCAAAACAGTTATGAAATGGGTTCCTAAAGTCACCTGCTTGGTTGCTCACACTACTTTCTGAAAAGGCCAAGCTATATGTCCTAGAGGGGGGGTGAATAGGACAATGCCAAATAAAAACTTATAACAGCGGAATAATAAAGAAAATGATAGCCAAATTAAATAATAATGCAGGAAAGAAAAACAACCTCAAAATTCAGATCTTGAGAGGTTGATACAAACGTTATTCTAAGGACAACCTTACACCAAAAACAGAGTTTATGGTAGGACAACCTTATTTCTAGAAAGGTCTTTGTATCAAGTCTCAAATCGAAGAGGAATACAGAATTAAATATGAACTGAAATGAAATAACTTGTAATTAAAGATGTATTGTTCTAGGGACAGCCATACACCATAAAAATGGCAGGGCAACCTTGCTGGAACAACTTTCAAATGAAATTGAAAAATAAGCTTATAAAGGAATAGCAGAAAGTAAATTCTAAGCTATTACAACATTCTCACAAAGCTTGAAATAATTACAACATTCACCACCATACATACATCCCACAAAAAGAATAAAAAAAAATTAAAAGAATAAAATAAACAACCACAACACAAAGGATTTATAGTGGTTCGCCTGTGTGTTCACCAACTGTTATCCAACAGCCACACAAAAAGCTACTCCACTCCTAATATCCTCACACAGGGGATATTAGCGTTCACTAAAGATAGGTTTTCCCAGGTTCACCCAAAACCCTTACAATTGTGTCTTTGTATGTGGGCTTACACAATTAAAAAACCCCCACTTCTGAGTTTTCCTGGCTTTCCTCAGATAACCAATATAACAAGATTTTTCTAGCAAATCTTGAAAGAAACCAAAATAATAGAAAGGAATTTACAATATGTAAAATACCTGAATATCTTTCGTTGTAGCAGCCGGTAGAACCAAATCAAAGTAGATGATTGAATGTCCAAGTTCAATGTCCAGTACTCGATTACAATGGTTCTAGTTCTAATATATTTTAAATTAAACCAAATAGGGCTTGCCTTAATTGATTTTGATTCCAAAGAAAGGGAATAACAATTCCTCTTTTCAAATCAGATTGGAATAGCAGAAACAAAATCAATTAAAATAAAGCTAAGGAAAGAAGATATTAAATAAGCACACTTAGCTTAAATGGAGCACAAAATTATCTCTCAGAAGTTTGACGAAGATTGGCTTGAATACTATAATTAAATCGATGATTTCTTTTGAGATTCGTGCTCTATTTATAGGTGAGAAGATCAGGTCTTCGACTGGTCTAGAGTGCTCTTCGACTAGTCGAAGCCATAACAGATATTTGAAAGATTAGGCGGGATAAGCGCAGACCGTTCTACGACTGGTCGTAGCCAGTCGTAGGTGACCTATGACCAGTCGTAGGTCCTGCAAAAGTTCGCTGGACTTCGAGTCGTAGATTCTACGACTGGTCGAAGATCAGTCGACACTGTTCCTACGACTGGTCGAACAGATTCCTGGACTAGTCGAAGGCTAACAGATTTTATCCGGAATATGTAACAAACTTACGACTGGTCGAGGATTTTCTTAGACTGGTCGAAGCAAGTCTAGGACTAGTCGAAGAAGCCCTAGGACTAGTCGAAGAACAGACCAATCACATGTAAAATAAGCATACGACTTATGTATCCGAAATGACCTACTTCTAAGGTCATCCTATGGTCAAACAAACCTCAATCATGAAGTATGGACATTGAAACAAGAGACCATGAAGAATGAGCCTTGAAGTCTTGATGAAGATTAAACCTTGAAGTAGCTCAATCTTGAAAGTGGCTTGAGTTTCAGCTTGAGTCTTGATTTCAGCTTGACTTTCAACTTGAGTCTTGAGTTCAGCTTGAGTCTCAACTTGAGTCTTGCCTTGTACTTTCTTTTCGGCTTGAGTCTTGTTTTGTGAGCAGCTCTTGCATTCAAGATCTTGAGTTTTGTACTTGAGAGCTTTGCTTGATGTGAGCTTAGCTTGTTCATGTATGTTGATCCTTGAGAGAGCTTCACTTATGCAAGTTATATATAACAGAGTATAATAGTGATTTTGGCACTACAAATTTGACAACACATAGGGATAGAAACTATAGCACTTACAATCTCCCCCTTTGTCAAATTAGTGACAAAACACATAACCATAATAAACAAAAGGATAACAACTGGTTAATACCTGCAAATCAATATTCAATATTCAACATTCAACCAGTCATTATCATTCAACAAGATCAAACATATATTCTCCTTGACACCCCACTCCCCCTGAGTAACATAACCAATGCTACTCCTCTCACAATCACATTAACAACAAACCATTCTCCCCTTTTTGTCACAATATGACAAAGGAGAACTAAATAAAGGAATGAGTACAGCAAAAGAGTAAACATGAGGAGGAAATAGAGTACAGCAAAAGAGACATAGAGATACTCAAGATAGCATCACAGATATCCAGCATAAATATTACATTAAGAACAAATATCCAGCATAGAATCCAACTCAAACTCAATCAAACAAGAGCAAAGTAATAAAGTTATTACATACCAAAAGTCTCATAGAAACTAGTCAGAATTAGAACTTGAAGATGGAGCAGGAATAGAAGGATCAAGTTGGTGCATGCCTTTGTTCAAGCGCCTAAGATATTTGCGCATATACTTGAATTGCAAATCATGAGCAACAGACATGTTCTCTAACTTAACATTAATATTCTCAACTCTACCTTCTAATGCACTCAAACGTGCATCAACATCAGATGGTACAAAATCTGGATCATTAGCAGAGTCAGAATCCAGTTCCTCAAAAATATCATCCATATTAATATCAACACCAGCTTCTTCAGGATCACCACCAACACCACCACCTTGTTCAGGAAGCAGATCCAACTTCATCTTATTAATATTTGTATTGTTGAAGATCAGATGATGGATAGGTGCTTCATCAACAGGCATATCGACTAACATATGAGTAGCCAATACAGTCATAAAGTATGCAAATGGAATGTCACTATGACCAGGATGGAGTCGAAACTGAAGAATGAAATGACAGATTAAGGAAGGCAAACAAATTTGAGTACCATTTGAGATAGCATGGATAACACGAACCATAAATGAAGTCAGGTCAGATTTATTACCCGAACGAGGATACAGATTAGACACAAAGATTCTGTGGAGAATTCTGTATTTGGGTAACAAATACCTTGCGGGGAGCGCATTCCCTTTTTGAGTCCATTGAACATCCATATTGCACAAGTCTTTAGTTAGCATACGTTTTTCAGCCATTGAGGGTTTATCAGTTAAATTATGAATTGGAATACCCTCATCATTCACAGGAATTTCCATAAGGGCTGAAATTAAATGACGATCAACGTCAAATGGCCCTTCTCTAATAGAAATTTGAAAAGTTAAATTATCCTGTGAAAATGCACTAATACATGAAAACATGGATTGGGCAATGGACCGGTATGCAGGCCCACCCCAATGCAATAAGTTAGTCCAACCTACAGCTTCAAGCATAGGAAGGATGTCAAATGGAGCAATGTGATTGACATCAACAAGATGTTCAACGATAACCTTACGAGATCTAATGTCCCTAACAAATGATGGATCATCATTGGGAACAAGAAGATGACGTTTAGAGATAGGAGTTGATCTGGAGGAAGAAGAAGGACCACGTGAAGTAGTTTTTCTTCCTCTAGAAGCCATTTGCAACAAGGAATTAAAGGAATAAAGAAGTTGCAAAGGATTGAGAAGAGGGTTTGCTCAAAACAGATTTTTCACAATCTCAACCCCAAATCTCAATGATTTTCAAGATAGAAAGCTTCAAGAGAGAAAAGGAAGCAATCTTGACACAAATATGCAAGAAAAATGGATTTGGAACACTAACCTTGAAGAACTTGAAGGATGGGTTCGACGAGTCGAAGTTCGGCTCCAAGGAGAAGAAAGAAGAAATGAGGAAGAAAGTGAAAAATCCCCAATATGAAGTGAAATCCGTGCTCCACGACTGGTCGTGGGTATCTACGACCGGTCGTAGTACGACTGGTCGTGTATACTCACGACTGGTCGTAGAAACCCCAAAAATTCAATATCTTGCAATTTACACAAAAATTGAAATTTAATCTAGCAAATATATACAATAATATACAAGAAGGCATAAATTATCAATTTAAAATGCACATGCCAAGATCAAATTTCATCTTTTTGAACCTGCTTTTATCAAGAGGTTTTGTGAAAATGTCAGCTCGTTGAACTTCGTAGGAATATATTCTAGAGATATAACTTTTTCTTCTACTAATTCCCTTATATAATGAAATCTAATGTCAATATGCTTAGTACGAGAATGCTGTATAGGATTTTTTGAAATATTTATCGCACTGGAATTATCACAATGTAATAACATAGAATCTGTTTAATTCCATAATCACTTAGCATTCGTTGCATCCAAACAAGTGCGTACATGCATTACCAGCAATAATATACAATTGTTGAAAGTGATATAGAATTTTGTTTCTTACTAAACCAGAAACTAGACAATTTCCAATAAAAACAACCACCACCGGTTGATTTTCTATCATCTAGATTACCAGCCCGAGTACCCAGTACCCAACTAATTGAACATTGGTTTCATGAGGATACCAGAGACCGAGATTTACAATATTGCGACATATCTAATAATTCGCTTGACAACGAATCAAGTGAGATTCTTTTGGATCGATTGATATCTTGCGCAAATACCAACACTTAGAGAAATATCGGGTCTACAGTTAGATATAACAAACTACCAATCATACTCCGATAAAGTTTTGAGTCAACATTTTTACCATTCGAGTCTTTTGATAGTTTCAGGGTAGTACTCATAGGAGTATCGAAATTCTTGCCATTCTCAAATCCAAATCTCTTAATTAGATTCAAGGCATACTTAGATTGAGAAATGAATATTCCTTCAGATTGTTGCTTTACTTGCAATCCAAGGAAATAAGTCAATTCCCCAACCATGCTCATTTCAAACTGTGATTTCATCAAATCTGCAAACTCAGTAGTCAAGTCAGTACAAGTTGATCCATAAATGATATCATCAACATAAATCTGTACTATTAAGATATGATCATTTTGTTTTTTAACAAACAGAGTTTTATCAACAGATCCCATTTGAAAATTATGAGTTAAAAGAAATTTCGTTAGTTTCTCATACCATGCCCTAGGTGCTTGTTTTAATCCATAAAGTGCCTTTTTAAGCCGATACACATGATCAATATTTTTGGAATCTTCAAATCCCATTGGCTGTTCAACATAGACTTCTTCATGTAAATCGCCATTTAGAAAAGCACTTTTTACATCCATCTGATAGATCTTTATCTTTTTAAAACATGCAATGGATATAAATAGTCTAATAGATTCAAGACGTGCTACTGGTGCAAAGGTTTCATCGAAATTAATCCCTTCAATTTGAGTATAACCTTATACCACCAGTCTAGCCTTGTTTCTAATTATATTTCCACGTTCGTCAGACTTATTTTTGAAAATCCATTTTGTTCCAATGATGTGTTTATCTTTAGGTCTTGGTACGAGATACCAAACATCATTTCTTATGAATTGGTTGAGTTCATCTTGCATCGCAACAATCCAGATCTCATCAGTAAGCGCTTCTTTTACGTTAGATGGTTCAATTTGGGATGTAAAACATACATAATTACATATATCCTCAAGTTGTCTACGGGTGCGAACACCAGTGAGAGGGTTTCCAAGAATTTGTGTGGTTGGATGATCTTTAACAGTCCTCAACTCAGAATCAGTTTGATTTGATGAAGTATCAGGTTTATCAATGATTAGTACTTCATCATTATCTGAATTAGAAGTTGGTGTGTTTAAATGATCATCAATGACAACATTAATGGATTCTTGAATCACACCAGTCCTTTTGTTCAGGACCCTATAAGCTCGACTGTTTAAAGAGTATCCTAAAAAAATACCTTCATCACTCTTCGTATCGAACTTTCCCAAATTTTCACGATCACGTAAAATATAGCACTTGCTGCCAAAAACTCGAAAGTATTTAATAGTAGGCTTTTTATTGAACCACAATTCGTAAGCCGTCTTATTATTATTTTTTTTTGTGTAGACTCGGTTAATAATATAGCAAGCTGTGTTGACTGCTTCAGCCCAAAGATTTTTAGAGAGCTTCATGCTATTCAACATGACATTAGCCATTTCTTGAAGCACCCTATTCTTCCTTTCTACAATTCCATTTTGTTGTGGAGTTTTGGGAGCAGAGAATTCATGTAATATTCCTTGGTCGGTACAGAACTTCTCAAAATTACTATTCTCAAATTCAGATCCATGATCACTACGAATTTTACTGATTTGAGAGGATTTTTCAGTTTGAATCCTTTTGAGAACTTTTCTTACTTCTTCAAGGGTTTCAGATTTATCCCTTAAGAAGACTACCCAAGTGAATCTGGTAAAGTCATTAACTATTACCAAGATATACTTTTTACCACCACGACTTTCGGTTCTGGTAGGTCCTATCAGATCCATGTGGAGAAGTTCGAGTGGTCTTGATGTGGTATTTGAATTCACCTTTTTGTGTGAGTTCTTTGTTTGTTTGCTTATCTGGCACTCACCACATATTTTATCTAATTTCTGAAGTTTGGGTAAACCTCTTACAAGTTCTCGTTTGCTCAATCGATATAGATTTCGATAATGTACATGTCCAAGACGTTTGTGCCATAAATCAGTCTCGTCTGTATGGACCATGTAACATGTTTGATTAGATGAGTTGGATTCGCTAATAATATAGCAATTTTCAGACGTTCTACGTCCAGTTAATATTACAGAACCCTTATTATTTAGTATTTCACAGCTTTGATTAGAAAACCGAACATTATGGTTATTATCACATATTTGTGATATACTAAGCAAGTTGTGCTTTAGGCCTTCAACATATAAAACATTTTTAAACACTGGAAGATTAAAAAGTTGAACCGTACCTTGGCCTAAAATCTTGCAGTTGCTTCCATCACCAAATGTGACTGAACCATCAGTCATATCTTTCAGATCGGTGAATAAGGCTTTGTCACCTGTCATATGCCTTGGAGCATCCTCTGTCTAGGTACCACTTTGAATGACTTGTTGCTTTGAAAGCGGTGTGAGCAACCAAGCAGGTGACTTTAGGAACCCATTTCATAACTGTTTTGGGTTTAGGAACATAGTTGGTCTTCTTTTGTGTATACTTGTAGGAATGACCTATAGAGTTAGATTTTAATAGCTCCTTGAGTAAATCAACTATCTTTTCAGCTAGTGGATTTCGATTCTGATTAAAGTTGACATGGCTATTTCTAAGTTTTTGAAAAGTTTTTGAATTTTTAGAAAAATCTTGATAAGTACTTTTCCCTTTTGAGTTTGAGGACTCTCCTTTAACAAACATAGGAGGAGTATACTTTTGTTTAGGAGGTTGATTTTTATCATAGCCCAACCCGGATCGATCGCCACATTTTCTTGATCCGGATAACAATTTTTCTAACTTTGGATCACCTTGGGCATATTTCCATGTGTCCTTTAAACTCAGAAGAGAGGAAACTTCAGTTTTAAGTTTCTCAATTTCAGATTTTAAATCAACAATTTGAGAGTTTTTAAATTCCAAATCATATTTTGATTTTTCAAAATTATCTGAAATTTGTGATTTTTCTAAGACAAGCGATTCAAAACAATTTTTGAGTTTAGAAAACTTTTCTTTTTGAAGTTTAAGTTTGACAGTAATTTTACAACTTTCCTTATATAGGGCATTGTAAGCATCTTGAAGATCATCTTCATTTTCACATTCACTATTCAGATTTTCTTCACTTGTAGAGTCATTATCTAAAAATGTGAATTTGGCTAGAGTCATAAGAGCTTTGACCTCATTGCCCGACTCGGTTTCAGAATCTTCTGATTCAGAAGAACCTTCAGAATCAGATGATTCATCCCATGTAGCCAACATACCCTTCTTCTTGGGTTTGTCCCTTTTAGGACATCTATTTGCTAAGTGCCCATATTCTAGACAGTTGTAACATTGACTATCTTTCAAAGATTTTCGAGATTTGGGTTTAAACTTCTTTTTGTCATTTGATTTTTGAAAATTAACTCTTTTCTTGCTTTTGAAAATTTTGTAAAATTTTTTAGCTAAAAGAGCCATGTCATCTTCTGAATCAGAATTTTCTTCTGAACTACATTTAGAAGATTTTAGAGCGATAGATTTACCTTTAGGAGCTTTAAAGTTTAACTCGTAGGTTTGTAGAGAACCAACTAGTTCTTCAACCCTCATATTATCCGTATCACGAAGTTCCTGGATTGCTGTTACTTTAGAATTGAACCGTTCAGGAAGTGAGCGTAATATTTTTGCACACACTTTACTTTCTGGGATCTTATCGCCAAGACCCCACATTGAGTTTACAATGTCATTTAATCTAGTGTAAAAGTCCATAAACATTTCATTTTCCTCCATATGAATTTCTTCAAATCTGGTTGTGAGGAGTTGGACTTTAGATTTTTTGACAATTGTAGTACCCTCGTGTGTCATTTCTAATATATCCCAAGCTTGCTTTGCAGTATCACAAGAGATGATTCTTTTGAACTCATCCGGTGATAGTGCGCAAGTAATTGCATTTAGTGCTTTAGCATTTGCACTACTCTCACTTTTCTAAAGGGTGGTCCATTGGTAATATGGTGTGGTTTTCATAGACTTTGAACCATCAACCCCAGTAACTTCCATGATAGGAGGATTCCATTCGGTTCACCGTGGCTTGCCACACATTTTCATCCATTGATTTGAGGAAGATCCTCATTCGGCTTTCCAATAAGCATAGTTGGAGCCATCAAAGGGTGGAGGCCTAGTGATGAAAGGCTATCAAAATTTGACATCTTAAATAGCTTAAATCGTTAGCTCAGAATTAAATCCAAGAATTAAAAAGGAGCTATTAGGCTTTGATACCACTTAAAAGGCCAAGCTATATGTCCTAGAGGGGGTGAATAGGACAATGCCAAATAAAAACTTATAACAGCGGAATAATAAAGAAAATGATAGCCAAATTAAATAATAATGCAAGAAAGAAAAACAACCTCAAAATTCAGATCTTGAGAGGTTGATACAAACGTTATTCTAAGGACAACCTTACACCAAAACGAGTTTATGGTAGGACAACCTTATTTCTAGAAAGGTCTTTGTATCAAGTCTCAAATCGAAGAGGAATACAAAATTAAATATAAACTGAAATGAAATAACTTGTAATTAAAGATGTATTGTTCTAGGGACAGCCATACACCATAAAAATGGCAGGGCAACCTTGCTGGAACAACTTTCAAATGAAATTGAAAAATAAGCTTATAAAGGAATAGCAGAAAGTAAATTCTAAGCTATTACAACATTCTCACAAAGCTTGAAATAATTACAACATTCACCACCATACATACATCCCACAAAAAGAATAAAAAAATTAAAAGAATAAAATAAACAACCACAACACAAGGGTTTATAGTGGTTCGCCTGTGTGTTCACCAACTGTTATCCAACAGCCACACAAAAAGCTACTCCACTCCTAATATCCTCACACAGGGGATATTAGCGTTCACTAAAGATAGGTTTTCCCAGGTTCACCCAAAACCCTTACAATTGTGTCTTTGTATGTGGGCTTACACAATTAAAAAACCCCCACTTCTGAGTTTTCCTGGCTTTCCTCAGATAACCAATATAACAAGATTTTTCTGGCAAATCTTGAAAGAAACCAAAATAATAGAAAGGAATTTACAATATGTAAAATACCTGAATATCTTCTTCGTTGTAGCAGCCCGGTAGAACCAAATCAAAGTAGATGATTGAATATCCAAGTTCAATGTCCAGTACTCGATTACAATGGTTCTAGTTCTAATATATTTTAAATTAAACCAAATAGGGCTTGCCTTAATTGATTTTGATTCCAAAGAAAGGGAATAACAATTCCTCTTTTCAAATCAGATTGGAATAGCAGAAACAAAATCAATTAAAATAAAGCTAAGGAAAGAAGATATTAAATAAGCACACTTAGCTTAAATGGAGCACAAAATTATCTCTCAGAAGTTTGACGAAGATTGGCTTGAATACTATAATTAAATCGATGATTTCTTTTGAGATTCGTGCTCTATTTATAGGTGAGAAGATCAGGTCTTCGACTGGTCTAGAGTGCTCTTCGACTAGTCGAAGCCATAATAAGATATTTGAAAGATTAGGCGGGATAAGCGCAGACCGTTCTACGGTAGTCGTAGCCCTCCTACGATCGTCGTAGGTCACCTACGATGGTCGTAGGTTTCCTTCGGCTCTGGTCGTAGGTCCTGCAAAGTTTCGTTGGACTTCGAGTCGTAGATTCTACGATTGGTCGAAGATTAGTCGACACTTGTTCCTACGATCGGTCGAAGTTTCTGGACTAGTCGAAGGCTAACAGTTTTATCCGGAATATGTAACAAACTTACGATTGATCGAGGAATTTCTTAGATCGGTCGAAGCAAGTCTAGGACTAGTCGAAGAAGCCCTAGGACTAGTCGAAGAACAGACCAATCACATGTAAAATAAACATACGACTTATGTATCCGAAATGACCTACTTCTAAGGTCATCCTATGGTCAAACAAACCTCAATCATGAAGTATGGACATTGAAACAAGAGACCATGAAGAATGAGCCTTGAAGTCTTGATGAAGATTAAACCTTGAAGTAGCTCAATCTTGAAAGTGGCTTGAGTTTCAGCTTGAGTCTTGATTTCAGCTTGACTTTCAACTTGAGTCTTGAGTTCAGCTTGAGTCTCAACTTGAGTCTTGCCTTGTACTTTCTTTTCGGCTTGAGTCTTGTTTTGTGAGCAGCTCTTGCATTCAAGATCTTGAGTTTTGTACTTGAGAGCTTTGCTTGATGTGAGCTTAGCTTGTTCATGTATGTTGATCCTTGAGAGAGCTTCACTTATGCAAGTTATATATAACAGAGTATAATAGTGATTTTGGCACTACAAATTTGACAACACATAGGGATAGAAACTATAGCACTTACACTTTCAAAGCAACAAGTCATTCAAAGTGGTACCTAGACAGTGGATGCTCCAGGCATATGACAGGTGACAAAGCTTTATTCACGGATCTGAAAGATATGACTGATGGTTCAGTCACATTTGGTGATGGTAGCAACTGCAAGATTATAGGCCAAGGTACAGTTCAACTTTTTAATCTTCCTGTATTTAAAAATGTTTTATAAGTTGAAGGATTAAAACATAACTTGCTTAGTATATCTCAAATATGTGATAATAATCATAACGTTTGGTTTTCTAATCAAAGCTGTGAGATACTAAATAATAAGGGTTCTGTAATATTAACTGGACGTAGAACGTCTGAAAATTGCTATATTATCAGTGAATCCAGTTCATTTAATCAAACATGTTACGTGGTCCATACAGACGAGACTGATTTATGGCACAAACGTCTTGGACATGTACATTATCGAAATTTATATAGATTGAGCAAACGAGAACTTATAAGAGGTTTACCCAAACTTCAGAAATTAGATAAAATATGTGGTGAGTGCCAGATAGGCAAACAAACAAAGAACTCATACAAAAAGGTGAATTCAAATACCACATCAAGACCACTCGAACTTCTCCACATGGATCTGATAGGACCTACCAGAACAGAAAGTCGTGGTGGGAAAAAGTATATCCTGGTAATAGTTGATGACTTTACCAGATATACTTGGGTAGTCTTCTTAAGGGATAAATCTGAAACCCTTGAAAAAGTAAGAAAAGTTCTCAAAAGGATTCAAACTGAAAAATCTTCTCAAATCAGTAAAATTCATAGTGATCATGGATCTGAATTTAAGAATAGCAATTTTGAGAAGTTTTGTACCGACCAAGGAACATTACATGAATTCTCTGCTCCCAAAACTCCACAACAAAATGGAATTGTTGAAAGAAAGAATAGGGTGCTTCAAGAAATGGCTAATGTCATGTTGAATAGCATGAAGCTCTCTAAAAATCTTTGGGCTGAAGCAGTCAACACAGCTTGCTATATTATTAACCGAGTCTACACTAGAAAAGATAATAATAAAATGGCTTACGAATTGTGGTTCAATAAAAAGCCTACTGTTAAATACTTTTGAGTTTTTGGCAGCAAGTGTTATATTTTACGTGATCGTGAAAATTTGGAAAAATTCAATATGAAGAGTGATGAAGGAATTTTTCTAGGATATTCCTTAAACAGTCGAGCTTATAGGGTTCTGAACAAAAGGACTGGTATGATTCAAGAATCCATTAATGTTGTCATTGATGATCACTTAAACATGCCAATTCCTAATTCAGATAATGATGAAGTACTAATCATTGATAAACCCGATACTTCATAGAATCAGACTGATTCTGAGTTGAGGACTGTTAAAGATCTTTCAACCACACAAATTCTTGGAAACCCTCTCACCAGTGTTCGCACCCGTAGACAACTTGAGGATATATGTAATTATGTATGTTTTACATCCCAAATAGAACCATCTAACGTAAAACAAGCTCTTGCTGATGAGAACTGGATTGTTGCGATGCAAGATGAGCTCAACCAATTCATAAGAAATGATATTTGGTATCTCGTACCAAGACCTAAAGATAAACACATCATTGGAAAAAAATGGATTTTTAAAAATAAGTCTGACGAATGTGGAAATATAATTAGAAATAAGGCTAGACTAGTGGTACAAGGTTATACTCAAATTGAAGGGATTAATTTCGATGAAACCTTTGCACCAGTAGCACGTCTTGAATCTATCAGATTATTTATATCAATTGCATGTTTTAAAAAGATAAAGATCTATCAGATGGATGTGAAAAGTGCTTTTCTAAATGGTGATTTACATGAAGAAGTCTATGTTGAACAGCCAATGGGTTTTGAAGATTCCAAAAATACTGATCATGTATATCGGCTTAAAAAGGCACTTTATGGATTAAAACAAGCACCTAGGGCATGGTATGAGAAACTAACGAAATTTCTTCTAAGTCATAATTTTCAAATGGGATCTGTCGATAAAACTCTGTTTGTTAAGAAACATAATGATCATCTTAATGGTACAGATTTATGTTGATGATATCATTTATGGATCAACTTGTACTAACTTGACTACTGAGTTTGCAGATTTGATGAAATCACAGTTCGAAATGAGCATGGTTGGGGAATTGACTTATTTCCTTGGATTGCAAGTATAGCAATAATCTGAAAGAATATTCATTTCTCAATCTAAGTATGCTTTGAATCTAATCAAGAGATTTGGATTTAAGAATGGCAAGAATTTCGATACTCCTATGAGTACTACCCTAAAACTATCAAAAGACTCTAATGGTAAAAATGTTGACTCAAAACTTTATCGGAGTATGATTAGTAGTCTGTTATATTTAACTACTAGTAAACCTGATATTTCTCTAAGTGTTGGTATTTGTGTAAGTTATCAATCTGATCCAAAAGAATCTCACTTGATTGCTGTCAAACGAATTATTAGATATGTCGCAAGTACTGTAAATCTCGGTCTCTGGTATCCTCATGAAACCAATGTTCAATTAGCTGGGTACTCGGATGCTGACTGGGCTAGTAATCTAGATGATAGAAAATCAACCAGTGGTGGTTGTTTTTACATTGAAAATTGTCTAGTTTCCTGGTTTAGTAAGAAACAAAATTCTATATCACTTTCAACAGCTGAAGCTGAGTATATCGCAGCTGGTAATGCATGTACACAGCTTGTTTGGATGCAACGAATGCTAAGTGATTATGGAATTAAACAGGATTCTATGCTATTACATTGTGATAATTCCAGTGTGATAAATATTTCAAAAAATCCTATTCAGCATTCTCGAACTAAGCACATTGACATTAGATTTCATTATATAAGGGAATTAGTAGAAGAAAAAGTTATATCTCTAGAATATATTCCTACTGAAGATCAACGAGCTGACATTTTCACAAAACCTCTCGATAAAAGCAGGTTCAAAAAGATGAAATTTGATCTTGGCATGTGCATTGTAAATTGATAATTTATGCCTTCTTGTATTATAGTGTGTATATTTGCTAGATTAAATTCCAATTTTTGTAAAATTTGCAAGAAATTTGAATTTTTGGGGCTTCTTCGACCAGTCGTCCTACGACCGGTCGTAGATACCCATGACCAGTCGTGGAACACGGGTTTCACTAATATTGGGGATTTTTTCCTTTCTTCCTCATTTCTTCTTTCTTCTCCTTGGAGCCGTGCTTCGACTTGTCAAACCCATCCTTCAAGTTCTTCAAGGTTAGTGTTTCAAATCACTTTTTGTTGCAGATTTGTGTCTAGATTGTTTCCTTTTCTAGCTTGAAGCTTTCTATTTTGGATTTCATTGAGATTTGGGGTTTGGATTTTAAAAAAACTGTTTTGAGCAAACCCACTTCTCAATCCTTTGCAACTTCTTTATTCCTTGAAATCCTTGTTGCAAATGGCTTCTAGAGGTAGAAAAACTACTTCCCGTGGTCCTTCTTCTTCCTCCAGATCGACCGCTATCTCTAAACGTCATCTTCTTATTCCCAATGATGATCCATCATATGTTAGGGACATTAGATCACGTAATGTTATCGTTGAACATCCTGTTGATGTTAATCATATTGCCCCTTTTAACATCCTTCCTATGCTTGAAGCTGCAGGTTGGGTTAACTTATTACATTGGGGTAGGCCTGCATACCGGTCCATTGCCCAATCCATGTTTACATGTATTAGTGCTTTCTCACAGGATAATTTAACTTTTCAAATTTCTACTAGAGAAGGGCCTTTTGACGTTGATTGTCATTTAATTTCAGCCCTTATGGAAATTCCTGTGAATGATGAAAGTATTCCTATCCATAATTTAACTGATAAACCCTCAATGGTTAAAAAACACATGCTCATTAGAGACTTGTGCAACATGGATGTTCAATGGACTCAAAAAGGGAATGCGCTTCCCGCAAGGTATTTGTTACCCAAATACAGAATTCTCCACAGAATCTTTGTTTCTAATCTGTATCCTCGTTCGGGTAATAAATCTGACTTGACTTCGTTTATGGTTCGTGTTATCCATGCTATTTCCAATGGTACTCAGATTTGTTTGCCATCCTTAATCTGTCATTTCATTATTCAGTTTCGACTCCATCTTGGTCATAGTGATATTCCTTTTGCCTATTTTATGACTGTATTGGCTACACATATGTTAGTCGATATACCAGTTGATGAGGCACCTATCCATCATCTGATCTTCAACAATACAAATATTAATAAGATGAAGTTGGATCTGCTTCCTGAATAAGGTGGTGGTGGTGGTGGTGGTCATGAAGAAGCTGGTGTTGACATTAATATGGATGACATTTTTGAGGAACTGGATTCTGACTCAGCAAATGATCCAGATTTTGTACCATCTGATGTTGATGCATGTCTGAGTGCATTAGAGGGTAAAGTTGAGAATATAAATGTTAAGTTGGAAAACATGTCTGTTGCTCATGATTTGCAATTCAAGTACATGCGCAAATATCTTAGGTGCTTGAACAAAGGCATGCACCAACTTGATCCCTCTATTCCTGCTCCTTCATCTGGTTCTGGTTCTGAGTAGTTTATATGTGTCTTCTGGTCTGTAATAACTTTATAACTTAGCACTTGATTGATTTTGAGTTTGATACTATTTATGTTTTATGCTGGATTTTATTCTATGTGATGCTGAGTATCTCTATCACTCTTTTGCTATAATCTCTTATCTCCTCATGTTTACTCTCATATATTCCTTTATTTAGTTCTCCTTTATCATATTGTGACAAAAAGGGGGAGAATGGTTTGTTCTTAATGTGATTGTGAGAGGAGTAGCATTGATTATGTTACTTAGGGGGAGTCAGAGGGAGTATGTTTGAGCAGGTTGAATGTTGAAACTGGTTGAATATTGAATATTGAATATTGAATATTGATTTGCAGGTATTAACCAGTTGTTTTACTTTTATTTATCTTGGTTATGTGTTTTGTCACTAATTTGACAAAGGGGGAGATTGTAAGTGCTATAGTTTATATCCCTGTCTGTTGTTAAATTTGTGGTGCCAAAATCACTGTTATGTTATATATAACTTGCATAAGTGAAGCTCTCTCAAGGATCAACATTCATGAACAAGCTAAGCTCACATCAAGCAAAGCTCACAAGACAAGACTCAAGCTGCAAGACTTCAAGAAGAGTTCAAGGCAGTTTGTACACTTTCAAGATTGAGCTACAACAAGGTTTCAACTACATCAAGGCTTCAAGGCTCATACTTCAAGGTCACTTGTTCCTAATGTTTCAATGTCCTTTACTTCATGATTGAGGTTTGACTGACCATAGGTTGACCTTAGAAGTAGGTCATTTCGGATACATAAACCGAATGTTTATTTTACATGTGATTGGTCTGTTCTTCGACTAGTCCTAAGCCTTCTTCGACCAGTCCTAGAGATGCTTCGACCAGTCTAAGAAATTCCTCGATCAGTCGTGAGTTTGTTACAAATTCCGGATGAAATCTGTTAGGCTTTGACTAGTCCAGGAATCTGTTCGACCAGTCGTAGGAACAGTGTCGACTGCATCTACGACCAGTCGACAATCTTCGACTCGAAATCCAGCGAAGCTTTTCAGGACCTACGACCAGTCGTAGGTGACCTACGACCAGTCGTAGAACGGTCAAAGCATATCCCGCCAAATTTTTCAAATATCTGTTATTGCTTCGACTAGTCGAAGAGCTCTCTAGACCAGTCGAAAACATGATCTGCTCACCTATAAATAGTGCACGAATCTCAGAAGAAATCATCGAATTAATTAATCTATTCAAGCCAATCTTTGTCGAACTTCTGAGAGATAATTCTGTGCTCCATCTAAGCTAAGTGTGCTTATTTAATATTCTCTTTCCTTAGCTTTATTTAATTGATTTTGTTTCTGCTATTCCAATCTAATTTGATAAGAGGAATTATTATTCCCTTTCTTTGGAATCAAAATCAATTAAGGCAAGCCCTATTTGGTTTAATTTAAAATCTATTAGAATTAGAACCATTGTAATTGAGTACTGGACATTGAACTTGGACATTCAATCATCTATTCTGATTTGGTTCTACCGGGCTGCTACAACGAAGGAGATAATCAGGTATTTTATATTTAATTGTAAATTCCTTTCTGTTTTGGTTTCTTTCAAGATTTTCTAGAAAAATCTTGTTGTATTGGTTATCTGAGGAGAGCCAGGAAAACTCAGAAGTGGGGTTTTTTAATTGTGTAAGCCCACAGATAAAGACACAATTGTAAAGGTTTTGGGTGAACCTGGGAAAACTTATTTTTAGTAAACGCTAATATCCCCTGTGTGAGGATATTAAGAGTGGAGTAGCATTTTGTGTGGCTGTTGTTTAACAGTTGGTGAACACACAGGCGAACCACTATAAACTCTTGTGTTGTGGTTGATTGATTTATTATTCTAATCTTTAATTATTCTTTTGTGGGATGTATGTATGGTGGTGAATATTGTAATCATTTAATTCAAGCTTTGTGAGAATGTTGTGATAGTTTAGAATTTATTTTCTGATATTCCTTTATCAGCTTGATATTTCAATTTCTTTTGAAAGTTGTTCCAGCAAGGTTGCCCTGCCATTTTTATGGTGTATGGCTGTCCCTAGAACAAGACATTTGTGATTGCAATTTATTTCAATTCCGTTTGTATTTATTTTTGTATTCCCCTTCGGTTTGAGACTTGATACAAAGATCTTTCTAGAAATAAGGTTGTCCTACCATAAACTCTGGTTTTTGGTGTAAGGTTGTCCTTAGAACAACGTTTGTATCAACCTCTCAAGATCTGAATTTTGAAGTTATTTTACTTTCCTGCATTATGATTTACTTTGGCTATCATTTTCTTTTTAATTCCGCTGTTATAAGTTTTATTTGGCATTGTCCTATTCACCCCCCCTCTAGGACATATAGCTTGGCCTTTTCAGACATTAAACCATCATTGCTCCCAAAGCATGGCCCGCCATACATCGTGGAGTAATCACACATCGCAATGGACCTCACATACATCACATTCGGCCCCATATAAAGGCCTCACATACGTCTCATTAGGCCTTACTTGTGGCCATCATCATAGTGGGCCTCAACCCATGGGCCATCAAATACATCAAGTGGATCGCATCCACGGGCCGCACCAATGGGCCTCATATATATCGAGTCAGTCATATCACATGGGTTGCACCAGGGGGGCCTCATATACATCAAGTGGACCGTGTCCACCGGCCACACCAATGGGCCTCATATACATCAAGTGGACCGCATCCACGGGCCGCACCAATGGGCTTCATATACATCAATTGGGCTACATCAATGGGCCGCACTAATGGGCCTAATACATATCACAATGGGCCTTGCCCATAGGCCATGAATACATCACAATGGGCCTTAGAATCAAGCAGGTGGGTCCCATCATATGGGCCTCAAAATACAAAACAGGTGGGCCCTGTATATGGGCCAAAAATACATCATGATGGGCCACACCAATGGGCCTCAAATGGGCTTGGACCACACCAAAAAATCATTTCACTAGTTACAGGTATAACACATGTATCACTGTAGACTTTCATTTTATGGGGCACATGGTATACTAATGATGATCAGCACTACCAAACATTGTCTATGTAAATCAACATTGTCCAAACATTGGACAGCACCATCCAAGCACATATAAATCTGCACCGTCTAAACATTAGACAACACCGTTAGCACTTGCCCGACTGCTGGACGGCATGTACAATACACGTACATCATGGTCAAGCCTAAATAGATGGGCGGTGTGGATCAAAACATACATCACAGTGGTTCCACAGATGGATGGATGGTTTGGATGTATCACGTACATCAAGGTCTGTCCCACATGGCAAAACAGATGGACGGATGGATGCACATACATTAATACAGGGTGAAGCCCACACGCTGCCATGGTGGGGTCCACGTCTAGTGGATGGACGGTTTAAATAAGAAACATATACATTATGGTGCACCCCACACCACATATATGAAGGTGGGTCCCCACCGCACCGTCCAGGGGATATGAAATAAAGGCATCAAGGTGGGTCCCACCCCCACACATGTCACATGTGTGGGGTGGGCCATACCTACAAATGGGTGGATGGTTTAAATATAACATATACCTCGTGATGGGTCAGAGCTTGCTGACGACACTAGTAGTGGGGTCCACCATCCGAGCTTGTTGGGCGGACGGCTGGGATGAATCCCACACATCACATGGCCCCACACATGGATGGGCTATATACATCAGGGGTGGGTCCACACCTGTGGGACCCATCGGCTTGTAAGACCAAGCTGACATTTGTGATTTCTTCATCCATCCAGGTTGCTGGACGTCCAGCAAATGGACAGCCTGGATGGAAAGAATCATCAAGGTGACCTCCATGGATGGATGCCACAGTTAAAACACATACACCATGGGTGGGGTCCACACATGTGGAGGTAGGCCCTATCGTCCTGGCCCCTGCACATGGGTGAAATACATATATTCAAGGTGGTTTCCCATCGTTTGGAGGGTCTGATGGGTCCCACGTGGTGGGCCCCCTCCCATGAAATCATAATATTATATATTATATATTATAATAATATTTTATATATTTTATATTTTTTTTGTAGCCGGCTAGTACACCCCACTATCAATTCACACATCATTACTGGATGGATGGTGTGGATAGACACACATCAAGGTGGGTCACATCGTCCTGTTGTGTGGACAGTGAGGATGCAACACACACTTCAAGGTGGGTTCACATGTGTGGCCCACCACAGCTTTGAATAAAGCTGATATTTATATTTTCCATTTATCCAGGTTGCTGGATGTTTAGCAGGGTGGGCCCCACGGGTGGCCAGCATGGATAAACTACATCATGGTGGGCCTATTGGCCCTTGATAGTCTAGATGGTGTGTGTACATCGGGTGGGCCACACATCAACGGAGAGAGAGAGAGAGAGATAAAGAGACATGGAGATGGGAGGGACCCCGCCACTATGGGTTCGTCTAAATATAATGCATACATAAAGTGTGTCCCATTACAAGTGGGCCCTAAATCCAAAAAAAAAATGAGATGATGAACACCCACCTTTAGATCATGGACTCCTCCTTCCACCGATGCATTCTAGAGCTCCGATGGATGAATTTCAACGGTTGAGATTGACTTTAGATGGTGGGATGGGGTGGTAGGAAGGTGGGCCACACCTAGCTTCTCCTTAGGAGGCTTGGACATTGGATCTCTCTTGGGAATTGCTTAGAATGAGAGAGAGATGAGTGATGTAAGGAGAGAGTGATGGGTGTGTAAGAAGAGGGATGGGCTTGGTTGAATTTTGGGTGAGAGAGGGATGGGTGGAGAGAGAGAGAGAGAGAGAGAGAGAGAGAGAGAGAGAGAGAAAGAGCTGACTTTAGGTAAGGTTTTGTAAGAGAGGGATGGGTGTAGAGAGAGAGAGAGTTGACTTTAAGTAAGGTTGTGTAAGAGAGGGATGGGTGTAGAGAGAGAGAGAGAGTTGACTTTAGGTAAGGTTGTGTAAGAGAGGGATGGGTTGAGTTGCTTTGTACTTGATTAATTTGATTTGATTGATTGATTTGATGGGTGGTAGAGATTTTTTTCAAAATTCATAATGCGCAGCATTTTTCTCGACTAAATGCGGGCCCACATCTCCTGGCTCGGGTATCGCCTCATGCGCGAGATGTGACGTCAGAACCGCAGCGACGGCGTGGTCGCAAGAGTATAAGTTTCGAGTCGAGTCGACTCCGATATACAGGACTTGGCCTAGGATAGCGTGCAAATGTCGGATACAGGTCGAGGGTTTTCAGAATTCGACTAGGAGGACCGCGGAAGCCTACAGAACGGTATGGTCTAGGATACGGGCATGACAGCTTTTATGAGAGAGAAGTCTGAAACTCTTGATGAAGTGAAAAGGATATTTAAGCGTATCCAAACTAAAAAGGAAATGAATATCTCTAAAATCCGAAGTGACCATGGATCGAAATTTGAGAATAGCAATTTTGAGAAGTTTTGTAACGATCATAGAAAATCGCATGAATTTTTTGCACCTAAGACACCTCAACAAAATGGTATTATTAAAAGAAAAAACCAGGTACTTCAAGAAATGGCTAATGTTATGTTGAATAGCATGAAGTTACCTAAAAATCTATGGGCTGAAGCTATGAACACTGCATGCTATATAATAAAGTGTGTTTATATCAGAAAATCAAAACATAAAATAGCATATTATATTATGGTTTAACAAGAAGCCCATAGTTAAATACTTTTGAGTTTTTGGCAATAAATGTTATATTTTGTGTGACTGCAAAAATTTAGGGAAGTTTGACACTAAAAGTGACGAAGGGATTTTCTTAGGATATGCTTTAAATAGTCGAGCATATCATATTCTCAACAAGAGAACTAGTGTCATTCAGGAATCTATAAATGTGGTTATTGATGATCACCTGAATACACTATCTCCAAGTTCAAAAGATGATGAAGTCAATATAATTGATAAACTTGACTCCTCATCTAGTCAAGTCAACACTGAACTTCGATTAGTTAAAGACCATCCTATTGATTAAATACTAGGTAACCCTCTCACTAGTGTGTGTATCAAAATAATTAAAAAACATATGTAATTATGTGTGTTTCACTTACCAAATTGAGCCTGCCAATGTAAAAGAGGCTCATACTAAGGAAAACTAGATTGTTACCATGCAAGATGAACTAAATCAATTCATTCGAAATGATGTGTGGTATTTGGTTCCTAGACTAGCTGATAAACATATCATTTAAACTAAGTGGATCTTCAAAAATAAATCTGATGAGTTAGGGAATATCATAAGAAACAAGGCAAGACTGGTTGTACAAGGGTACACACAGATAGAAGGGATCGATTATGATAAAACCTTTGCCCCAGTAGCTCGTCTTAAATCCATCAGATTATTCATATCCATCGCTTGTTTCAAAAAGTTTAAAATTTATCAAATGGATATCAAGAGTGCTTTCTTGAATGGTGATTTACATGAAGAAGTTTATGTAGAACAACCAAAGGGTTTTGAAGACCCCAAACACATTAATCATGTTTATCGCCTGAAAAGGGCACTCTATGGTTTAAAACAAGCTCCCAAGGCATGATATGAGAAGTTGACTAAGTTTTTACTAAGTCACATCTTCACTATGGGGAGTGTTGATAAAACTTTGTTTGTTAAGAAAAATAATGAACACAACTTCATTATGGTACAAATATATGTTGATGACATTATCTATGGCTCTACATGTTCTAACCTGTCTACTGAGTTTGCAGAGTTGATGAAGTCCAAGTTCAAAATGAGCATGGTGGGAGAACTGAATTACTTCCTAGGTCTACAAGTGAAATAACTGAAAGACGGAATTTTCATTTCTCAAACCAAGTATGCTCTAAACTTGGTTAAGAAGTTTGGTTTTGAAAGTGGTAAGCACTTTGATACTCCTATGAGTACAACTCTTAAGCTTTCTAAGGATGCAACAGGTAAGTGCGTAGATTCTCGGTTGTATCGTAGTATGATTGGTAGTCTGTTATATTTAACTATGAGTCGACCAGATATTGGATTCAACGTAGGTATCTGTGCAAGATATCAATCAGATCCTAAGGAATCTCACTTGATTACTGTCAAGAGGATTATTAGGTATGTCGTAAGTACGGTTAATTTAGGTCTATGATATCCACATGATATTAATGTTCAATTAGCTGGATACTTAGATGCTGATTGGGCTGGGAATATAGATGATCGTAATATGTTGGGAACTATTTGGTTTCCTGGCATAACAAGAAACAAAGTTTCGTATCCCTATACACAGCTGAGGCTGAATATATCGCAGCCGAAAATGCCTATACTCAGCTAGTGTGGATGAAAAGAATGTTGAACGATTACGGGATTGCGCAAGACACTATGATTCTATATTGCGTTAACTCTAGCGCAATCAATATCTCTAAGAATCCCATCCAGTATTCCCATACCAAACATATTGACATTCGGTGTCACTATATTCGGGAATTAGTGGAAGAAAAAGTTATTTCATTGGACTATGTGCAAACCGAAAGTCAACTTGCTGACATATTCACTAAACCACTTTACAGAAACAGGTTTTTCAAATTAAAAATGGATATTGGTATGTGTAATTCTACCTGAGATTTTCATAATTACATGTTTGTATTTTTGTGTATTTTTATGTAATTTATTTTTATTTTAAAAAATTATAAATATGCAAATTTTTATGCTCTCACGACCAGTCGAGCACATACTCGACCGATCGTGGTGCGCAGGCCAACACCCCTTTTTAAAGTGAAAAAGCACTTTTTCTCCAAAAACCTCTTCTTCCTCACTCGGCCCTTCTTCGACCTGTCAAACCCATCTTCGATTCATGCAAGTAAGAGCTTCATTTTTAATTTCCTTTTGGTTTTAGGATCTTTGAGTCTCATCTTGTTTGAATCTTGCATTTATTTCAACTTTCCTTGTGGTTTGTTGGGTTTTCTAGCTAAAAATCTGTTAGGTTTGCAACTTACATCTTCTTTACTAGATTCTCTTGTTTTGTTATGGAAGGTCGTTCGAAGAAAACTAAAGCTTCCAGCTTTTAGTCATCTAGTGTTAGGGTTAGAACCCTATGGCCTCCCAATGATGATCCCGATTATGTGTGGGATTTCTATCAACAGGAGATCATTATTGAACGGATAGTAAATGCAGGTCATCTCACTCAATTTTAGATAATTCATTTACTTGTCATTGTAGGATGGTAAAATATTTTGAATTGGGGTGGACCTGCATACCGGTCCATTGTGCAGGCCATGTTCACCTGTATGAGTGATGTGTCAATTGAAGAATTGACCTTCATAGTCTCATTCAGAGAAGGTCTATATAAGGTTGATTGATTTATTATTACTGACCTTCTAGATGCGAATGTCAATGATGATGGTATACCCATGGCCGTCTTAGCCGAGAAAATTTTTGAATATGAAAAATGGCTTTTGACTGGTAAACTATGCAATATGGACTCAGAATGGAACTCTGGAAATGCACTCCGGGCCAACCAAATGTTGCCCAAATATAGTGTTGTATCGTATCTTCATTTCCAATGTATATACCAGATCAGGAAACAAAATTGAATTAACAACCTTTATGGTTCGTATTCTTCATTCTACAGTGTTTGGTACTCCTATATGTCTTCCATCCTTAATTTGTTACATCATTATCCAATTCCAACTTCACCCCGGTCACAATTACATTCCGTTTGCTTATTTGATGACCACTCTTGCTACACATTATAATGTGGTCATGCCAACTAGTGAAGCACCTATTACACTTCTCCTATTCAACAATTCAAACGTCAATAAGATGAATTTGAAGCTAGCACCTGGTCAAACAGATGGGGAAGTTGAGGGAGTTGGAGAGGAAGATGCATTTCTCACAGACACTATGATGGATGACATTTTTGATGAACTAGAAGAAGATGATTTTAAAGCTGATCCTAATTTTCAACCTTCTGATTTTGATGAGCGCCTTTGCTCACTAGAAGAGAAGGTGGATGAACTGAAAATTTCTCAAGATAATCAAATGAAGTATATGCGTAAGTACTTTAGACGTATAAATAAGGGATTACACTAGATTGATCCATCCATTCCATCTCCCTCTTCATCTGGTTCTGATTAGTTCTCTTTCTTGTGTTGGACTTGTAATAACTACTTAACTTTACTTTTCTTGGTGACTCTTACATTTGGACATGTTTATGGTTATGTGATGTGGATACTCTACTCTATTATGCTTTAAGTTGCTAACTTTCACACTCTTTCTTACTCTCTTCACATATTAGATACCACATTCACATATTTTTCATCTTTTCTTCCTTTGTCATTTTGTGACAAAAAGGGGGAGAAATTGGGTATATGATTGTTTTTTTTAATGATGATGTGGTGAGATGTAGAGATGTGTGGATATGTATGTGGTATTGTGGAATATTTTATTATTATCTTAATACAGGTCTCTACTCCACTCAAGTTGAGGGGGAGTTGTGATTGTTGGATTTTATATAAGGGATTTCATGTAAACTAAGTAAATCTGTGTATTATAATAGGTTAATCTTCTGTAAGTTGGTTTTGTCACAAATTTGACAAAGGGGGAGATTGTAAGTGCTATGTTGTAAATCTAGCACCTTGTATTGTCAAATTTCGTTGTGCCAAAATACTTTGAAATGTTTGACTTGTTTTGGTAGATGAAAAGTTCACCTTCAAGTTTAAATAGATGGAAAGTTCACCTTCACTCGAAGATAAGCTTCGTGTTATCTACATCGACATTAAGTATGTTACAATTGTGCATGTTCAACTATGAGAACAAGTTGAAGTTCACCAAGTCCAAGTACATTATTTCAAGCTCAAGTTCAATCTCAAATGCATTTGATTAATCTTAAGTCCCAAGTCACATGCTCAAGACACAAGTTCGAGACACAGGCCCAAGTATACAAGGTCAAGCTTCATGTGCTTCAAAGTGACCTATCTACCAAAGCGACCGATGGTTCAATTTCAATACTCACATTTAAGGAATACATGACCCTAAAAAGACCTTAGGATTAGGTCATTAATAGTGCATGTTTTATTTGGGTCATAATACTTATTTTAGGATTTGCTTCGACTATTCCTAGTCATGGTTCGACTAGTCCAGGCACTGGCTCGACCAGTCCAAGGTCTGTCTTGACCCGTCCAGAATTTTACTCAAAAAAATTGGATAAGGTTGTTTGGTCTATACAACCAGTTGAGTACCCTATTTGACCTGTTGTGGAGACCTGCTTGACCAGTTAAGCAATGCTCGACTCAAAGTCCAGCAACATTATTTTATTCACTCGACTAGTCAAGCGTTGTGCACGACTAGTCGAACTAGCCACTCGACCAGTTGAGCAGTGCTTGACTCAAAGTCTAGCAATGCAATTTTTATTCACTTGACCAGTCGAATTGGCCACTCGACCAGTCGAGGATCTGTTTTATCTGATCGTGCTAGAAAATTTGAAAATTGGTTCTATTAGGACCAGTCGAACCAAACCTTATACCAGTCGAGGGAACCGAATTGTGTATAAATTGAGGGCATTTCTCAGATTTTATCATTTATTCAAAGCCAATTCAAGCCATCACTCTGAGAGATTAGTCCCCACTATTGTGAAGCTATTGTGAAGCTATTGTGAAGCTATTGTGAGGTATTTATAAATCATTTTAATAGCTTTTTGGTTTCTTAATTTCTTTATCCCTTTATTCCATTCTACTTAATATAAAGGGGATTTTGATTTAACCCTTTATGAGATCCAAGAAATTGAATCCAAGTAGCCTAAGGTTAGATTTAATTTAAAATTCATTTAGACCTAGAACCCCTTCTTCTATGAGATTGAGCATTGAACATCTTCATCTACAAAGAGGCAATTTCACCGGCTACATCGAAGATCATTCATCATATAAGTATATTTCATTTATTATATTGTGATCTGTAAGATTGCCAGAAAATCTTTCATTTTGGTTTTGACTGAGATAGCTAGAAAATCTTAGTGTGTGGGGTTTTTTATTGTGATAGTCCATTGAAAACACAATTGTAAAGGTCTTAAGGTAAACCTTGAAAAACCTTCTTTCTTAGTGAAAGTCGATATCCCGTGGGTTGTGGATATTGGGAGTGGAGTAGGGTGGCTGTTTGAGAACAGTTAGTGTACACTCGAACCACTATAATTCTCAAAGTTTGGATGATGATGATGACGGTGATGTATATGATGTGCTGAGTGTTGTATTTATTTTCATATACATGTGGTAAATGTTATAATGTCTGATTTATTTCCTTTACCTCTATAACAGTTTGAGTTTTTGATACTTACCAACGTTCTAGAAATCAAGTTGTCCTACCATAAGCCATTAGTTTTTTGTGTAAGGTTGTCCTTAGAACAATGTTTGTATCAACCTCTCAATACTTGGGGCTCGCCCTTTTTAGAATTGCCATGGTAGACGTAGAAGTAAGAGTAGTTTGGAGGAGAAAATTGAAGAGACAACAACAGAAAGTGAGAGAGATACACCACATCTAGTCCATCCCAATAAATAGCTTGAATTAGTATGCTCTATTGTTCAATCTTCATTTGCACGGGTAGCATTTCGATTACCCTTAGAGCAACGAAAAATTATTTTATAGTGAAATTAAAAATTTTGATGAACTTAATATTTACTTGTACATAATGTTAGGGATATGATAATGTTGGGCTACTCCCCGTGACTATGTATTATATACCGAAAGCACAGATTCAATCACAACTCTTTCCTTCCTGGTGTCAACTACAGCTGTTTCCTTCTATGGATCAACCACACCCATCTATCCAGTATCAATTCGATTTAAAATTTCATATGCTTGATAATATCAGTTTTACTCAATTACTTTAGGTAATGAATAACATTTAAGGAAAGCTAATATAATTTAGTTTTGTAAAAGGAAAATGTATGGATATGGATTTTGCAAACTTATGTATTTTAGTAATTAAAAAAGTAGTTAATCAAATCGAACTTTAATTTCATTGATTGTGCTATATCATAATAAAATTAACTCAAAATTTTGGAATGTTGACTGTGTAGTATCCCATTACATATAGTGCATTCCAACAGTCCATATTTGGAACAGAGGAACAACGACCTTAATGGTAATAGAATATGGTAAGGTTCAACCTAAACTGTCCATATTCAATGTAAAAGAGTCAAAATATCAAAGGATTACCCAAAGAGAGTTTTTATTTATTCTTCATCTTCCATACAACATGAAATATACTTTAGGATGTGAACGGGTTTTAAAGAGAGCATGTGGTACACCCGAGGGTGTATGGGGTGATGGAGTGTATGATATTGTTACACTTAAGAATGTGACTTAGTGAAGAGTGTAATTGGATTACCTTTCTGATGTATAGGGGTTTCAAAGTTGAGTGATGCGGTTACACTTTAAGGTGTGATGTGGTTACACTTGAAAATGTGAATTTGTAGAAAGTATAACTTGGTTAAATTAAGAATGTAAGTGGGTTTCAAGATTAAATGATGAGGTTACACATAAGGATGTGATAAGAATGATGAAGTGTGTGATGGGGTTAACTTCTGAGATTGTGATGCGTTGATTGAGTGTAATTCAATAACATTTAAGGATGTGTATGGAAATGATAAGGCGTGTATTGTGGTTACACATGAGAATGCAAATTGGTTGTTGTAGATTATAACTTGGTTACATTTCAGTTTATAGGGACTTTTAAGAATTGTGGTTACACATGAGCGATGAGGTTTACTTGAGGGTGTAATGAGGATGATAGAATATGTGATGTGATTATCCTTGAGACTGTGATGTGGCTGATTGACAGAATTGAAAAGGCCTAGCTATATGTCCTAGAGGGGGGGTGAATAGGACAATGTCAAATAAAACTTATAACAGCGGAATTAAAAAGAATATGATAGCCAAAATAAATCACAATGCAAGAAAGTAAAATAACCTCAAAATTCAGATCTTGAGAGGTTGATACAAATGTTGTTCTAAGGACAACCTTACACTAAAAACCAGAGTTTATGGTAGGACAACCTTATTTCTAGAAAGATCTTTGTATCAAATCTCAAACCGAAGAGGAATACAGAAATAAATACAAACTGAATTAAAATAAATTGTAATCACAAATGTATTGTTCTAGTGACAGCCATACACCATAAAAATGGCAGGGCAACCTTGCTGGAACAACTTTTAAAGGAAATTGAATATCAACCTGATAAAGGAATAGCAGAAAATAAATTCTAAACTATTACAAAACTCTCACAATGCTTGAATTAAATGATTACAACATTCACCACCATATATACATCCCACAAAAGAATAATTAAAGATCAGAAGTATAAATCATTCAACCACAACACAAGGGATTATAGTGGTTCGCCTGTGTGTTCACCAACTGTTAAACAACAGCCACATAGAATGCTACTCCACTCCTAATATCCTCACACAGGGGATATTAGCGTTCACTAACAAAATAGGTTTTCTCAGGTTCACCCAAAACCTTTACAATTGTGTCTTTGTCTGTTGGCTTACACAATTAAAAAACCCCACTTCTGAGTTTTCCTGGCTCTCCTCAGATAACCAATACAACAAGATTTTTCTGGCAAATCTTGAAAGAAACCAAAACAGAAAAGAATTTACACTTAAATGTAAAATACCTAATTATCTCCTTCGTTGTAGCAGCCTGGTAGAACCAAATCAGAGTAGATGATTGAATGTCCAAGTTCAATGTCCAGTACTCAATTACAATGGTTCTAATTCTAATAGATTTTAAACTAAACCAAATAGGGCTTGCCTTAATTGATTTTGATTCCAAAGAAAGGGAATATCAATTCCTCTTATCAAATTAGATTGGAATAGCAGAAACAAAATCAATTAAATAAAGCTAAGGAAAGAGAATATTAAATAAGCACACTTAGCTTAGATGGAGCACAGAATTATCTCTCAGAAGTTCGACGAAGATTAGCTTGAATGAATTACTTAATTCGATGATTTCTTCTGAGATTCGTGCACTATTTATAGGTGTGCAGATCGCGTCTTCGACTGGTCTAGGGAGCTCTTCGACTAGTCAAAGTAATAACAGATATTTGAAAGATTAGGCGCGATAAGCTTTGACCGTTCTACGACTGGTCGAAGGTCTCCTTCAACTGGTCGTAGGTCACCTTCGACTGGTCGAAGAACCTAAAAACATCGCTGGATTTTGAGTCAAAGATTTTTGATTGGTCGAAGATGCAACACTGTTCCTTCGACTGGTCGAACAGATTCCTGGACTAGTCGAAGCTTAACAGATTTTATCCGAAATTTGTAACAAACTCACGACTGATCGAGGAATTTCTTAGACTGGTCGAAGCTACTCTAGGACTAGTCGAAGAACAGACCAAACTTATGTAAAATAAACATTCAATTTATGTATCCAAAATGACCTACTTCTAAGGTCAACCTATGGTCAGTCAAACCTCAACCATGAAGTAAGGACATTGAAACATTAGGAACTAGTGACCTTAAAGTATGAGCCTTGAAGTCTTGATGTAGTTGAAATCTTGATGTAGCTCAATCTTGAAAGTGTCTTGAGTTCTTTACAAACTGCCTTGTACTCTTCTTGAAGTCTTATTGCTTGAGTCTTGTCTTGTGAGAAGTTCTTGCATTCAAGATTGATCCTTGTACTTGTGAGCTTTGCTTGTTGTGGAGCTTTAGCTTGTTTATGAATGTTGATCCTTAAGAGAGCTTCACGTATACAAGTAATATATAACAGTGATTTTGGCATCACAAATTTAACAACAGACAGGGATATAAACTATAGCACTTGCAATCTCCCCCTTTGTCAAATTAGTGACAAAACACATAACCAAGATAAACATAAACTAAAACAACTGGTTAAAGAGTTATGAACCAGGTCATATCAACTGGCTTACCTGCAAATCAATATTCAAATTCAACATTCAACATTCAACCAGTTTCATTCAACTAGTTCAAACATACTCCCCCTGTGTAACATAACCAATGCTACTCCTCTCACAATCACATCGTTAAGAACAAACCATTCTCCCCCTTTTTGTCACAATATGACAAAGGAAACAACAATAAAGGAGAACTAAATAAAGGGATATATGAGAGTAAACATGAGGAGTTATGAGAGTATAGCAAAACAGTGATAGAGATACTCAGCATAGCTTCACATAGAATAAATGTCCAGCATAAAACATAGATAGTATCCAACTCAAAATCAGTCAACCAAGTGCAAAGTTATAAAGTTATTACAGACTAGAAGTCTCATATAAACTAGTCAGAACCAGAACCTGATGACGGAGCAAGAATAGAGGGATCAAGTTGGTGCATGCCTTTGTTCAATCGCCTAAGATATTTGCGCATGTACTTGAATTGTAAATCATGAGCAACAGACATGTTTTCCATCTTTACATTTAGATTCTCAACTTTATCCTCTAATGCACTAAGACGAGCATCAACATCAGATGGTACAAAATCTGGATCATTTGTTGAGTCAAAATCCAACTCCTCAAATATGTCATCCATATTAATGTCATCACCAGCTTCTTCATGACCACCACCACCACCACCTTGTTCAGGAAGTAGATCCAGCTTCATCTTATTGATATTAGTATTGTTGAAGATCAGATGATGGATTGGTGCCTCATCAACCAGCATATCGACTAACATATGAGTAGCCAATATAGTCATTAAATAGGCAAAAGGAATGTCACTATGACCAGGATGGAGTCTAAACTGAAGAATGAAATGAAAGACTAAGGATGGTAAACAAATCTGAGTACCATTGGAAATAGCATGGATAACAAGAACCATAAACGAAGTCAAGTCAGATTTATTACTCGAACGAGGATACAGATTATACACAAAGATTTTGTGGAGAATTCTGTACTTGGGTAACAAATACCTTGTGGGAAGCGCATTCCCTTTTTGTGTCCATTGAACATCCATGTTGCACAAGTCTCTAGTGAGTATGCATTTTTCAGACATTGAGGGTTTATCAGTTAAGTTATGGATAGGAATACCCTCATCATTCACAGGAATGTCCATAAGAGCTGAAATTAAATGACGATCAACGTCAAAAGGCCCTTCTCTAGTAGATATTTTAAAAGTTAAATTATCCTGTGAGAAAGCACTAATACATGTAAACATGAATTGGGCAATGGACCGGTATGCAGGCCCACCCCAATGTAATAAGTTAACCTAACCTACAGCTTCAAGCATAGGAAGGATGTCAAAAGGTGTAATATGATTAACATCAACAGGATGTTAAGCAATAACATTACGTAATCTAATGTCCCTAACATATAATGGATCATCATTGGGAACAAGAAGATGACGCTTAGAGATAACGGTCGATCTGGAGGAAGAAAAAGGACCACGAGAAGTAGTTTTTCTACCTCTAGAAGCCATTTGCAACAAGGATATCAAGGAATTAAGAAGTTGCAAAGGATTGAGAAGTGGGTTTACTCAAAACAGATTTTTCAAAATCCAAACCCCAAATCTCAATGAAATCCAAAATACAAAGCTTAAAGCTTGAAAAGAAAACAATCTAAATACAAATCTGCAAGAAAAAAGTGATTTGGAACACTAACCTTTAAGAACATGAAAGATGGGTTCGACAAGTCGAAGCACGGCTCCTTAGAGAAGAAAACCGAAATGAGGAAGAAGGCAAAAATCCCCAATTTTAAGTGATTCACAAGTTCTACAGCAGGTCGTGGATATCTACGACCGGTCGTAGGTCGACAGGTTGAGTATACTCACAATAGGTCGAAGAATGCCCAAAAATTGATATTTCTTGCAAATTATACAAAAATTGGAATTCAATCTAGAAAATATATACACTATAATACAAGTAGGCATAAATAATCATTTTAAAATGCACATGCCAAGATCAAATTTCATCTTTTTGAACCTACTTTTATCGAGAGGTTTTGTGAAAATGTCAGCTCGTTGATCTTCGGTAGGAATATATTCTAGAGATATAACTTTTTCTTCTACTAATTCCCTTATATAATGAAATATAATGTCATTGTGCTTAGTACAATAATGCTGAATAGGATTTTTTGAAAAAATTTTCACACTGGAATTATCACAATGTAATAACATAGAATCCTGTTTAATTCCATAATCACTTAACATTCGTTGCATCCAAACAAGCTGTGTACATGCATTACTAGCTGCGATATACTCAGCTTCAGCTGTTGAAAGTGATATAGAATTTTGTTTCTTACTAAACCAGGAAACTAGACAATTTTTAATGTAAAAACAACCACCACTGGTTGATTTTCTATCATCTAGATTACCAGCCCAGTACCCAGCTAATTGGACATTGGTCTCATGAGGATACCAGAGACCGAGATTTACAGTACTTGCGACATATCTAATAATTCGCTTGATAGCAATCAAGTGAGATTCTTTTGGATCAGATTGATATCTTGCGCAAATACCAACACTTAGAGAAATATCAGGTCTACTAGCAGTTAAATATAACAAACTACCGATTATACTCCGATAAAGTTTTGAGTCAACATTTTTACCATTAGAGTCTTTTGAGAGTTTCAGGGTAGTACTCATAGGAGTATCGAAATTCTTGCCATTCTCAAATCCACATCTCTTGATTAGATTCAAAGCATACTTAGATTGAGAAATGAATATTCCTTCAGGTTGTTGCTTTACTTGCAATCCAAGGAAATAAGTCAATTCCCCAACCATGCTCATTTCGAATTGTGATTTCATCAAATCTGCAAACTCAGTAGTCAAGTCAGTACAAGTTGATCCATAAATGATATCATCAACATAAATCTGCACCATTAAGATATGATCATTATGTTTTTTAACAAACAGAGTTTTATCAACAGATCCCATTTGAAAATTATGACTTAAAAGAAATTTCGTTAGTTTCTCATACCATGCCCTAGGTGCTTATTTTAATCCATAAAGTGCATTTTTAAGCCGATATACATAATCAGTATTTTTGGAATCTTCAAAACCCATTGGCTGTTCAACATAGACTTCTTCATATAAATCGCCATTTAGAAAAGCACTTTTCACATCCATCTGATAGATCTTTATCTTTCTAAAACAAGCAATGGATATAAATAGTCTGATAGATTCAAGACGTGCTACTGGTGCAAAAGTTTCATCGAAATCAATCCCTTCAATTTGAGTATAACCTTGTACCACTAGTCTAGCCTTGTTTCTAATTATATTTCCACACTCGTCAGACTTATTTTTGAAAATTCATTTTGTTCCAATGATGTGTTTATCTTTAGGTCTTGGTATGAGATACCAAACATCATTTCTTACGAATTAGTTGAGTTCTTCTTGCATCGCAACAATCCAGTTCTCATCAGCAAGAGCTTCTTTTACGTTAGATGGTTCTATTTGGGATGTAAAACATACATAATTATATATATCCTCAAGTTGTCTACATGTACGAACACCGGTGAGAGGGTTTCCAAGAATTTGTGTGGTTGGACGATCTTTAACAGTCCTTAACTCAGAATCAGTCTGATTCGATGAAGTATCGGGTTTATCAATGATTAGTACTTCATCATTATCTGAATTAGAAATTAGCGTGTTTAAGTAATCATCAATGACAACATTAATTGATTCTTGAATCACACCAGTCCTTTTGTTCAGAACCCTATAAGCTCAACTGTTTAAGGAATATCCAAGAAAAATACCTTCATCACTCTTCGTATCGAATTTTTCCAAATTTTCACGATCACGTAAAATATAGCACTTGCTGCAAAAAACTCGAAAGTATTTAACAGTAGGCTTTTTATTGAACCACAATTCGTAAGTGGTTTTATTATTATCTTTGCTAGTGTAGACTCGATTAATAATATAGCAAGCTGTGTTGACTGCTTCAACCCAAAGATTTTTAGAGAGCTTCATGCTATTCAACATGACATTAGCCATTTCTTGAAGCACCCAATTCTTTCTTTCTACAATTCCATTTTGTTGTGGAGTTTTGGGAGCAGAGAATTCATGTAATATTCCTTGGTCGGTACAGAACTTCTCAAAATTGCTATTCTCAAATTCAGATCCATGATCACTACGAATTTTACTGATTTGAGAAGATTTTTCAGTTTGAATCCTTTTGAAAACTTTTCTTACTTCTTCAAGGGTTTCAGATTTATCCCTTAAGAAGACTACCCAAGTGAATCTGGTAAAGTCATCAACTATTATCAGGATATACTTTTTCCCATCACGACTTTCTGTTTTAGTAGGTCCTATCAGATCCATGTGGAGAAGTTCGAGTGGTCTTGATGTGGTATTTAAATTCACCTTTTTGTGTGAGTTCTTTGTTTGTTTGCCTATCTGGTACTCACCACATATTTTATTTAATTTCTGAAGTTTGGGTAAACCTCTTATAAGTTCTCGTTTGCTCAATCTATATAAATTTCGATAATATACATGTCTAAGATGTTTGTGCCATAAATCAGTCTCGTCTGTATGGACCATGTAACATGTTTGATTAGATGAGCTGGATTCGCTAATAATGTAGCTATTTTCAGACGTTTTACGTCCAGTTAATATTACAGAACCCTTATTGTTTAGTATCTCACAGCTTTGATTAGAAAACCGAACATTATGGTTATTATCACATATTTGAGATATACTAAGCAAGTTATGTTTTAAGCCTTCAACATATAAAATATTTTTAAACACTGGAAGATTAAAAAGTTGAACCGTACCATGGCCTATAATCTTGCAGTTGCTACCATCACCAAAGGTGACTGAACCATCAGTCATATCTTTCAGATCCGTGAATAAAGCTTTTCACCTGTCATATGCCTGGAGCATCCACTGTGTAGGTACCACTTTAAATGACTTGTTGCTTTGAAAGCAGTGTGAGCAACCAAGCAGGTAACTTTAGGAACCCATTTCATAACTGTTTTGGGTTTAGGAACATAGTTGGTCTTCTTTTGTGTATATTTGTAGGAATGACCTATAGAGTTAGATTTTAAGAGCTCCTTGAGTAAATCAACTATCTTTTCAGCTAGTGGATTTCATTTCTGATTAAAGTTGACATGGCTGCTTCTAGGTTTTTGAAAAGTTTTTGAATTTCTAGAAAAATCTTGATAAGTACTTTGCCCTTTTGGGTTTGAGGACTCTCCTTTAACAAGCACAGGAGGAGTATACTTTTGTTTAGGAGGTAGATTTTTATCATAGCCCAACCCGGATCGATCGCCACATTTTCTTGATCCGGATAAAAGTTTCTCTAACTTTGGATCACCTTGGGCATATTTCCATGTGTCCTTTAAACTCAGAAGATAAGATACTTCAGTTTTAAGTTTCTCAATTTCAGATTTTAAATCAATAATTAGGGAGTTTTTGAATTCCAAATCGCATTTTGATTTTTCAAAATAATCTGAAATTTGTGATTTTTCTAAGACAAGTGATTCAAAACAATTTTTGAGTTTAGAAAACTTTTCTTTTTGAAGTTTAAGTTTGACAGCAATTTTACAACTTTCCTTATATAGGGCATTGTAAGCGTCTTGAAGATCATCTTCATTTTCACATTTACTACTCAGATTTTCTTCACTTGTTGAGTCATTATCTAAAAATGTGAATTTGGCTAGAGTCATAAGAGCTTTAACCTCATTGCCCGACTTAGTTTCAGAATCTTCTGATTCAGAAGAACCTTCAAAATCAGATGATTCATCCCATGTAGCCAACATACCCTTCTTCTTGAGTTTGTCCCTTTTAGGACATCTATTTGCTAAGTGCCCATATTCTTGATAGTTGTAACATTGATTATCTTTCAAAGATTTTCGAGATTTGGGTCTAAACTTCTTTTTATCATTTGATTTTTGAAAATCAACCTTTTTCTTCCTTTTGAAAATCTTGTAAAATTTCTTAGCTAAAAAAGTCATATCATCTTCTGAATCAGAATTTTCTTTTGAATTACATTTAGAAGATTTTAGTGCGATAGATTTACCTTTAGGAGCTTTAAAGTTTAACTCGTAGGTTTGTAGAGAACCAACTAGTTCTTCTACCCTCATATTATCCGTATCACAAAGTTCCTGGATCGCGGTTACTTTAGAATTGAACCGTTTAGGAAGTGAGCGTAATATTTTTGCACACACTATACTTTCTGGGATTTTATCGCCAAGACCCCACATTGAGTTTACAATGTCATTCAATCCAGTGTAAAAGTCCATAAACATTTCATTTTCCTCCATATGAATTTCTTCAAATCTGGTTATGAGGAGTTGGACTTTAGATTTTTTGACAATTGTAGTACCCTCGTGTGTCATTTCTAATATATCCCAAGCTTGCTTTGCAGTATCACAGAAAATAATTCTTTTGAACTCATCGGGTGATAGTGTGCAAGTAATTGCATTTAGTGCTTTAGCATTTGGACTACTCTCACTTTTCTGAAGAGTGGTCCATTGGTAATATGGTGTGACTTTCATATATTTTGAACCATCAACCCCAGTAACTTCCATGACAAGAGGTTTCCATTCAGTTGTTGTGGCTTGCCACACACTCTCATCAACAGACTTCAAAAATATTCTTATTCTGGCTTTCTAATAAGCATAATTAGAGCCACCAAAAGGTAGAGGCCTAGTGATAGAAAGGCTATTAAAATTTAACTTCTTAAATGCTCAGATCGGTTAGCTCAGGAATTAAATCCAAATAAACAAGTTATTAGGCTCTGATACCACTTGAAAAGGTCGAGCAATATGTCCTAGAGGGGGGGAGGGGGGGGGGGGGGGTGAATAGGACAATGTCAAATAAAACTTATAACAGCGAAATTAAAAAGAATATGATAGCCAAAATAAATCACAATACAAGAAAGTAAAATAACCTCAAAATTCAGATCTTGAGAGGTTGATACAAATGTTGTTCTAAGTACAACCTTATACCAAAAACCAGAGTTTATGGTAGGACAACCTTATTTCTAGAAAGATCTTTGTATCAAATCTCAAACCAAAGAGGAATACAGAAATAAATACAAACTGAATTAAAATAAATTATAATCGCAAATGTATTGTTCTAGGGACAGCCATACACCATAAAAATGGCAGGGCAACCTTACTGGAACAACTTTTAAAGGAAATTGAATATCAAGCTGATAAAGGAATAGCAGAAAATAAATTCTAAACTATTACAAAATTCTCACAATGCTTGAATTAAATGATTACAACATTCACCACCATACATACATTCCACAAAAGAATAATTAAAGATCAGAAGTATAAATCATTTAACCACAACACAAGGGATTATAGTGGTTCGCCTGTGTGTTCACCAACTGTTAAACAACAGCCACACAGAATGCTACTCCACTCCTAATATCCTCACACAGGGGATATTAGTGTTCACTAAAAAAATAGGTTTTCCCAGGTTCACCGAAAACCTTTACAATTGTGTCTTTGTCTGTGGGCTTACACAATTAAAAAACCCCACTTCTGAGTTTTCCTGGCTCTCCTCAGATAACCAATACAACAAGATTTTTCTGGCAAATCTTGAAAGAAACCAAAACAAAAAGGAATTTATAATTAAATGTAAAATACCTAATTATCTCCTTCGTTGTAGCAGCCCGGTAGAACCAAATCAGAGTAGATGATTGAATGTCCAAGTTCAATGTCCAGTACTCAATTACAATGGTTCTAATTCTAATAGATTTTAAATTAAATCAAATAGGGCTTGCCTTAATTGATTTTGATTCCAAAGAAAGGGAATATCAATTCCTCTTATCAAATTAGATTGGAATAGCAGAAAAAAAATCAATTAAATAAAGTCAAGGAAAGAGAATATTAAATAAGCATACTTAGCTTAGATGGAGCACAGAATTATCTCTCAGAAGTTCGACGAAGATTGGCTTGAATGGATTACTTAATTTGATGATTTCTTCTGAGATTCGTGCACTATTTATAGGTGAGCAGATCGCGTCTTCGACTGGTCTAGGGAGCTCTTCGACTAGTCAAAGCAATAACAGATATCTGAAAGATTAGGCACGATAAGCTTTGACCGTTCTATGACTGGTTGAAGGTCTTCTTCGACTGGTCGTAGGTCACCTTCGACTGTCGAAGAACCTAAAAACATCGCTGGATTTTGAGTCGAAGATTTTCGACTGGTCAAAGATGCAGTCGACACGTTCCTTCGACTGGTCGAATAGATTCCTAAACTAGTCGAAGCCTAACAGATTTTATCCAAAATTTGTAACAAACTCACGACTGATCGAGGAATTTCTTAGACTGGTCGAAGCAACTCTAGGACTAGTCGAAGAAGGCCTAGGACTAGTCGAAGAACAGACCAAACTTATGTAAAATAAACATTCGATTTATGTATCCAAAATGACCTACTTCTAAGGTCAACCTATGGTCAGTCAAACCTCAACCATGAAGTAAGGACATTGAAACATTAGGAACTAGTGACCTTGAAGTATGAGCCTTGAAGTCTTGATGTAATTGAAATCTTGATGTAGCTCAATCTTGAAAGTGTCTTGAGTTCTTTACAAACTGCCTTGTACTCTTCTTGAAGTCTTGCAGCTTGAGTCTTGTCTTGTGAGCAGTTCTTGCATTCAAGATTGATCCTTGTACTTGTGAGCTTTGCTTATTGTGGAGCTTTAGCTTGTTTATGAATGTTGATCCTTGAGAGAGCTTCACTTATGCAAGTAATATATAACAATGATTTTGGCACCACAAATTTGACAACAGATAGGGATATAAACTATAGCACTTACAAGAATAACTTGGTTTCGATTTAAGATATCAATGGATTTTAAGATAGAGTGATAAGGTTACACTTGATCATATGATGAGGTGTGTGTTGAAGTTAAACTTGAAAATGTGATATGGAGAGTGTAGATTATAATTAGTTTACACTTGGTAATGTATTATGTATTTTAAGAAAGTGTGAGCAATTTCACTTAAGGGTATGATGAGGACGGAGTATGTGATTACACTTAGGATAAATTTTTTAAGGAAAAAGTTGAGAAATGTTTAAGAAAATATTAAATACTGACCCGCCTAACTAGCTAGATCCTCGTATTTACATCTGTTAAGAGTGAAATATTGTATATTTCTCCCCTATTATGCATTAGTTTTATGAACATACATGTGCTTAATTGATCTAATTACACATGTTTTCTCTTACGAGGTGATTTTGATAACTGAGGAGAAAATGATGCTTAAAGTATGGATTTAATGCTTAAAGAATTACCAAGTGAAGGATTAGATCTATGGATGTCAAGATTAAAGAATTCAAGAGTCCAAGATACAAAGAAACCAAGCAAGGAATAAAGAAAATTGAGGAGTCAATGTTCAGAAAATTGAAAGTGAAGAAATCAAACCTTCGATGACATCAATGACACCTTCGATGCCATTGAAGTGTTGATGTCATTGAAATAAGTGTCGATGCCATCGAAGCCACCTTCGAACCCATCGCAAAAATTTAGAAAATCCAATTATTTTAATGAACATATTTGTGCATTCATCAATGTCATCGAAGGCATGTTTGATGTCATCAAAGCCAAGTTCAATCCCATCAAATAAGGTTCGATGATATTGAGAAAATATATAAATTTGAAAGTTCATTGCTGGACAGTTTCCTGATTTCAACTGGACTCTTTGATGGGAGCTCGATGCCATCGAAGCTGCGATAGCTGCGTGAAATCAAGACAATTTTGAAGTTAGTGAGAATAAAGCATATATCAAGGGATGTTTTAGGAGTTTCTAAACATGAATTAGAGTAGGAGTAAAGCAAGGAGTTATGGAGCTTCAATGAGTCCTCCCTCCTCTTCAATCCTTCGGTTTAGCTAGTTTTTATGTTTTTTTATTTGAATTTTAGTTCAATCATGTCTGTGGTTGGCTAATCTCTTAGCTAAAGGTAAGAGGTGATGCTTGTAGTTCTTCTTAATGTTTATTTTACTTTGATTCAAGTTATTTGATTTTCATGTTGAATAATTTATTGATATTTAGTTTGAATGAAGAAGTATTTTCAGTTTACTTTGATCCATTGTTGACTCCGAGCGCATTGGATGCTTAGGAAGACTATTGATATTCTCTTACATGTTTTGCAATCATTTGATCTATAAAATCTATTAATCTATCATTAACTCCGAGCATGATAGATACTTTAAATTCCCTGCAAACAATACATTGATACTTCATGAGGGAACCATATTAATGAAAGTTCAAATCTATTTTAAAGCATATGAATGATTATTTAACTGCTTCATTATTCAGTTGGATATGATAGGAATTCTGTGCGACTTGTATCCTAGCCCATACCATTCCGTAGACTTCCGCGGTCCTCCCGGTCAAATTCCAGCAACCCGCGACCTGTAATCAGTATATGCGCGCGACCCTAAGTCGTATCCCGCATTTTAGAGTCGGCTCAACCCGAGACTTGTACCAGTGCGACCGCGTCGTCGTCGCGTCTCGTACGCCGAGGCGATACCTAGGCCAGGAGATGTGTGCCTGTGTTCAGTTTGAGGAAAACGCCGCACATTACAAATACCGAGGGAATCTCTGCGACACATCCCATCACTCCCATCAATCAAGTACACATCACTCCCATCACTCACACCCATCCCCGAGTACAACTACCCATCCCCAAAGTCAACTCTCCCCATCACCCATCACTCACTCACCATCCTCTCCCATCACCTCTCTCTCTCTCTCTCATTCTCTCTTTCATACTCCCAAGCAACCCCAAGGGAGAGTGGACATCCATGGCTTCCAAGGAGAGGAGAGCTTTGTGTGGCCCACCTTCCTACCTCTCGTCTCTACCATTTAAAGTCCATCTCGACCATTGAATCGCACCCCTTGGAGCTCTAGATCGCATTAGCAAAAGGAGGAAGAGGAGATCTAAGGTGGGTGTTCATTTCATTTGATTTTGATGTAGGATCCATATGATTTGGGACCCACTTAATGTATGCATCGTATAGGGAGGGCCCATAGTGGCGGGGTCCCTCCCTCTATTTCACGTGTCTCTCTCTCTCTCTCTCTCTCTCTCTCTCTCTCTCTCTCTCTCTCACCCCCTCTCTTTTTACGTTTGATTATGGCCCGCCTTGTTGTAAGACCCCATGTATTCTGTATGACTTTCTATGCTCATGTACATGATGATTGACACCCTTGGCCAAACCTGGACTAGTTGAGTATACTATACACCCAACTGACTAAAACCCCAAGACCCTAAAACCTATCTCATATCGGTCGCCCCGTCGCTGTTATCATGGAGGTACCACCCGTGTGTCGGTACGATACTCCGTTAGTGAGATATGCCGCGAATAATCATTAGTGTATCATGTGCGCAAGGCATCATGTACTCCATTCCACACATGTGCACAACACATGCCATGCACACATGCACATGCCACACATGGGTGAGAGAATCTCTACCCATGTGTGTAATGTCATACACCTATACCTCCCCTCTCTTATGTACACCTCAAGTCAACTCTCCTCCATGCCATACCTCATGTATAACATCATCACACCATGTGTCATGCCCCAGACTCGGTAACCGGACTCACAAGGAACCCAATGGCCGGTTCTGACTACAACAGCCTCCATAGTAGCTCATTCTCGGCTCCTAAGACAGGTTCCGATCCTGGGATCCTAGAAGGAGAATTTTCATAACAGTATAATCATTTCCAATACGAGCATAACTAAGATCACAGCAAGTACATCTAAGAATAACAAAGGCACACACCGCAAAATCCACCAAGAATTTGAACTTTAACAAGTTTACATTAGGTTTAAAAGAACATACATAAGGTAATAAGGAAAGAAAGAGAAATCGGTAACACTGGAGTCCTCACTACGCAACTCTACTCCATGCTCTACTGCTAAGATGCCTGCCTAGAGTCTCCTGCATGCATCAATCCTGCATAAGCTTATAGAAGCTTAGAGGGTAGTGAAAGTGTGTGTCAATGGTGTACAGAAGAATAATAGGAGGTATAAGGAAAGAAACATGCTTAATGAGAATATCACCAGCCTTACCAAGGCTTATCATGAATACGATGCAATGAGTACTAAACGCCATACCAAGGCAATGCATGAAGGGGCTTACACAGCCAATGCTAATATGATGCAAGTAATGTCAGTGCTCATTTCCAAACCATATGTCAAGTACATTTCTAATCATAAGAAAATCACCGAGGTCTATTACACTGTTGAAGGACTGCCGTTCTACAGACCCCGCACAGTCAAACGAGCGTAAGAGACCTCACTACCCGCCTGTGGATGGCTAATCACCAACAAGGCCTAAAGCTAGCGGACCCATTTACGAGCTGGTCAGAATCAGCCTAGCAATGCCTCCACACACCAGGCAGGTAAGGCCACACCCCTATCCAACCGACTACACGATAGTGGGAGCCGCGGCCTAATGGTATAAGGTTCTCGTGCGCTCATAGTTTTCACTCGGTTACGGTGTTGGAGCAGATCCTTGGTACTATGGAAGTTTTGAGAATTTCACCCATGGGCATCCTATGCACCCAGTATGCTCAACTAATATTTTTGGTATCCACTCATACGGCCATCCACAAATATCCCTGTGGAAGCGAGGCCCTGATGAAGCAAGAGCGATATCATCATGAAATGTTATGTCAATGCATGAGTCACACACATAGATCATGCACTAGCTGCAGGCTCACAAAGTGCATAAGGGGAGAAACTCCATCCCTCAATGACCACCATATAATACAATCAATTCATACAGATGATACATATGGGTCATAAAAATGTAAGTGTGCTACCTGTGGAATATGGAATCCTTCGTCCCAAGGAGGGTTAAGGTCTAGGCAAATAGACAGGTATTCTAAGAAGAAGAGAAGTCCTCCAGTGGGAGCCCAGTACTTTAGGATGGCCCACAAACTAAGAGAGTCAAAATCCTAAGGAGAAACGGTCCTAGCCAGGCCCAAGGTGGGCCTTCAACCACCTATAAGGGCCTTTATGGGCTTACCTTAGGGCCACCAAGGAGGACATCCAACCTCAACTGGGTCCCAAAAGGTAGCCTGTTACGTATGCAAAGAAAGGTTCAAGGCACAATCAATCCATAGCTTAGTGGGCCATACACTAAACCCAAAACAAAGGTAACCTGGTGGGCCCTTAAGCAAGGTTAGGGCCCAACCATAAGGTTCATGGGTTCACTCATTGTGGTGGGCCTAATGGGCGGCCCATTATCCCAACATATGGGAAATCCTTATATTTTTAACACAAGTTGGGCCTCACATCTCGGCCCAAGTATGGATTTATCATAATAGGCAAATAAGGGCCCAACTACTTGAGTATTTGGCCGATAAGACCCATCACAATGACATGGTAAATATAGGACCCAAGGGTTCAATGGGCCTATCAAAAGTTCCAGCCCAACCAAGGCTATAAGGCCCATACTTAACTAAGAGACTAGCCCAAGAAAAATCCCATTTGGGATGGGGCCTTTAATCATGCACTAATTAAGCCTAAAAAATATATAAAATTAAGATGGTAAGATACTGACTTAAATCCTCCTCAAATCTAGTGGGTCATATTGCCCTAAAAGAATATCTATAGGCAACAATTATTGGGCTCAATGCCAAATTCCAGCCCACCCAAATTTTTGGGTTGGTTAGAGTTCAACAATAGAAGTATTTCTTAATATAATTAATTCCTGATGGACCACACACATCACTGTGGGCCCCACCAGATGAGAGAGGATATGCAACACATATATCAAATAGGCCAGGCCGTTGGAATGCAGGCCCAGCAGTAGCCTAAGGCAGGGATGTGCCATGTGTAGGCAGCCATAAGGGCTTGGGGTGTCTGGCCCAAAACTCCACTCAATGGGCCCCAATTGAATAAAAAAGGAGAGGATGATCAATCCCCTAAGGACCCCACATGGATGGGTGGTGGGATATACAACACATCAAACTAGGCCCACGAAGCACGATAGACGCCCCAGCCTGGGTGTCCCTGCCTAGCAGGCCACTTCCAGCCGTACCATGGCCAATTCAAATGTTTGTTGGGCCTAAAATTCTGCAGAGTGACACTTCCATAGGTATCCCACACCCTCATAAAATTTCAGGATTTTTGAACACTTATAAATATTTTAATTTATTTAAATGAAACAGACTATCCAGAAAATCGGACTGACCTGGACGTCCCAACGTGGTGGGACAGTCCGGCCCTTACCAGGGTGTGTATAGGGGTCCATTGGACTTGAAATTTGTAAGTGAGTCCTACCATGGGTTTACCACACATACACAAAATTTTAAAATTTTTAGACATCTGAAAATATTTTAATTTATTTAAAGAAGTCAATCCGTCCTGAAAATCAGACTGATCTAGAGATCATATTGTAATCGGCCGGTCCAGCCACCACCATGGTGTGTACAGGTGTCCATTGGCCCCAAAATTTTGTAGGTGGGTCATACCATGAGTATACCACCTCTCTGCAAAATTTTATAATTTTTTTATACTCATAAATATTTTAATTAAATTAGGAATTTCAATCTGTCCAGGAAGAAATGTTGCTATCCATGCATTGTTTACCCAATAAGGTGGGCCCAAACTTCATCCAAGAGGGGAAAAATGGAGGTTTAGTATTTTCTTCATAAAATATAGTAAGGTGGGGTCGACAAAAGTGGCCCAACCCTCAGAGAAACTAAGCTGAAGTGTATGTTTTCCCTCCATATATGTGGGCTGGACAGCCCAACAAGGTGGACCACCCACCCCTATGGGCCTCCTTTTGGGGTACCATTTCATGGGTCATCTGAGGTATGACCCACCACACCTCAAGGTGGGGTTCACACCTTCTCATTACACCCCATAATTATAAAAAAAAAAAATGAAAATCATGATCCAAAAATTCATGTCAAAGATTGAACATGACAGTCCATGCAACAGTCCAGATTTTTGGATAGCAATACATGGCTGAACACATCAGCCTATATCTTAATAATCTCACCCATAAAAAGGGTGTGTGGCCTTCCTCAGTGGGCCCCACATAAGTCCAGATCATAGACTAACATTAGGACACTTGCATGCATTGATTAAGGTGTCCAAAGATCATGGAGTTGGGTGGTAAGGGCGTCCCACCTTGCTAGATTTTTATTTTTATTTATTTTGAGACATCCTAGGCCCACTAAATGGGCCACACACACATTACCATCCATACATCAGAGAAAAGAGAAAAAGAAAAGAGAGTAATCTAGCCATGGGAGTAGGTCCCCGCCACTAATGGGCTCTCCCAAGAGTCAATCTCAACCATACAACAATGTTACTTGAGCATGCAACATTATACTAATGCATGCAAGATCTATGAGTAGAATGGGTGGTTGGGATGTCATCTTAACATGACTTCTAGGGTCTAGATGTCCTTGAAATAAAGTGGATGATACAATACATCATGATGGGGTCCATAGAGAATGGCCCCATCATGTTTCATGATATGCATGTAGGATGGGCTAAAATGCCACATCCATGAGGTCAAATGGGGTCCCCACCATGGATTGGTGGGTCCCATATGATCCATCTAGGAAGAAAAATAAGATCAAAGGGTAGAAAAGAAAATCAAAAATTATAATCACCCACATGCAAATCAAGCTTTCAAACTCCTACACCATGAAGGTCTTGAGCCTAGGAAGAAGTTTTAATGGTGGAGATCTACTTTTGATGGAGGAATTAGGAGTATTTTGAGGATTAGGGGGCTGGAGAAGAGAGGGAGATGGCAGGGAAGTTGCTGAAAATTCTAGCAATGGAGGGAAATGAGAGGGAGGGAGAGAATAAAGAGAGAGAAAAGTGTCATCATTATTTTGTAAGAGAAGTCATTATTATCATAGGGAGGAGATTACAATGCTTAGGCTTTTAGGCTAGGCTTTGGCAGTGTTTGTTGAGATGGGTGGTGTTTTTATAGAATTTGTATGGTGTGTGTAGTGTGTATGGGGACTTATGCCATGGATGTAGTCTTCATACATTTACAGAAAAGTGGGTCATATGATCAAGGGTCATATCATGTAATGCTCATAACTTTTGATCCATAAGTCGGATGGATGCACAATATACGTCGTCGGAATCACAGCGACGATGCGAACAAGATGGCATAGGTCTCGGGTCAATCCAAGTCGGGTTTATGTGACCGGACTCAAGGATAACCGTAGACACAATCTGAGGGTCGCCGAAATTCGACCGGTAGGACCGCGAGACCATGATGAACAAGATGCATACTCTCACACACACATATACACATGAGAACTAGGGTCGGGTCTCACAATCCTCCCCACCAACAAAAAAAATTCATCCTTGAAATTGACAAAATAGGGACAACAAAATGCATAAACATCGTCGTACATATATACCTCAATCATCAAACATAAGAGAAGGCAATGCAAGAAATATAAGCAATCAATCATCAAACAGATGGAGATAATACTCTCTAATCTCGGCCTCACGTTCCTAAGACGCCTCGGCCTCCAAATGATGACCACATTGCACTTTCACCAAGGGAATGACCTTGGTCTTGAGGACCTGCTCATTTTGATCAAGAATACGAATCGGCTGCTCAATGTAGGAAGCATCCTCACGGACCTCAAGTGGCTGCCAATCAATCATAGGAATAATGTCCAACCCATATTTCTACAACATAGATACATGGAATACATCGTGGATCATGGACAACTCAGGAGGTAAGGCAAGCCTATAGGTCACAGCGCCTATGCGCTCAGTAATCTCAAAACGTCCAATGAATCTCGAGGCGAGCTTGCCCTTCACACCAAAGCGAACCATGTCTTTCATAGATGAGACCTTGAGATACACCATGTCCCCTACTACGAGCTCGAGAGGTCGACGCCGACGATCAACAAAACTCTTCCGCAGCTCTGAGCTGTGCGCATCCTCTGCTTGATAGCATCAATAACCTCTGACGTCTGCTGCACAAGCTCAGGACCTAAGAGACAACGCTCTCCAACCTCGGTCCAACAACTAGGAGATCTACATGGTCTGTCATAAAGTGCCTTAAAAGGAGCCATGCTGATAGTCACTTGATAGCTGTTGTTGTATGCGAACTCGGCAAGGCACATATGCTCATCCTAATTCCCCGCAAAGTCGATCACACAAGCCCTGAGCATATCCTCAAGGATTTGGTTGACCCTTTCGGTCTGCCCATCCGTCTGCGAATGATAAGTGGTACTAAGACGCAAAGTGACCCCCAGCGTCTGTTGGAAACTCCTCCAAAACTGAGATGTAAATCTAGAATCTCAGTCTGAAACAATCGAAACTGGGACACCGTGTAGTCTCATTATCTCCTCAATGAATATCCTCGCCAACCGGTCCATAGACCAAGAAGCACGCACTGGAATGAAATGAGCCAACTTCGTCAGACGATCAACGATAACCCAAATGGTATTGTGACCGCGCTGAGTCCTTGGTAATCCTGCGATGAAGTCCATCGATACGTGCTCTTACTTCCACTCTGAAACGCTCAACGGCTGTAAGGGACCATGAGGTCTCTAATGATCGGCCTTGATACGCTGGCATGTATCACACTTAGCCACAAATCTCATAATCTGGCGCTTCATCCCATGCCAGAAGCACTGCCTCCACATATCATAATACATCTTCGTGGAGCCCAGGTGAATAGTAAGTCTCGATCGGTGTGCCCCGGTCATAAGATCACGATGCAACTCTGATACGTCAGGGACACACAACCGGCCTCTGAAGCGTAATCCACCATCAGAACTAATCTACCAGTCTAACTGCTCCATGGATGTAGCCTCTGCTCAGTACTCCTGAAGTGACTTGTCCGTCTGTTGAGCTTCGATCACCCTATCCACCAAAGAGGGTTGAATCGATAAGCTCGAAAGCCGAATAATGGAAGACTGCAGGCCGAACTTAAAGTCATACTCTGAAACATCATCGAGCATCTGCCACTCTCGCACCATCATATGTGCCACCAGGCCTCGTGGCTGGCGGCTGATGTAAGACCCGTATCCTAGCCCGTACCGTTCCATAGGCTTCCGCGGTCCCCTCTATCGAATTTCAGTAACCCGCGACCTGTAACCGGCATTTACACGCGACCTTAAGTCGTACCCTATCAATTTGAGTCAGCTCAACCCAAGACTTATACCCTATCGACCACGCCGTCGCTACGGTTCCGACGCCACATATTACGCGCCGATGCGATACTCAAGCCAGGAGATGTGGGCCCGTGTTTAGTTCGAGGAAAACACCATGTGTTGTAATTTTCAAGAGAATCTCTACCCTAATGTCACATCAATCATCAATTAAAGTCTAAGTACACAACCTTACCTAGCTATCCCCTTTTCACCAACAAAGCATGGCACCCATTCCTCTTTCACCCAAAAGTCAATAAGCAATATGCTCCCTCATCCCATCACCACTCCTCTCTCTCATTTTTCTCACTCTATCCCAAGCAACTACCATGTGAGTGGACGTTCAAGCATTCCATGGGAGAGAAGCTAGGTGTGGCCGACCTTCCTACCACCCAATCCCACCCTCTAAAATTAATCTTAACTGTTGAAATGCATTCTTTAGGGCTATAGAACGCGTTGATGGAAGAAGGAAGAAGAGATCTTGAGGTGGGTGTCTCTCTCTCTCTCTCCCTCTTTTTCCCATGTTTTGCTGGCCCACCTGATGAGTATATGTGATAGATCCGGACCGTCTAGTAGCAAGAACGCCCTTACTGTCCAATTTGCTGGACGTCCAGCGATCGCACGGGACTTAATGAAGGGAAAAACTCAAATATCGGTTGGGTCCCAGCTTTATAACCACCCGTGTGGACCCTGCATGTGGATCCTACCATGATGTATGCATTTAATATTCCGCTGTTTATTAGCTGCTCGCCTTGAGCATGGCCAGATGGGCCAGGTACAACCGGACCTGCTGCTATCCAGCAGCAGGCGCTGATTAAGGAGAACACAAATAACAGCTTGTTTCAAACTTGGTGGGCCACATTCACGTGGACCCCACCATGATGTAATTCACACCGTCCACTCACGTGAACCCCACCTTGTCATATGTATGTGATAACATCCACACCGTCCATCCAGTTCTTGTTTTTTTATCTAGAGGAGCCCATGTGGGTCGCACCATAATGGCAGCTTAATGGTGATGGTGCTTCTGCACTTTCCAGGCCCATTGAGACCTTAATTTCCCTCCATCTGAGGGTTGAGGGACCTACCTTGAAGTGTGTTTGATCCATACTGTCCATTAAAAGTCCACCATCTGTCCACAATTGGACAGATCCAACCGTCCAGCAAGCCTGTCTGGTGGAAATGGTAGGCAGTGGCCTGAATTCTAGAGCGAGGTGGCCCACTCACATGGACCCCACTACCATGATGTATGTGCTTATATTCACGCTGTCCATATGTTTAGACGTGGCCCATCCCACACGTGTGGCACGTGTGGGAATGGGACCCACTGGAAATATGTGTTATATCTTACACCGCCTGTCCAGCGTCCAAGGTCTGGATGCTGGCTCTTTAAAAAAAACAAATAAATAATATTATATTATATATATGTATGCATGTGGTGGGCCCACGTGGGACCCACCTGTTGAACGGACTGACTGGTGAGTCTCATACCAGTTGTATAGCTGTTGTATATGACGCTAACAAGATGGTGGGTCTGATCCGTTAAATCCAAACCGTCCATCTGATGGGCGGTGGGCCATGTTCACTTATATATATATATATATATATATATATATATATATATATATATATATATATATATATATATATATGAAGTCAGTAAGTTCTGTGGGTCCCACCTAATATACGTGTTTTATCTAACCGTCCAGTCCTTGGACGTGGACTAGACCCCACCTGCTGTGTGTGGACCCCACGTGGTGTTGGAAATTATACAGATTAATGTTTTCTGTATAATGTGGAAACCGAAAAGTGTAAAATAATCAGAAATCAGGACAGGCTGAAGCACGTCTGAAACACTGTCCTTAAAGCGTTATTTGCCCCTACTCAAGTGAATTGAGTATGCTGATAGGTTACAGGCAAATAGCTTCTAGGATACGACGAGTCTGGTATGGGTTTGCGTTCAGCAAACACGAAGGCCCACCAAATGGAACTCACTTTTACACACTTTCTGGCAGTATTACAGTATAAAGGAAAAAATCCTAAAAGAAGAAGAAAAGAAGAGAAAAAGTTTTGAATTCTGCACAGGTCAGTTCAAATCTTCAGCCACTGGTTCAGTTGAATTGTTCTAGACCAGACCGCTGGTCTGTTTTTCAAGCTAAGGTATAAACCTTGCTATGTTGCTGGAAACACTAGAATATATGAGTGAAGAGGGGCTGGCTGTCTCAGTTCGTATGGGTTTGCTGGAGTGAGTTGAGATGGTTTGGAAACCCATCCAGGTCCTCCTTTTATAGGTTAGGATGGCTAGGGGGTTATGGTCCAGAGACTTAAATTCCATTAAGCCATTTCTAGCTGTTGGAAAACTAGCTATTTTATGACCGTTTTCTGACTGTTGTGCATGGACCATCAAGCTACTGCATGCTGACTGTTGTGAGACAATAGCTAGCCATTTTCTAGCTGTTGGGCTAGCCATGCAGCAGTTACAGCTGGACCCTGCACTAATGGCTCAGCTGTTACAGTTTCTGCTGCAACAACTCTTTTCAGTCCCTCTATTTATACTGAGAGATTTCTCTCTCAGTCCTTTAGTCTCTTTACTAACCAGCCACCCGCCATAGCCACTTAGTCGCACCACGACTTGCACACGTCTCGCTCCGGTTCGCTCAAGGTCGCGAAGGAGCGACCCTCTACGACACGATGCGGACGTGCAAAGTGCAGAGTGCGCCACTAGCGCCTCTATAGCCACACTGCCTCACATGCCCACGCCCTCGCATCGAGCCCGTGCCCGTGACCGAGATCGAGACCGAGTCCGAGTCCGAGACCGAGACCGAGACCGAGCTCGAGCCCGAGCGTGAGCGCGCGCGCGGGTGTTCCAGTGCTACGCACTGGAACACGCAAGGTCCATAGTCCACGGACTAGGTAGGTAAATATTATAATACTCCACATCCTTCATATAAACCACAGGTTTTTCTCTTCTCTTTTCCATGTGGGACTATTCCCAAAAAACCCGTAGAAAAGTGTTTTTTCAAAATAAATTTTTACATTATATTTTATTTTATTATTAAAAATTTTTTTATTAAAATCAATATTTTTGCAACAATCCCCCACTTAATTTTTATAAAAATATTTTCTCGGTTTAAACAATACTGCCAGAATAATTTGCTTATATGCATAAAGAAAGATATCTTTCGATTTTAATCTTTCCTTAGTGTAAGTATTTCAAAACTCTGTCGAAATGACTGGTAGCTGCAGCTTTGAACCAATTATTCCTAGATAACAAAATTGAAAATACTACATACATATTCGCTATGTGTTTGTTAGAGTTCCCACAATCTTGCTCAGCACAATTAATGGCCATGTACTTATCCTAATTCATGAACGATCCCGAGAGAAAAAACTCCTAACTGTCATGAGAGACGGCACCATCTCTACGTTCATATAGGTGAAATCCTTCCAGTATCTCCGTTACTATAAGATACTTGTCCTTATAGACTGGATTTTATTAAGAGTTTTAAGACTCAACCTTCTATCGTAACGCTCAGCACTTATCTATTATGGATGGGGTTTTATAATTTTTGTGCTGAAAAACTTTCCACATATCAGTGACTTGTTCTTACCCATTAAACCCAAAATTAGAGATTTTCTGACTTTAGGTTGGGTTACCATCACTGGTGGAACTTTGTTGAAGAGTTTCAACCCCATCCCTCTAGATGTAACCTTTACTACCTCTCTCGATAGAGGTTTAGTGAAAGGATCTGCCAGGTTATTGCTTGATTTTACATAAGAAATAGCAATGATTCCATCTCGAATCAATTGTCTGACATAATCATGTCGAAGACTAATATGTCTAGACTTACCATTATAAGTCCCGCTATAGGCTCTAGCTAATGTGGCTTCACTATCACAATGTAGTGACACAGCCGATATAGGCTTTACACAGAAAGGAATTTCTAATAGAAGATCCCTTAGCCACTCAGTCTCTTTGCCTGTTGCAGCCAGGGCTATAAATTCAGACTCCATAGTCGAATGCGTTATGCAAGTCTGTTTCTTGGATCCCCAAGATACAGCTGCACCTCCTAGGGTGAATACCCACCCTATAGTAGACTTGTTGTCCCCTGCACTCGATATCCAGCTCGCATCGGTATATCCTTCCAATACGGCAGGAAACTCTGAATAGAATAGTCCTAAGTCTTTGGTTGCTTTTAAGTAACCAAGGACTCTACTTATTGCATTCCAGTGTTCAGTACTGGAGTTACTAGTAAACCTACTAAGTTCACTTACAACATATGCGATAGGTCTAGTGCATTACATAGCATACATAAGACTCCTTATAGCACTCACACATTCTAATTGTGCAACTATTCTTCCAGTATTTTCTTTTAGCTTGATACTTGGATCAAATGGGGTCTTTGCTTCTTTTATATTTAGATGGTTAAACTTGTTTAATATCTTCTCAATATAATGAGATTGACAAAAAGCATAACCCCCACAATATTTTTTAACTTTGATACCAAGAATGGTATTAACTTGTCCAAGATCCTTCATTTTAAATATGGAAGATAGAAATCTTTTTGTTTCAGTTACACCTTCCATTTTATTACTTATTATTAACATGTCATCAACATACAGATAAATAATAACGATGTAACTACCATCTACTTTAGAATATATGCATTTGTTAGCTACATTATGCATGAAACCATGAGAAAGTATTTTGGAATCAAACTTCTCATGTCACTGTTTTGATACTTATTTTAATCCATACAATGATTTGACTAATCTACATACTTTGTTTTCATTTCTTGGTAGAATGAATCCTTCATGTTGTTCCATGTATACTTCCTCGTTGAGGTCACCATTCAGGAATGCAGTCTTTACATCCATTTGGTGGATGTGAAGATGATGTATTGAAGCTAGCGTAAATAATATCCTAATGGATGTTATCCTAGCTACAGGAGAGTATGTGTCAAAGTAATCTATCACTTCTTTTTGTCTAAAATTCTTAGCTACTAGTCGAGCTTTAAAGTTCGGATAGTCCCCATCTGTGTGATATTTCTTTCTAAATACCCACTTACAACCTATGGGTCTAGAACCTGAAGGTAAGTTAACTAGTTCCCATGTTTGATTTGATAGTATGGATTCCATTTCATCATTTATAGCTTCTTTCCAGAAAGCTGAGTCTCTAGAGGATATGGCCTCTTTATATGTCTTAGGATCATCTTCTATAGTCATTACTATAGGTATTTTTCTTATAACATTTTCTCTATCTCCTTCTACAAGATGGAAAATGACACGTTGTGAGTCTATATAGTCATCTCCAAGACTCTTCTCTATTCTTGTTCTTTGACTCCTGCGAGGCTCAATAGGAGCTTCCACTATCTGTGGAGCTATGCTATCTGGTTCTCTATTAGGAGTTTGGATTTCATTATCCTTTAACTCCAAGGATAGTGAGTTCTCAAATAACTCAAAATCTCTTGATTTTATTATTGTATTAGACTCTATGTCTAGAAGTCTATAAGCTTTACTATTTTGTGCATACCCTACGAAGGCGCACTTAATAGCCCTTGGTCCTAACTTAGTTCTTTTTGGATCAGGGGTTCTGCAATATGCAAGACATCCCTACAGTTTTAGATATCCTAAGTTAGGTTTTCTACCTCTCCATATTTCATATGGAGATATTTTATATTTTTTAGATGAAATTCTGTTTATTATATGGCATGCTGCAAATAATACCTCTCCCCATAGACTTAGTGGCAACTTTGCTCTTATCAGCATTGAGTTGACCATTTCTACTAATGTTCTATTCTTCCTTTCAGCTATTCTGTTTTGTTGAGGTGTATATGGCACTGTACATTAATATATCAGTCCATGTTCTTCACAGAAGTTATCGAATTCATTGGAGAAGTATTCTCCTCCTCTATCGTTACGGAGAATTTTTATTTTCTTATTCAGTTGATTCTCCACTTCTGCTTTATATATTTTAAATATGCTTAATGCTTCATCTTTGCTCTTTAATAAGTACACATACACATACCTAGAGTAATCATTTATAAAGGTTATGAAGTACTGTTTACCTCTACGAGTAAGAATGCCGTTTAACTCACAGATATCACTGTGCACAAGATCCAATATTTGAGACGATCTTTCAATACTTGGAAAAGGTTTCTTTGTCATTTTAGATCTTATGCACACTTCACATTTTTCGGTTTCATTATCTGTGTATGTGATTAAACTATTTTTAACCATGAACTTCAATGTACTATACTCTATATAGGCTAGTCTATCATGCCACAATCCAGCGGATTCAACCATATACGCAGAAGTGCTACTTTCATTCAGAGAAAACTTAACCATTCCGTTACAAGCATATCCCTTTCCGACAAAGTTCTCATTTTTGGACAGAATCAGTTTACCTGACTCATACACCACCCGTATGCCTGGTTTTCCCAGAAGATCCTCAGAAACTAAGTTTCGCCTCATGTCTGGGACGTGCAGTATATTAGTTAGAATCACTTTCTTTCCAGAGGTGAATATCAGTTCGACAGTTCCTTTGTCGATGACCTTCGATCGGACTTCATTACCCATTTGGACTTCTTGACCATCGATCAATTTCTCATAGGTTTTGAAGGCTGATTTGTCGTATCACACATGTATAGTAGCGGTAGTATCATACCACCAACCTGAAACTTTGCCTTGGATGGTATTCACCTCAGTGATCATAGCCACGATATCGCCTTCTTCTACTGCATTGCCTCTTTTTTAGATTTGCAATAGTGGCATACTCAAGCATAGTGCCCGGTTTTTCCACAGACATGACATGGGCCCTTGAACTTTCCGTTCTTCTTTTGGGTGTTCTTCTTGAATTTTCCTTTATTAGGTTTCAGGGAATCGTCCTTCTCGGGATGTTTGTTATTAGTGTTTTCTACAGCATGTACCTTGGACGAGGTATTCCCGTTATCATTTTTTTATTGTGGTTACGGGATTCTTCCTCAATCCTGAGGTGTTTCTGGATTTGTTCCAGTGTGTAGTCATCGGTTTTATGCAGCAACTTCTTTCTATAGTCTTTCCACATCGGTGGTAATTTAGTGATTATAGCCCCGACTTGGAATGATTCAGAAAGATCGATTTTTATCGCTTTGATTTTGTTTACTATTAGTTGTAATTCTTGGATTTAGGGCAGCAGCAGTTTATTATCTACCATGCTGAAGTCAAAATACCTGCCGATGAGAAACTTGTTGGTACCTTCTTCTTCAGCCTTGTATTTGAATTCCAGAGCGGCCCGATCTCCTTTGTTGATGACGTCTATTGGTACAGATCGTACAGGCGGTCAGAGAGAGCGTTCAGAATGTATCCTCGACACAAGAGTTCGTCTTCGGCTCTTTTGGTGTGAGCAGCTACTTGTTCAGGTGTGTCGTTGTCAGATGCTTCATGTAGTGCTTACAAATTTGGATCTAATATGTAATAGATCTTCAGCGCCGTCAGGAGAAATTTCAGCTTGTCTTGCCATCTTGTAAAATTGGTTCCATCGAACCGATCAAGACATATCAAGTCCTGATTCATCAACTTGATGGATGAAACACTGTCGGCTTCCATCAGAAAAATAACGCTTTCAGATTGTTAGAAATTATACAGATTAATGTTTTCTGTATAATGTGAAACTGAAAAGTGCAAAATAATCAAAAATCAGGACAGGCTGAAGCACGTCTGAAACGCTGTCCTTAAAGCGTTATTTGCCCCTACTCAAGTGAATTGAGTATGCTGATAGGTTACAGGCAAATAGCTTCTAGGATACGACGAGCCTGGTGTGGGTCTGCGTTCAGCAAACACGAAGGCCCACCAAATGGAACTCACTTTTACACACTTTCTGGCAGTATTACAGTATAAAGGAAAAAATCCCAAAAGAAGAAGAAAAGAAGAGAAAAAAAGTTTTGACTTCTGCACAGGTCAGTTCAAATCTTCAGCAACTGGTTTAGTTGAACCGTTCTAGACCACACCGCTGGTTTGTTCTTCAAGCTAAGGTTTAAGCCTTGCTATGTAGCTGGAAACACTTGAATATATGAGTGGAGAGGGGTTGGCTGTCTCAGTTCGTATGGGTTTGCTGGAGTGAGTTGAGATGGTTTGGAAACCCATCCAGGTCCTCCTTTTATAGGTTAGGATGGCTAGGGGTTATGGTCCAGAGACTTAAATTCCATTAAGCCATTTCTAGCTCTTGGAAAACTAGTCGTTTTATGGCCGTTTTCTGACTGTTGTGCATGGACCATCAAGCTGCCGCATGCTGACTGTTGTGAGACAACAGCTAGCCGTTTTCTAACTGTTGGGCTAGCCATGCAGCAGTTACAGCTAGACCCTGCACTAATGGCTCAGCTGTTACAGTTTCTACTGCAACAGCTCTTTTCAGTCCCTCTATTTATACTGAGAGATTTCTCTCTGTCCTTTAGTCTCTCTACTAACCAGCCACCCGCCATAGCCACTTAGTCGCACCGTGACTTGCACACGTCTCGCTCCGGTTCGCTCAAGGTCGCGAAGGAGCGACCCTCTGCGACACGTTGCGGACGTGTGAAGTGCAAAGTATGCCACTAGAGCCTTTACAGCCACACTGCCTCACATGCCCACGACCTCGCACCGAGCCCGTGACCGAGACCGAGACCGAGACCGAGTCCGAGTCCAAGACTGAGACCGAGACCAAGACCGAGCCCGTGCCCATGCCCATGCCCGAGCCCGAGCCCGAGCGCGCGTGCGAGTGTTCAGTGCTACGCACTGGAACACACAAGGCCCATAGTCCATGGACTAGGTAGGTAAATATTATAATACTCCACATCCTTCATATAAACCACAGATTTTTCTCTTCTCTTTTCCATGTGGGACTATTCTCAAAAAACCCGTAGAAAAGTGTTTTTTCAAAACAACTTTTTACATTATATTTTATTTTATTATTAAAATATTTTAAAAAAATCAATATTTTTGCAACACGTGGATGATGTAATCCACACCGTCCATCTGAGGACGTGGGATCTACCGTGATCTAAGTGTTTTATCTAGGCTACTGGCCCCACATGTGGAATCAATGTGACGGGACCGCAGCAGCTCTGCTGCTGCACTTGCGTCAGCAGGTGGGAACATGATGCGGGAAGGTGTCGCATCTATACCATCCATCCATTTCAGACTGTGGGACCCATCCCACACGTGTTGTACGTGTGGAGGTGGGGCCCACATCGATGTATGCATTCTCTCATCCAAGCCGTCCGTCCAGATTGGACGCTGGACGTTGAAGCCCCCTCCCTCCTCTATATATATATATATATATATATATATATATATATATATAATATTATACTATGGTGGGCCCCACGTGGGACCCACCTGATGGGAGTTGATTGGCTGGTGCACCTCACTCCAGCCAGTTGTTGTATTGACGTCAGTGGGTCCCAACCATCTACTGGAATGACGTTAGCAAGGTTGGTGGGCCTGATCATAGGCATGTGTTATATCCAACCGTTCATCTATGAGGGTCCCATGCAGCATGCAACTGCTGCTGCTTTGACGTTAGCAAGTTTCGTGGGCCCCATATAGTGTACGTGCTTTATTCACATCGTCTATCAGGTGGACCACACCACAAAACCAGTGGAGATCGAACGTCCACCATTGAAACCTTTTTAGGTCACAGAAGTTTTGGATCAGTATGATATTTGTTTTTCTATCCAACTTAGGTCTTTGTGACCGTATGATCTAGTTGAACAGAAAATAAAATGGTGGGCCCCGCGAATTTAAACGGTGAAAATCATTATCTCCACTGTTATTGTGGTATGGCCCAGATGATCTTTCTATGGGATTTATTTTTGGTAATGCTCTAAAATGACCTTTAATTGATGTGTGGGCCCCACCTTGATGTGATATATGTTGGGCTCATTCGAGAGCCCCTTTATGACATATTTGACGCTCACATGATGCGGCCCGATTTGATGTATTTATGGCCCACACGATGCGGCCCGATTTGATGTATTTATGGCCCACACGATGCAGCCCGATTTAATGTATTTGAGGCCCACATGATGCGGCTCGACTTATTGTATATGAGGCCCATTGATACGGCCCATTGATGCGCCCCACTTGATATATACGAGGCTCACGAGTGAGGCCCAGTGTGATGTATGTGTGGTCCATACGCGAGGCCCAATGTGATGTATATTAGGCCCTTGAGTGAGGTCCATGATGATGTACCTTAGACCCTTATGTGAGGCCATGGGCCCACTATATGTTTGACCCTATGTGGGTCATTCCTTGAGAGCAATGTTGGTTAAATGTCCACATTGATGGGCAATGATGGTTAGATGTCCTCATTGTGACCTTCCCATAGGCCTTGTTATGCCCATTCTCATCATTCTCTTAGTGGGTTAACCCAAATAGGTAGGCCCCATTCGCTATAAACTGATGGTTTCGTGCTACTGGATTTGATATAACCATGGTTGAGAGCCGATCTTTATATTATGGTTGATCGGCTGTTCACCTATGGACCCCGCCTTATTTATATGATGATTATCGGTGCCGATTATCGATTCCGATTGTCATGACCAATTATCGATTTCGATTGACGTGACTGATTTGCCAATTCTAATTATCAATCGATCCCGATTATCGTGGCCGATTGCCAATTTCGATTGACGTGACCGATTTGTCGATTCTGATTATCGATCGATCCCGATTGTCGTGGCCGATTGCCGATTTCAATTGACGTGACCGATTTACCGATTCTGATTATCGATTGATCCCGATTGTTACGGCCAATTGCCAATTCTGATTAATGTGACCGATTTACTAATCCTAATTATCGATCGATTTCGATTGTCGTGACCAATTGCCGATTCCGATTGACGTGACCAATTTTCCGATTCTGATTATCGATCGATTCCGATTATCGTGACCGATTGTCGATTCCGATTGACATGACCGATTTGTCGATTCTGATTATTGATTGATTATGATTATCGTGACCGATTGCCAATTCTGATTGACGTGACCGATTTACCAATTCTGATTATCGATTAATTCCGATTGTCGTGACCGATTGCTGATTTCGATTAACGTGACCAATTTACCAATTCTGATTATCGATCGATTCCGATTGTCATGACCGATTGCCGATTCTAACTAACGTGACTAATTAGCCGATTCTGATTATCGATCGATTCTGATTGTCGTGACCGATTGCCAATTTCAATTGATGTGACCGATTGTCGATTTCGATTGACGTGACCAATTTTTCAATTCTGATTAGCGATTGAGGTCGATTTCGATTACTGAGGCTGATTTTAATTGCCAAGGCCGATTGTCGAGACCTATATGATGTATATGCGACCCGTAGTTAAGGCTTATTATGATATATTCAAGGCCCATTGTGATGTATTCGTGGCCTATGGGCAAAGCCTACTGTGATGTGTAATAGGCCATGATGCATGACCCATTTGATGTATTCGAGACCCATGTGTAGGGCCCACATGTCATGTATTTGAGGCTCATGAGCAGGGCCCACCTGATGTGTTGTGTATATGTGGCCCTTGAGTAAAGCCCATTGTGTTGTATATTAGACCTTTGTGTGAGGCCGTGGACCCATCATATGTTTAGGTCTATGCGGGTCATTCCTTGGGGGTAATGTTAGTTAAATGTTCACATTGTCGGGGCTGATCGTTGATACCGATTATGAGTATGTGATAGCACAGCATCATGATACATGCCCATATGCATCATCTGCATGTTTATTATGAGATGTGATTGACCATTGCATATGTCATTGGGCATAATGATATGAGACTCCTTGATAGGTGGAGGTTATCTCACATGAGCACACGGCATGCGCAGGGTTGATGTATGACTGGATTGTATGGCTCATGCATCTTGTATTGTGTTGTGATTATTGTACGCTCTAGCGACATCATTGTGGATGGACAGATGGAACACCAAAAATCTGTTTTAGCATCGGGCTGCCATAGATGGCCCTGGGTGAAAATCCCCAAACCCTCTTGGTACCAGAGGATGCCCCAACGTCGAGACCAAGTGGATACATGAGCGTTCGAGTACCGAATACTAGGAGGCCACGTCTTCCACTGTGCCATGGTCGGTAGGGAGGGGGTGTGGCCTTACCCGCCCGAGCGTAGAGGGCACTGCTAGGCTGAGTTTGACCAGCTCATGAATGGGTCCGCTATCGACGTGCCGAATAGCTATTGGCAGACTATTGGCCAGGCGGATAGTGAAGTTTCTTACACTCACTTGGATTGTGTGACTGGGAGAGCGGCAGTGCCATTTGGAGTGTACTAAACCCCGGTGATGATCCTAGAGATGAACAGTACTGATATGTAGACTTATTGAGTAGGAGTTGCATACTCTTTCATTCATTCTTTCACTATCCACTCGGGTTGGTGGTGCGCAACTTTTGTTACGTGTACCTTCACAATGACTAGGATTTCGGTTGGGGCGCGCGACTAACCTGAGATCAGGAGTTTACCACATTGAGTCTGACTATCCAAATTAGGTATGGGACTAGTTTGGATAGAAGTTCCTTGTGATGGACCACATTGAGTCTGACTATCCAAATTAGGTATGGGACTACGTACTATCATCCCGACTTCACACTATAGCATGGTCATTTCATTCGCACCGTATATTGCATTACATATGTGGCATATGACATTTTGGGTTACCTGTGTTTCAGTATTTATATGGTTTAGATACGGCATCTGATATTTGACTCTTTATGACTCCTCATTTGTATAGTTAATCTGTATTGTATATTCTAATATTGTTTGACTCATGGACTTGTCAGTATTTTCGCTTACTCTGATAACGTATGATTCATGATCTTACGCTTATTTCGACATTGGATGATTTTGGCATTGCATTAAATACTTCGCACCTACTTTGTGCACACACTTACACCACCCTCTAAGCTTTCTATAAGCTTATGCATGATAGATGCGTGCAGGTGATTTTAGGTTGCAGCAGCGTGGAGCTTGGAGCATGTAGCCGTCTTATGGAGTTTGATTTTTAATATATGTATTTCCCTTTCAACACTATATTCAAATGTTTATATTAGTAGATATGTGATGATGATGTTGCCTTTATGATTTGGGTATACTTGTGGTTATGCTTCATATGAGACAAATGTACGTTGGAAATTCCTCCTTGTAGGATCCTAGGATCAGAACCTGGCGTATGGACGCTAGGAGCCGAGAATGGGGTACTACAGAGGCTGTCAGCACCGGATTCGGCGATCGGAATTCCTATGAGTCCGGTTTCTGAGTTTGGGGCATGACAGCTGAGCTCGTCCACCACCACTTTTACCTTGCCCGGGTGGTACTAAAGATCAAAATCATAGTCTTTCAGCAACTCCATCCATCGCCTCTATCGTAGGTTCAACTCAGACTGCGAAAATAGATACTTCAAGCTCTTATGATCCGAGAAGAGCTCGAACCTGACCTCATATAGGTAATGCTTCCACACCTTAAGGGCGAAGACAACTACTGCAAGCTCCAAATCATGAGTGGGGTAGTTCAGCTCATGGAGGCATACGTCATTGGCTTCCCGTGCTGCATCAGTACAACACCCAAGCCAACTCTAGAGGCATCAGTGAAAACAACGAAACCCCCACTCCCATTAGGAAGAGTGAGAACAGGAGCGGACGTGAGGCGGTCCTTCAACTCCGTAAATGCCTTCTCGCAAGCGTCACTCCAGATGAACTCGACGCCCTTCCACGTTAACCGGGTCAACGGTGCTGCAATACGGAAGAAACCCTCGATAAACCATCGATAATATCCCGCTAGAACAAGGAAGCTGCGAATCTCAGACGCGTTCATGGGCTGGCCCCACTGATGCATTGCATCAACCTTCGAGGGGTCCACAGAGACACCCTCCCTCGTCACTACGTAACCGAGGAACTTCATCTCCTCCTGCCAAAACTCACACTTCTCCAGCTTCGCATACAACTGGTGGGCACGGAAGGTCTCAAACACAATCCGCAGGTGCTCAGCATGGTCCTCTCGGATCCTCGAATATACAAGAATATCATCAATGAATACCACCACGAACTGATTGAGGAACGGCCAAAAAACCTCATTTATCAGCTGCATGAATATGGTAGGTGCGTTCGTCAGTCCAAATGACATGATCAGGAACTCAAACTGACCATAGCGTATCCAGAAAGCCATCTTCAGAATGTCCTCCTCTCAGACCCGAATCTGATGGTAACCGGAACGCAAGTTTATCTTGGAAAAATACCGTGCACCCTGCAACTGATCGAACAAGTCATCAATACGGGGAAGCAGGTATCGGTTCTTGATGGTGACTCTATTGAGCTCACGATAATCTACACAGAGTCGCAACGAACCATCTTTCTTCTTCACAAACAATACCGGGGCTCCCCAAGGCAAACTTCTGGGATAAATGAAACCTAATTCCCGGAGCTCATCCAACTGCTCCTCCTGTTCCCTCAACTCCAACAGTGTCATCCGGTAGGGGGCCTTCGAGATAGGTGTAGTATCGGGTACCAAATCAATCTGGAACTCCACCTACCGATGCGGTGGCAAACCCGGGATCTCGTGGAACACATCCAGGTACTCACAAACAACTGACAGCTGCTTAATACTCTCTACCACAAAATCCTCAATGACTAAAGCCAAGAGACTAGATAACGGCTCTCCTCTGGGCTCAGTGATGAACTGGAATACTAGCAAGCCTGGAATGTGAAACGTAACGGTCCTCGTGGCACAGTCTAAGACGGCACGATACTCCGCAAGCTAGTCCATACCCAAAATCACATCAAATCCTGCCATTGTTATTACGAACAGATTGGCAGGGTGGAACATCTCGCCCACTAATATTGGGCAAGAAGGACAGCGACGGGTCAGCACAATAGACTTCCCCATGGGAGTCGAAACGGCCAAGGCATCAGACACGGCCTCCGACGGAATACTGGTCAATCGGCAAAACTGCTCGGCCACAAAAGAATGGAAAGCGCCAGAATCAAACAAAACATGAGTAATGCAAGAAGAAACAAGAAGAATACCCTTAACGACTCCACCGGTCGATGACTGCGGGTCCTGGTTTGGCACCTGCTGCGTAGAATAAAAACGGCCCTGAGGTAGTAGGGGAAGCAAACCGAAAGACTGAGGGTCCTGAGTTTGAGCCTGTTGGGCTGCTATACATACTGGACCCAGGGACCGGACATACGGATATCCCCTCTGCTGGTACTGCTACTGCTGCTGTCTCTGCGGCTACTGTCTCTGCTGCTACTGTCTCTACTGAGGAGGTCTGCCTTGTTGCCTCTGCTGCTGAGGAGGAGCCCTAGGAGCGGCGGGTGGAAGCTGTGCTCTCTGCTGCTACTGAGGAGGACGAGGAGGGGGTAACTGCAGTGGCCTCTGATGTTGAATGGGGAGAGGGTACTCACGCCTCCGATGTCCGACCTGTCCACAGCCAAAGCATACACCAGAAAAGGTGCCGAAAGATGAAGCGGCTGGAGGTGCTGATGATGAGGAAGAAACTACTATCTGAACCGCGAGCTGCCGAAACCCTGATCTGTCCCTCCATCTCTGCTGACGGAGCTACCTGGAACTGTCGGCTGGCGCTCTCCTCTTCCAGTCTCCACCAGAACTCTACTCTCTCAATCTCTGGGTTAAAACCTAGTCCTCCTTATAAACCAATGCCCGATGAACGACCTGGTTGAATGTCTCCAAACAATGCCCTACCACACGGCTACGAAGGGCAGGACGTAATCCAGTCACAAAACGATGGGCCCTCATCTTCTCATCGCTGGTGGGATGAGGAGCAAATCTAGATAGAGCCAAGAAACAGGCCTCATACTGAGATACAGTCATATCACCCTGCACTAGGGTCTCAAACTCGATAGCCCGCTGGATCTGAACATGCTCGGAAAAGAATTTCTAGTCGAAACGGACCACGAACTCCTCCCATGTCCAAACGAACTAAGGCCCGACCATCCTAGATACAGATGACCACCAGTGACGGGCTCACCTTGAAGAAGATACGTCGCAAGGGATACTCTCTGACCCGCAGGACACTGTAAGTGTCAAAAATCCTCGCAACCTCAGTGCGCCAAGCCTCGGCCGCAGAAGGGTCAGGGTCACCACTAAACCTCGAAGGATCATGCTACCGGAACTCTCGAGCTATCGCACTAGCATGTGGTCAATCAGACTGCCCATCAACCTCGGTAGTAGCTAGCTGACTGGTCTACAATGCGATAGCAACAAGTTGCATCAACTGATGGAAATGCTTGGCTCTTATATGTACTATCGGAAAGGCAGGGGTGACACTCGCCTCAGGCAAAGGCACGGGTGCGGCCAATGGAGCAGGAGCCTCCGAAATCGGAACAGCAGGCTGAGGAGGGGGAATAGGTGGGGGAACTGGAGCAACTGAAGGTACGGGCACTACGGGCTCAACTGGGGGAGCAGGCCAGATCGAGACCTTAGGAATCAGATCCTCAACAACGGGAGCAGGATGTGCTCGAGTAGGGGGGTAACTTGAGCGCCTCGTCCACGGGCACCATGACCAAGGGTGCCACAACCATGTGGCATCGTCTACAAAATAATGACGATACAAGGAACTAGGACAATTATAGGCTCAATACGAAGCAAAAGGAAGGATCTCGGGACACTACTTATCCTATGATCTTGGTAGACATGCGATGTTATCCTGAGTAATCTTAGAATTACTTGTTATGCTCTGACACCAATTCCTGTCATGCCCCAGACTCGGTAACCGGACTCATAAGGAACCCGATAGCCGGTTCTCGCCGCAACAGCCTCCGTAGTACCTCATTCTCAACTCCTGAGACAAGTTCCGATCCTGGGATCCCATAAGGAGGATTTCCATAATAGCATAATCATTTTTAATATGAGTATAACTAAGATCACAGCAAGTACATATAAGAATAACAAAGGCACACACCGCAAAATCCACTAAGAATTTAAACTTTTACAAGTTTACATCAGGTTCAAAAGAACATACATAAGGTAATAAGAAAAGAGAGAGAAATTAGCAACACTGGAGTCCTCACTGCTCAACTCTACTCCACGCTCTGCTGCTAAGACGCCTGCCTAGAGTCTCCTGCACGCATCAATCCTGCATAGGCTTATATAAGCTTAGAGGGTGGTGAAAGTGTGTGTCAATGGTGCACAGAAGAATAATAGGAAGTATAAGGAAAGAAACATGCTTAATGAGAATATCACCAGCCTTACTAAGGCTTATCATGAATACAATGCAATGAGTACTGGACACCATACCAAGGCAATGCATGAAGGGGTTACATAGCCAATGCTAATGTGATGCAAGTAATGTCAGTGTTCATATCCAAACCATATGTCAAGTACATTTCTAATCATAAGAAAATCATCGGGTCCATTACATTGCTGAATGACTGCCGCTCTACAAACCCTGCACAGTCAAACGAGGGTAAGAGACCTCATTATCCGCCTGTGGACAGCCAATCACCAACAAGGCCTGAAGATAGCGGACCCATTAACGAGCTGGTCAGAGTCAGCCTAACAATGCCTCCTCACACCAGGCAGGTAATGCCACACCCCTATCCAACCGACTACAGACAGTGGGAGTCGCGGCCTAACGGTATAAGGTCCTCAGGCGCTCATAGTTTTCACTCGGTCACGACGTTAGAGCAGATCCTTGGTACCATGAAAGTTTTGAGAATTTTACCCATGGGCATCCTATGCACCCAGTATGCTCAAGTAATATTTTCGATGTCCACTCATACGGCCATCCACAAATATCCCTGTGGAGGCGAGGCCCTGATGAAGCAAGGGCGATATCATCATGAAATGTTATGCTAATGCATGAGTCACGCACACATATCATGCACTAGCTGCAGGCACACAATGTGCATAAGGGGAGAAACTCCATCCCTCAATGACTACCACAAATGCAATTAATTCATACAGATGATACATATGGGTCATAAAAATGTAAGTGTGCTACCTGTGGAATATGGAATCCTCCGTCCCAACGAGGGTTAAGGTCTAGGCACATAGATAGGTATTTTAAGAAGAAGAGAAGTCCTCTAGTGGGAGCCCAATACTTTAGGATGGCCGACAAACTAAGAGAGTCAAAATCCTAAGGAGGAACGGTCCTAGCAAGGCCCAAGGTGGGCCTTCAACCACCTATAAGGGCCTTTATGGGCCTACCTTAGGGCCACCAAGGAGGACATCCAACCTCAACTGGGTCCCAAAAGGTAGCCTACTACGTATGCAAAGAAAGGTCTAAGGCACAATCAATTCATAGCCTAGTGGGTCATACACTAAGCCCAAAACAAAGGAAACCTGGTGGGCTCTTAAGTAAGGTTAGGGCCCAACCATAAGGGTCATGGGTTCACCCATTGTGGTGGGCCTAATAGGCAGCCCATTATCCCAACATATGGGAAATCCTTATATTTTTAACATAAGTAAGTTGGGCCTCACATCTAGGCCCAAGTAGGGATTTATTATAGTAGGCAAACAAGGGTCCAACTACTTGAGTATTTGGCCCATAAGACCCATCACAATGACATGGTAAATATAGGTCCCAAGGGTTCAATGGGCCTATCAAAAGTTCCAGCCCAACCAAGGCTATAAGGCCCATACTTAACTAAGAGACTAGTACAAGAAGAATCCCATTTGGGATTAGCCTTTAATCATACAATAATTAAGCCCAAAAAAAATATAAAATTAAGATAGTAAGATACTGACTTAAATCCTCCTCAAATCTAGTGGGTCATATTGCCCCAAAAGAACACCTATAGGATACAATTATTGGGTTCAATGCCAAATTCCAGCCCACCCAAATTTCTGGGTTGGTTGGAGTTCAACAATAGAAGTATTTTTTAGTATAATTAACTCTTGATGGCACACACACATCACTGTGGGCCCCACTAGATGAGAGAGGATATGCAACACATATATCAAATAGGCCAGACCATTGGAATGCAAGCCCAGTAGTAGCCTAAGACAGGGATGTGCCATGTGTAGGCAGCCCTATGGGCCCGGAGTGTCTGGCCCAAAAATCCACCCAATCGGCCCCAATTGAATAAAAAAGGGGAGGATGATCAATCCCCTAAGGACCCCACATGGATGGGTGGTGGGATATACAACACATCAAGGTGGGTCCACGAAGCAGGCTAGACGCCCCAGCCTGGGCGTCCCTGCCTAGCAGGCCACTTCCAGTAGTACCACGGCCAAGTCAAATATCTGTTGGGTCTAAAATTTTGCAGGGTGATATTTCCATAGGTGACCCACAGCCCAACAAAATTTCAAGATTTTTGGACACTTATAAATATTTTAATTTATTTAAATGAAATAGACTATCCAAAAAATCGAACTGACCCGGACGTCCCAACGTGGTGGGTTAGTCCAGCCCTTGCCATGGTGTGTACAGGGGTCCATTGGATCTGAAATTTGGTAGGTGGGTCTTAACATTGGTGTATCATACATATAAAAAATTTTATAATTTTTATACATCTAGAAATATTTTAATTTATTTAAAGAAATCAATCTATCCTGAAAATCGGACTGATCTAGACACCATATTGTAATGGGCCGATCCAGCCTCCACCATGGTGTGTACAGGTGTCCATTAGTCCCAAAATTTTGTAGGTGGGTCCTAACATGAGTGGACCACTTATCTAAAAAAATTTATAATTTTTTTATACTCATAAATATTTTAATTAAATTAGGAATTTCAATTTTTTCAGGAAGAAATGTTGCTGTCCATGCATTGTTTACCCAATAAAGTGGGCCCAAACTTCATCCAGCAGGGGGAAAATGGAGGTTTAGTATTTTCTTCATAAAATACAATAAAGTGGAGTCTAGAGAAGTGGCCCATCCCTCAGAGAAACTAAGCTGAAGTGTATGTTTTCCCTCCATACATGTGGGCTAGACAACCCAACAAGGTGGACCACCCACCCCTATGGGCCTCCTTTTTGGGTACTATTTCATGGGCCATCTGAGGTATGACCCACCACACCTCAAGGTGGGGTCCACACCTTCTCATTACACCCCATAATTATAAAAAAATAATAGAAATCATGATCCAAAAATCCATGCCAAAGATTGAACATGACAGTGCCAAAGATTGAACATGATAGTCCATGCAGCAGTCCAGATTTTTGGATAGCAATACATGGCTGGACACATCAGCCTATATCTCAATAATCTCACCCATAAAAAGGGTGTGTGGCCTTCCTCAGTGGGCCCCACATAAGTCCAGATCACAGACTAAGACTAAGACACTTGCATGCATTGATTAAGGTATCCAAATGGAGTTGGGTGGTAAGGGCATCCCACCTTGCTGAATTTTTATTTTTATTTATTTTGGGACATCCTAGGCCCACTAAATGGGCTACACACATATTATCATCCATATATCAGAGAAAAGAGAAGAAAAAAAGAGAGTAATCCGGCCATGGGGGTAGGGCCCTGCCATTAATGAGCCCTCCCAAAAGTCAATCTCAACCATACAACAATGTTACTTGAACATGCAACATTATACTAATGCATGCGTAATCTATGAGTAGAATGGGTGGTTGGGATGTCATCCTAACATGACTTCTAGGGTCTAGATGCCCTTGAAATAAAGTGGATGATACAATACATCATGATGGGGTCCATAGAGAATAGCCCCATCATGTTTCATGATATGCATGTAGGATGGGCCAAAATGCCACATCCATGAGGTCAAATGGGGTCCCCACCATGGATTGGTGGGTCCCATATAATCCATCTAGGAAGAAAATAAGATCAAAGGGTAGAAAAGAAAATCAAAAATTATAATCACCCACTTGCAAATCAAGCCTCCAAACTCCTACACCATTAAGGTCTTAAGCCTAGGAAGAAGTTTTAATGGTGGAGATCTACTTTTGATGGAGGGATTGGGAGTATTTTGAGGATTAGGGGGCTGGAGAAGAGAGGGTGATGGAAGGGAAGTTGCTGAAAATTCTAGCAATAGAGGAAAATGAGAGGGAGGGAGAGAATAAAGAGAGAAAAGTCTCATCATTATTTTGTAAGAGAAGTCATCATTATCATAGGGAGGAGATTATAATGTTTAGGCTTTTAGGCTAGGCTTTGGTAGTATTTGTTGAGATGGGTGGTGTTTCCATAGGATTTGTGTGGTGTGTGTAGTGTGTGTGGGGACTTATGCCATGGAGGTGGTCCTCATGCATTTGCACAAAAGTGGGCCATATGATCAAGGGCCATATCATGTAATGCTCATAACTTTTGATCCATAAGTCAAATGGATGCACAATATACGTTGTCGGAATCGCAGCGATGATACAAACAAGATGGCATAGGTCTCGGGTCGATCCAAGTCGGGTCTAAATAACCGGACTCTAGGATGCCGCAAACACAATCCGAGGGTCACGGGTCGCCAGAATTCGACCGGTAGGACCGCGAGACCATGATGAACAAGATGCATACTCACACACCCATATGCACACATGAGAACTAGGGTCGGGTCTCACACCATGCCATCTCATGTCTCTTTAATCCACCATTAATTACAAATCATAAATTAATTATCAGAATCCTAGCCTAAGCTAATATTAATCACATTAGCCTAACTTAACCAAAAGTTTATCCATTTCTCTATAAATACACCTCCATCCCTTAGCATTTCACCATTTTTTTCTACACATGAGAGAGAGAGAGGAATGATCTTGGTGGGTCATCAATTCCATCAATCCCATCCCTTCCATCCATCTCAACCATTCCATCTAATCCATCAAGGTGAGTACAACCCCCTCCACTCTTGTGGTTTGCTTTCTTTGTTGATTAATTGTAGTGATAATGTGATGATAATGATAATAATGATGTAATGGGACTCACTAACCATGGCCCTCACCATTGCATTTGGATGCAATCTGAACCCTTCACGGAACCATGCCTATTTAGATGAAGGGAGCATACAAATATCGTTTTGATTAAAGACTTGTGGCCCACTTAGATGAAGATAAGGGACCCATAACTCACACATGTACACCCATGCACACACACGTGCACATAATAAAAATAAATAAATAAATAAATAGAGAGAGAGAGACGCTGCGGCCAGCAGCGTCCCAGCTGCATGAATATAAGGGAAGGGGTTGTGGGTCCCCAACGGCCCCACCCATGATGTATATATTCAATTCACGCCATCCATTAAATTTCCCAGCTCATTTTAGGCATTGAGCAAAAAAATGAAGCCAATACAAATCTCTAGTGGGCCACATCATAGAAAACAGTGATATTAACTGTTAAAATCTGTTAGGGCCCACTAAAATGTTTCTGCACGTCAAAATATATTGAAATTGGGCTTATTACATCTGTCCCGGGCTATAGAACCGAGCAGACGGACTAGATCGTCCTGTTGCAGGCCCCATATTTGAAAAACTGTATAAAAAAAAAAACAACAGCATTGATGTTGTTGCTATCAGCGTCTGACGCTGCAGCAACCAGCATCTGCTGCTGACGCTGGAGGAAGGTGGGCCCCACCACTGGTCCCACCGTGATGTAGGTCAGACATCCACACCGTGCATTTGATAGGTCCCCTTTGAAAAGTCGGATACCCCAAAAATCAACCGTACAGAAAACTCAGGTGGCCCACACCATCTAAAATCATATAAAATAAAATAATAATAAAAATAAATAAATAATGTAGTGCTGATCATGAGGCATGTATTATTATATCCAAACCGTCCACCCATTGAGTTCGTTCCAAGGCTTAAGAAGAGAAATTAGACAGATCTAATTATCAGGTGATCCACGCTGCAAAAAGCAGCAAGGGATTGAACGTCTACCATTGTCACCCTTCTTGGGGTCACAAAAGTTTGGATCAATATGATATTTGATTTTCATCTTAATTCAGGTCCTTGTGACCGAATGAACAGATTGGATGGACAATAAACATTATGTGGGCCCTATGTATTGTTATCCCCACTACTATTTGTGGTTTAGTCCAGATAATCGTTGGATATGATTCATTGCTTAAATAATGCTTTAAAATAATCTTTAAAAATATATGAACAGTGTAGACATAATAAATATATCATTATGGGACCCATGTAACTTTGATCTCCTTTAAACTATTTGTACAACTCGGAGACCAAAAGCACTTGCTGGGGTCAACCTGAAATTTGGATGCATCTGAAACTTGGACTGACCACTCAACCAAGTGGAACACACATAATGAATGGGCTGGATTTGTGAACCACGCCTCGGTGGCCTAACAAATGATTATGAATGTTTAATGGAGGGTGATTCTCTCAACTTGTGTGTGTGGTGTGGCCCGTATGAGCTACAGATTAACTTGGCTTCAAGCCCCAGGCCCACCATGGATTGGTGCATCTGACTGATGGTGTTAAGGGTCAACATGCGTCAAGGTGGATGACACCACAACTGTAGTGGAGTATAGGTCTGCCATTTGAAAATTTCAATGGGCCACTATATTGTTATACTTGACATCTAACCTACTAATAAGGATGTGTAGACCTGGATAAAAATAAATAAATAAAGCGGGTAAAGTAGGAGTAGGAGCTCGTTTTGATACCTATGTAAGGCCCACGAAACCACGGGGCCCATTGTGATGTATGAGCTACACCCAAACCATCTGTATATTTTCGCGCCAAAGAAACAATGTTGTTGTAATGTCCGCCCTTAAAACCTCCTAGAATTTCACCATAATATGTATGTTAAATCCACATCATCTATCAGCTTTTGCAGACTTAATAAGTGTGGCCCTACCACGTCACTGGGACCCACCCACTTGGACAAGCCCAAAATGCCCATAGTTGAAACCTTTAATGATCCACGATAATGTCTAGAAGATATCCAACCTATCCATTTGTGTTGCACAGATGGTGACCCTCTACCATTGTCAACCTTCTTACGATCACTTTAATGTTTATTTGTCACCTAAAACCAAGTGGGTCCGTTAGCATGTGGGACCCACTATAGAGTTTATTTGCCATCCAAGTTTGTTGGGGGTTGTTGCGTGCCCTACTATTATGTTTATATGCCATCCAAACCATACAAGAGTTATCCGCCATTAGATTAACTGAAAACACAAAGTTATCATTTGAGCTGAAATTCCCTAGCACACTTAAACCAATGAACTGGTGATTTTTGCGGCCCACTTACCTGTGCGACCTCATGATCTTGTATGTCCCACTTACTGGTACAAAAATGGTGGTTCTTATCTTTTAATATTATGTTTGTAAGATGTGTGAATAGCCGCTTAATCTAGTGTGAGGGTGTGATGGAGTGGATGGGTATGAACAATGCGATGTGGTGAGTTAAGGCTGATCCCTTGATCATGAGATCATGTAGTATAAGTATGGCCACCTAATCTTGTACAAAGGTGGTGTATATGTAGCCATCTAATCATATAATTGTTTAATATGCACAAGGCCACGTAATAGTACGAAATCAAGTGGCATTGGTAGCCGCCCAACAACGTGACCACATTCTTATGGATTGTATGTTTGGATTACCTAGTCATGATATGAATTGTGATGTGCGGTTGGATTATACAACGTGATATTAGCATGACCCTCAATTCAGTGTAATATGACATAAATACGATTATTGTATTGTGCTCATTAGTGAGACTGATGTGGGGACCACTAAAATACATGCGATGTGATGGAAGGTAGTCCTTGGCCTTTAATCATGTGACACCGAATATGAGTCATTAGATATGTGACGTGTGAAGTAGTTGTAGTATAATACTTGCTATAATGTAGTGTAGCCATGAATGGCGGGTGCGATTGTGATTGTTCAACTAGGTTTGGATATTTTGAATCATTATGACAAGTAGAGTGACATTTGTGTGGCCACTCAACCATATGGACTTTTGATAATGGAGTGACCATAAGACCATGTGGGCATATGAGAACTATGTGATTACTCAGACTCGTGGACTATGCTGATGGTGTAACCTCTAGGGTACATGAACTTAAGATGTGTATCAGATTGATTATGGACCTTACCTTAATGTAAGTATTGCATATTTCAACATTTAGGCTAGCTAATTCTAGAACATGATTCCAAAATGATCTACATCCAATTTCTAAATAAGTCAGACGATATGAAATAGTAGTAATTGAACGTATAACTTTCAAACACTTCTGAACTCACTCAATGTATGTATTTTATCCACACTATTCAATTGTTTTGCCAATTAAACAGTTTGATGATGGAGCCCGTTGACGTGTGCCTTATGCATCTGAACTGTTCTTCCTTGTACTACCTTAATTCATGTGAGATACCTATACTATTTACTTATTGGACCCACCGTAATGTTTATGTGTGGACCCATCTGCTTGTAGTACCATTTGGAAGTAGGACCCACTACGTTGTATAAGACAAACCCACATTATCCAACCGTAACTAACTCTTATGTGTATATTATATACCAAGTCATTCAACTTAGGGCTCACTATATCTTATGAAGTTTACATGTGCCTTCTAAACCATTGTACAACTATTACAATAATTATGTGTAAATCCAATCTACTAATAACCCACATGAAGATGAAGTTCACTACATTATATGAGTTTCGCCAGCACTATTCATCCTGTGGCTCATTTACTATATGTTATGTCTAAGCCTTTCATCTCATAACCACTTGGTGCATGTACTTTGTGTCACCACTACTCATTAACCATAAGGCCCAGCTAGGATATAACCATGTGGTCCCAATAGAAGAAAATCATATCGGGTCAAAGCCACTAATGGAATATCTATTTTGCGAAGGATATGGTGTAACTCAGAATACAATTAATGCCCGTGATTATGATAGCTATGGATGATATCAGTGATGTTAGTTATTATGGTTAATGGAAGTATGTGATTTAATATTTTTATTAATATTGTTCCATTTCCTAGGATACTAAATTCATTTACTTGACCATGTTGTTATTGATCATACTCATGCACCATGGAATGATGGTATTTGCAAGTGTACTTCAATACATTTGTTCATGTGTAAGATATGTCCTCTTTAATTTAGTCATATGACTATGGATTAATATAGTTGATAGTGGCACATGATGATTGTATGTCATTTTTTGCTTAAAGGTTAAGCAGACCCTAAACTCATGGCATTATATGCATACAACATGCACTTGAACATATGCCTTATCATAATTGCTTGAATTTATGCATAATCATGGCATATGTGATGATCGAAATACCACAGTCATGCCGTATAACATGAGTTGGATCTTAACAATGAAATGTACATCTACGATGATGACTTGGGTTATCCCTGAAAATAAACGGGACACCGGAAGTGTGGAAATAGTAGGGGTGATGTGCCCCTTGGGTTGAAAGTCCCTAAACCCCTATGCTATTTAGGGTTGCCTCACCGTCGAGCCGAGTGGATACATGGGTCATGGATTTGACTCCTACTAACGAGGTTGAGTTGAGAAGAGGTGGGTCCAACCTGCTTAAGGGCTGAGGTGCAAACAGGGACCGGTTTGACTCGCCGATAAGGAGAAGTGCGAATGAAGTCCGCTACTGGCATGCCGGGTGAAAGTCCACCACAAGGCGGGTATGCGAGGTCGATTACTGGTGTCTGGTGCATTGGTGTCGACCACGGTGTTTCCCATGATATACAGTTGGTGGAAGTCCATCACAGGGCGAGTATGTGAGATCGATTACTAGTGTCTGGTGCATAGTATCAACCATAGTGCTTCTCGAGATATACAGTTATGATATGGTATGACAATATGATGATGATGATATGATTACGGATGCGTGTAATACAGTTATGGCTGTGGTATAGGAGAAATGAAAATATGACTTAGTGATTCTGGTAGCATTAACTCGGGTGTTCCTATGTTGCATATACATTGCATTGGCATTGGCATCATACCTTACATACTACACGCCTTTCACCATATATGATTTATTTGTGGCAAATTTATCTTGCTTACATGTATGACACACTACACAGACGTGTGTACTCACTAGGCTTTTTACCTAAGCTTCCTATTTCCTATTTTTTTCAGGGTTGGAGTAGCTTGGAAGACTTAGCTTTCTCGATACATTATATATATTTGCCAATGTTGACATTACGTACATTTCTAAGAGCATTGTACTTGTAACCATCAAGATTTATAATGGAGAGTGTTGCTTTGTATTTTGATCATGGGTCTTCATGCTCAAGTATTTTATATAAAAAAAAAATTTGTTGAAAATCTCCCTTGTGGAATACTGAACTCGGGACTTGGTGTATGGAAGTCGAGTGCCGGATTCGGGCCATCACGGAAGCTGTCCATCCCCGGATTTGGGGCGTGACACTTGTGATATGATTCACATCTATGTCGTCCACCTCCATAGGACCCACTTGATGGACATGTTGGATCTTCACCGTCCGGGCCATGTGGGTCTTACCTTAATGATGAGGGGAAAACACAAATATCAAATTGGTCTAAATCAAGTGGGCCACGTCCTTATGGGACCCACCTTGATATATATTCAAACCATCCATCCAGCATCCCTGGACGCTGGACGTGAGTTCCGTGAAGTGTGAAGATAGTGGGATGCACTAACTGCAACAAATATATATATATATATATATATATATATATATATATATATATATATATATTTAAGGTTTTGGGTGGGCCGCTTATGTAGGCCCCACCTTGATGTATAAATCAAATCCATGCCGACCATTCCATTCCCCAGCTCATTTTAGGCTTTGAGCTGAAAAAAGAAGCTAATCCGATAATCAAGCGGGCCATACCATAGAAAATAATGGTTTTACCATTAAAACCACATTGATGTTTCGATTCGCCAAAACATATTGAATATCGGGTTTGTTTGGTCGGTCTTGAGCCATGGAATGCAACGGCTGGAGTAGATTCACCTGATGCGGGCCCCACATATGAAAAACCAGGAAAAACTAAATTTAAAAAAATAGCATGCAGCACCTGCTGCTGCTGACGCTGCTGCATTTAGGCCAGGGATCACGAGTCCCAACCATGGCCCCCACCGTGCTGTGGAGAACATCCACACCGTGCATTTAGTGGGCCCCAGTTAGGTAGTGGGGCCCCCTAAAAATCATCCATATGTGGAACTCAGGTGGCCCACATGGCAGGAAACAGTGGGATTGAGCGTCTGCCATTGAAACCCTTTTGGGTTATCCCAGAAGTTTTGGATCATTATAGAATTTGTTTTTCCTCTTCATCCAAGTTTGTGTGACCTTGTTAATCGATTAGATGGAAAATAAACATTATGGTGGGCCCCACGTGGAACCCACCCGATGGGATAGCGGATTGGCTGGTGAGCACTGATAGCAGCTACACTGCTGTTGTCATGACATCAGCAAGTTCTATCTGTCCCACCTGTATTGACATCAACAGGGTATGTGGGACCCACATGTGGTATGTCTTATATCCAAACCATTCATCTGTTGAATGGTGTGCGCCAGCAGCCCTCCTAGTTAATGTGGGTCCCATATGATATATGTGTTATATCCAAAATGTCCATCTGCATGGATGTCAAAAGTTTCGTGGACCTCATCATGAGGTATGTGTATTATATCCAAGTTGTCCATATGTTTATCCACATCGTCCAGATTGTGTTGGACGGTGCTGGACAAGGTTTGGACGGTGTTAGACAATGTTTGGATGGTACTGATTTGCTAGGCGATGTTTAGATAGTGCTAATCATCATTAGTGGGCCATGTGCCCCATAGAATGATAGTGTACAGTGATATACATGTTATACCTATAACTATTGAAATGATTTTAGATGTAATCCAAGCTCCCATCTGTGAGGCCCACTTTGATGTATTTTGTGGCCCATCATGGTGTATCTTTAACCCATGAATGGGGCCCACCTATTGCGTGTTTTAAGGCTGAGGTGCAGGGCCCACCTGTTGTGTATTAAGGCCCGATGTGATTTTGCCATGATGTATGTAATGATGTTTATGTGAGCCGCTCCTTGGGAGCAATGTTGGTAAATGTCCACATTGATGGGCAATGATGGTTGAAAGTCCTCATTGTGACCTTCCCTTAGGCCCTTAGTTAGGCCGATTCTGATTTATCGAGGCCGATTATAGAGGCCGATTCTGATTGTCGAGGCTGATTTTGATTTGTCGAGGCTAATTCCGATTGTCGATACCGATTCTGATTTGTCGAGGCCGATACCGATTCTGATTTGTTAAGGCCGATTATCAAGGCTGATTCCGATTATCGATACCGATTCCGATTGTTGAGGCCAGATATCGAGGTGAATTGTTGAGGCCTAATGTGATGAATATGCGGCCCATATTTGAGGCCCTTTATTATGTGTATTCAGCCTGTGTTTAAGGCCTAATGTGATGTATATGAGGCCTATGTGATGAGGCCCATTGTGATGCATTGAGGGCTAGGCGATGGAGCCCATTATTATGTATGTTAGGCCCATGTGAAAGGCCCGTCGTGATGTGTATTAAGCTCTTGAGTGAGGCCCATGGTGTTGTATATTCGGCCCTTGTATGAGGTCATGGGTCTACTATATGTTAAGCTCTATGAGGGTCATTCCTTAGGGGCAATGTTGGCTAAATGTTCACATTGTCGAGGTCGGTTGACGATGTCGATTATGAGTATGTGATAGCATAGCATCATGATACCTACCCATACGCATCATTTGCATGTTTATTATGAGATGTGGTTGACCATTACATATGTCATTGGGCATGTTATTATGAGACTCCTTGATAGGCGAAAATTGTCTCACATAAGCATATGGTTACGCAGGATTGATGCATGACTGGATTGTACGACTCATGCATCTTATATTGTGTGTTGTGATTATTGTACGCCCTAGTGACATCAGGGTCGTAGCCTCCACAGGCATATCGTGCATGGCCAGATGGGACACCAAAAAACTGTTCTAGCATCGGGCTGTCATAGATGGCCCTGAGTGAAAATCCTTAAACCCTCTTGGTATCAGAGGATGCCCCAACATTTAGACCGAGTGGATATATATGAGCGCATGAGGGCCGTATACCAGTAAGCCGCATCTCCCAATGTGTCGTGGTCAGTTGGGAAGGAGTGTGACCTTACCTGCCTGAGTGAGGGGGCAATATCTAGGTTGAGTTTGACCAGCTTGAGGAATGGGTCTGCTATTAACGAGTTGGGCCCGATATTGGCAGACGGATAATGAGGTCTCTTCCACTTACCCAGTTGTGCGCTCGGATAGGGGCGACAAGCTGGCGTAGAGTGTAATAGACCCCGGTGATGATCCCAGAGAGGAACCGTACTAATATGTGGATTATTGAGCAGGAGTTGCATATTCATTCATTCATTCATTTACTATCCACTAGGGCTGGTGGTGCGCAACTATTTATTACGTGTACCTTTGCAATGGCTAGGATTTCGATTGGAGTGTACGACTAACCTAAGATCAGGAGTTTACCACATTGTGTTTGATTATCTAAATTTAGGTATGAGACTGGTTTGGATAGAATTCCCTTGTGATGAACCCCATATCCTTCAATACTACATACTATCATCCCGACTTCACTCCAGCTTAGTCATTTCATTTGTACTATATATTACATTACATCATCGGCATCTGATATTTGGTTCTTTATGATTCCACATTTACATAGCCAATCCGCATTACATAGCCGACCTACATTAATTTCTTAGTATATGACATTGGCTTATTTCTTTTCATCGCATATTCTGGATAAGGTTAATGATATTTCTATGGACTTGCTATATTTCTGCTTACTCTGATATTTGCATGCTTGGCACTTATCTTGCGCACACACTTTCACCACCGTCTAAGCTTTCTATAAGCTTATGCATAATAGATGCGTGCAGGTGGCATTAGGTCACAGCAGCATTGAGGTTGGAGCATGCAGCAGACTCCTGGAGCTTTGATTTTGACATATGTATTTCCTTTCAGCATTGTACTCAAATGATTATATTAGTGGATATGTGATGATGATGTTGCCTTTGTGGTTTGGGTAAACTTGTGGTTATGCTTCTTACAAAATAAATGTACGTTAGAAAATCCTCCTTGTAGGATCCCAGGATTGGAATTTGGCGCATGCGCACTAGGAGCCAAGAATGGGGTACTACGGAGGTTGTTGGCACCAGATTTGATGATTGGAAATTTTATGAACCCGGTTTCCGAGTTTGGAGGGTGACAACTTCGATTCCAATTGCGTGATATGATTAAATCAAACAAATTAACATTAAATAAGCTATAAGTGAATCTTTGGCACTCTAGTGTTTTATCTATGATAGTTTCTTACACAATTATTCTTTTAATCCAGAATTTAGTTGTTAGTTTAGATTTTAGTTTTAATTTTAAAATATTTCATAAATTGTATAATATCAAGTCCCTGTGGGTAAGACCTCGGTCTCACCAAGTTACTACTATATTGCAGCCCTGTGCTTGGGGTTGTCATAACAACATCTGGGCACATTTACTCTGATAAATACAAACAACAACAATGCCAATGCATCAACAACCAACAGCGATCACCAGTAGATCGCCTCAATATCTAAATAATGGGCCTACAGTGGATGAAGCATGGACTCAAAATCACATTGGTTGGTAGATCCTAACCATCTTGACTTTACCCATTAAATTTGGATGTTAGTATTTACATGATGTGCTTCATTCGGATTTTCATCCAAATTTGCTCCATCTTTGAAACTATTTAACAGTAAAACAATGCAAATCATTAAATAAATTATAACCTGAGGAAGAAATCATAATCCGCCCGAAGCTCAACTCACAAACGTGAAAATTTTAGGTGATGCTCATACCTTGTCAAGCAATGTAAGGAGAAAAGGTGGAAAACTTAAAAAACCAAAGAAATTAAGAGAAGTGGTGTGAGGAGAGAAAATGAAAAAAATGAAATGAGAGAAGTTGGGAGAGAAGAGGTATGAGAAACATTCAGATTCTAGATCCTCTGTTTGTAGCAAAATGGGAGAAGAGGGGTTTATTCTAAAATGGGGAACAACACTCTCTCCCTCACAAACAAAAAATGGAGTAAAGGCTATAGACTGTGGTGGCTTTTAGCTATGGTTTAAAGCCGTAACAATATGCCCAAAATAGGGGGAAAAAAAAAACCACGATCTTAATTTCTGTCGGGCAGGCTCACTTCCCTCTCCCTCTCTCTCAGCTAGTCCTTTGAAATGCAAGAACCTTTATTCCCTTCCCTCTCTCTATCTCTCTACTAGTTGGTCAGATTTTTGTTGTTTTTCCAGCTTATTGGTGGAGTTTTTTTTTCTACTGATCCGGCCATATAATGTTGGATCCCCTCCCTTCCGGCTAGTTGATAGAGTTTTTCTAATTTAGATGGCCAAATTTGGTTTATTATTCACCAGGTAGCATTATTTATGCACTAACTGGCCGGATCTAGTATGATTTTCTGCTTTTTCTGGTAGGGTTTGCAGCTTTGAGATCTAACGATGTACACTAGGTAGAATTCCTTTCTTTTTATATTCTTTTCTTCACTTGTTTCTCCATGGAGTATTTAATTACTTTTTTATATAAAGAATTCTGCGTATTAATTATTTGAAGAAATGCTTCAACCAAGAAAAAGTCTGTGTTGAAGCAATTCCATGAGGCCCACCTAATTCTCAGCTTGCTTTTGAACATGAAGGCCTTTTTTGAATTATAGAATGACGATTATCAATGTTTGAAATAGTTAGGAATGGAGGTTCATTATGGTTCATGTCAATGATAGCTTACCTCCTCTACTCAACTTATCCAAATGAAAGAAACAAGGGGCATGGAAAAAAGACAAAGAATGAACATGGGGGATTTTTTTAAACCACAAATCTTCTCTTTAATAATATCTAAGGCAAGTAGTTAATTTCATTTTCATCTTTTAGCCTTCAAGTTGGTGACTATCTTGAGTTTATAGTTACTTCATATTTTCACTCCTAAAACGTCTTCTTTCTTTACAAATTTCTTTTTTAAGGTTGACAGAGGATATGTTCTTTTAATTAAAGTCAGTTGTTTTTAGAAATTAGTATCTATTGATGGTCAATTCTCCCTCAATGTACCTTTTGATTTTCTTGAATACATTACTGCACTTGGAAAGAAATTGAGAACGAAAAAGATACAATTGAATATGAACATTGGTATTGAGAAGGAAGTTATTTGAAAGGCAATTAGGTTTCATTCGAAGGTGAATTCATACTTTTTTTTATATCTAGTTACTCTTTACTACTATATTGTTGTGATAGTTCTGTTAAAAGTGTTAATTCGACTTGCATATTTATATTGTCAACTAATATGATCAATCATATTGTTTTGTTGCACTCCATTTTTTTCATAAGATTGGTCTTTTTATAGTTTTCTGCTGCTTACTGCATTCGTTTAAAAATGCAAGCATTTCTAGAGCTATAGAGTCGCATGATAGAGACCACGGGAAAATTGAAGCAGGTTAAGGCCTTGGTTGATTACATAGTATGAGAGTATTTAGTAGTGATTCTGTTGTTTGAAATACATTGGGAACCTTAGGCTATATTGAGGATTGATAAATGAAATGTATAGTGAACAACACTAAGTTCAATCGAGAGGAAATGAAAGAAATTAATGATATTTCTAAATGTTTGTAATGAAGAAATAGCCTAGTATGTAAGTCCTTGATCAGTTTGATGCCCATGCCTCTGCGAAAGATTTAGATTTCATGTATACGGAAAATGTTTGTATATCTCTGGACACTAATGGTATAGTAGTTAGAATTTATAAACAAGTCAATATACTTGAGAGTATTAAACACCAAAGTTTTTTTATTCAGATCATTTTGTTTTATTTTATTTATTATATTTTGATTGTTGATCAGACTTCTTAGACTTTCTTATGCACTTTTGATGGAAATTTTCTACCATCTTTGGGAAGTAGTGGTCCTCCATCTATTCTAGAAGATGAGCATTCTCTTTCTGAAAGTGCATGAGAAGAAATGGTTAAAGTGAAAATACTCTCAAGTGACCATCAAAGACCACTGCAGGTAATATTTTGATTTATTTTCCAAGTAGGAAACACCACGAAAGTGGGAATGGTATGATTCTATGACTTGAGCATAAACTATTTGCATTTGCATTTGGGGGCATGCTGAAAACAGAAACCTGATTAAACATGATACTGTTTTTGCTTGCTTTTGTTGCTCCAAATCACAAAGCCAAATGGATAATTTGTTATCTATCCTAGGTAAACATAATCTATGGATAATTTTACTTATGACATATTAATTTTTATTTCTATCAGATTCAACTATTTACTAGAACAATGTCATTTCAAGAACAATGTGGCTTTTCATATTATTGTCAGTGTCTAATAGGAACTCTTTGATTTTTTCAAAGGGGTTGTTTGGTTATAAGCTTCATTCTGTCCATCTAGGTCAGATAGTATGTTGCTAGTTTCTTAACCCAGTTTTTCCATGAGAACCAAGACATGGATTACTCTTTTCCAATTGTCCACTCTTTTTTTTTTTTAGTTGTTGTAGAGGATTGCTTCTTCCAAAAAAAAATGTGTAAATTTTTTCCAAACTCGAAGATTTAAGAGCTAAGTGTTGGTTTTTTATATTCAGAACATTTTTAACTTATTATTATAAATATTATTCATATTTTTATTATAAAGTAATACAATTTTTATTTAATATTCAATTTTAATTATGTTGTGCAACATTCTTTAGATTGTGCTGCAACAAAATCTGATCTTTTGGCTTTTTTTGGTTCTTTTATAAGGAAATGGCTACGGATCTAGTTCGTAGCCATTTCTTCTCCATTTTTTAAGTAAATGGCTAGGGATCTAGTCTGTAACCATTTTTACTAGTTCATAGATGTTGCTACTTTTGGCTATGGCTCTAGCCCGTAGCCATTGCTTCAATAGCAATGGCTATGGTACCAATGGTTGCCACCCTACTACAGATTAAAACCGTAGCGATATACTAATATCTAATGTTTTAGTCTGTAACTGTAACTCCTTTTTTTGGTAGTGCTTGGTTGTTTTTTTTTTCTTTTCAAAATGGGAGAAAATGAGTTGGTTCTAAAAGGGGGAACGACACCTTATCTTGTGTGGATTTTTTGTTCTATATTTTTGTAAGAGCTTATAGTTGTAACACACATGGAGTTGTTAAATTTCCTAGACAAAAATACCAGCACATGCAACCTCAGTCTTTTACGGAATCTCATGAAGATTGACTAAAGATCGGCTCAACAACTCAAGACTTAAAGACTTGGCATGGTTTCAAGATTAAGATATCTGTATATGCCAACCACCTTTCGAAAAAATGTTTTAAAATGTAAATTACAATGTGAGTTCACTGAAGTTCGTCCAGCCCAACTTACTTCAACTAACCCAATTTCAGTTTTAGCCAAGATTTTAGGTTCAAAAATTTTAAAAATCAGTTACAAATTTGGTTGGGTTGGCCAGCCGAAGTGAAAGTTCGGCTAGCTCAAAGCTATTTCGAGTAAGTTTCCAGTAATGGAACTTTCCAATTTCAAAGAGATTCGGCCAGTCAAACCCTGAATTCGGCCAGTCGAATTTTAGCTTCGGCCAGCCGAATTTTTGATAAATCTTATCATGCGCAATCCGATAGTTGTTGGAACAGAATCGTTGGAATCCAGTCAGCCGAACCTATTTTTAGACTGACCGGATTTCCAAATCATGTGGCTATAAATAGAGAGCTTCTCTCATTCATTTGTACAATGAAATTCACTCATAAACCTTCTACAAGTGAAAGAGGAACTTAGGTCTTCTTCAAGCTATCTGTGTGTTAATTATTATTTTTATTTAGCTTATTCAACTCCCTTTCTCAAGTTGATGTTAAATGCAATTAGGGAGTAATCTATACTCTACTTGGAAAATAGAGAGTTGAATCTGCAGCAGTTTGGGTTTTTATTCCTTGAAATACATTAGATCATTATATTCTTTTTAGTTGAGCATATATATTACTTCATTGACTCTCAAGAGAGAAAACCATGCTTCAAACCTCGACTACATCTTCAAATCGACATATAAAGATAAGTATTGATATTATTATTATTTTATTTGAGTTTTTTTTATATAGCCCAGAAATCTCATTTGGGTTGATTTGTGGTAAGCCCGTAAAAATCATAAAAAGGGGGTTTTTTTTTTGTGGTAAGCCCATTATTGAGGCTCAAATATTACATATTTTCCCCCATTTATATCTTGGTTTTATAAATATGATAATGCTTAATGGTATATTTTATACATGTTTGTGTTGCAAGGTCAGTTTAAGAGCTTAGATGAAAAAGAATGTTAAAAGTATGGATTTGATGTTTAAGAATCACCAAAGCAAAGAATGGACCGTTGGAGACCAAGATTGAAGATTTCAAGACTCCAAGATTCAAGAAAACCAAGTAAAAAAGGAAGGATGTGTAGAAATTCGCAGGATCTGAGTTTCGATGACATCGAAGCATTACAGAAAAATTGAGTTTGGTTGCTGGACAAACTGGATATATTCTTTGATGACATCCAAGGCTGTTCAATAACATCGAACTGTTACACAGATTTTATGTGAAGTACATAAATTTGAGGCAGTTTTGCGATTTTGCGGAAACTAGCCTATAAATATGGGTTTCCTAAGACTTTTAGGGATATCTAGGATTTTTTTAGAGAGCTCTCAAGTTTCATAGTTTTAAAAATTATTTTTCTTTACAAGTTTTTAGATCTTTATTATTATTTTTTTTATTCTCTTGTTGCTTTCTATTTGCCATTTAGTTATATTTTTCTAATTCCCTCTAGCCCAAGCTAGAAGGGAAGCACATGAGTTTAATGATTCTTTAAGTTATGATGATTGATTTGATTGATTCTTTTTTTTTTTTTATGAGATGAATGGTGTATGCATGTTATCAATTATCTAGGTTTAGGTTTTTGATCCATCATGTGAGATCCATATGGTGGATGCTTAGGCTTAACCTGGATCAATTAGATTTCTTAAATGGAAGATATTCTCAACCTGCTACATTATTTGATTCATTATCTCATGAATATTGAATGCTTAAAATCACTGGCGCTTGAGAATATATGTTAATGGTGCTAATCCATGATTCTCTAATCTCTTATATCATTTACTAAAAATATTTAAACTGTTTTATTTTCCATTTAGGCTGACCATAGTGCTCATATCCTAATTGTGTTATCAAAGTCATCATGATTTATGCATTATTAACCTATGTGTGGAACTTTGAAGCTTGGATCTTGTTTTTAATTTAATTGAATTCCATTTAAAAGTCATACCTTCAAAACTTTTAAAATCATTACATCTGTTTAGTTTCCATTACTTAGTTTTGCATTTGATTTTTTCATTCTCCTAAATCATCTATCTGTGGGATCGACCCTGTATTCACAAGATACTACTTATGAACCTCTACACTTAGAGGCAAACAAACACCCGTGAAAATCATAAAATGAGTTTTTATTGTGATAGCCCGTGAAAATCACAATAACTATAAAAGGTTGTTAATATGAACATGTGAAAGCCTTGATATAGTAGAAAACCAAAATTACAAAGGTAGTAATTTTGGGAGTAGAGTAGGTGTAGGTTTAAGCAGCGAACCACTATAACCCCTTGTGCATTTGTGGTGATTGTTTATTTGATTCTTTATCTCCTTTTTGTTTTGAAAATTTGATTTCAATGACGTCATGAAATAAGGTTGTTTTGCCTAAAATAATAGCTGAAGGTTATCTTACGAATTAATTGGAATCAAAGTTTCAATACATTGTGCGATCATGATTATTATTTCTGCATTTTATACTCGAAATATGTATAGTCCTATTCACATCCCTTTGGGACATCAATGACTCATCTTTTAGTTTTTTTCTTTTTTAATTCTTTCAATAATAGTTGTATTTCTTTTTTCTTTTCTTAGAGTCTATCGCTGACGTCAACAAGGATGACGGAGATCGATAAACATGAAACAAATAAACACTCACTGTTTTGCTACAAATAAGGGATCCAAACTCATTTCAAATATACTTGTACAAGGTAAAGTAAAATATTATCATTATATTTTCACTTTATAAAATCACTATTGTTATAATGATTACAGGGTGAAACAAATAATGTAGCAAAATCATCATAAAATTCAAATGTAAGTACGTGAGTAAATAGTCATAACTCATTTACAATCATTTACGATTATAAATTGGAAAACCAAATAAGTCCATGTGTCCCAAAAAAGTATCAAATATGAAACTACAACAGACAAAACAATAGTTGTTGAATACCCACCATTAAAACTTTTTAAGGTCCACCATAATGTTTTTTCTACCATCTAACCTATTGATAAGGTTACAAAGACTTGGATGAAGGGAAAACAACATATAGCAGGTTGATTCAAAACTTTTGTGGCCTATAACAGGCATTTAATAGTGGAAATTCAATCCCTACTATGTTATCCACCTGAGATTTATATCTACTTCATTTCTTGACCATGTCCTAAAATAAGCTGGAAAAATAGATGGATGAGATAGATATCTAATGAGGTCCGTCCCATGATCAGGGAAGCACCCGCCTGTTGAGATCAGGGGTTGCAGCTAGTCTGTGTCCAGTCACAATGCACGTCACTTGATGAATGATCCATGCATCTTCTGCATGTGAACTACATGTGGATCTTTTGACACATTTTTCTCCCTTGGTTGAGCCCTAGATAATAAATATTATGGTGATTTGGTCGTGGAGAGATTGAAGAGGACATCAATAAACACCCATTGGCTGAATCATTAAGCTAGTCCACTCATCGGTGGGCTAGGGCTTCACTCCCACGTAAAAAAGGAAAATCGGAAAGGAAAAACTGTACGAATGATTTATATTCACCATAAATGGTTACATCACCTAATGAATGCCCAAAATCACGCATACCTATTCCACATTAGCATGTCTGCGGTGAATGGCCTCTACCATCCATGACAACACAAATTGCCTCGACATTGCATGTTTTGCAATGAGTTTGTATTATCTATTTGTAGTAAACAGAAATGTTGGGAGAGGAAGAGAGTCCGGATCTTCTGTTTCAAACATAAATGTTGGGAAAGAAAAGGGAAAGTTGGGAGAGAAATTGAGAGAGAATGGGGAGAGTCGGGAAAGAAGACGGTTGAATGCATCTTTCTTTCTATTGTCTTTCTTTTTTCTTTTTGTTGTTATTATTATTATTATTATTATTATTATTATTATTATTATTATTGTTACGGGGAAATCCGGTCCGACAAGTCAAGTTGATTACAGAGCTCGAAGGTCAGAGGGAAGACCTTAGGAGGCTATGAAGGTTTAGTGTGGCCAAGTCCGCTACCGACGAATCATGACTCCGAGCTATGATCCTTGTTCAATAATCCACGTTGGCAAAACAGCCGAGCTATGCCTACATCCAAGTATGAGGCAAATTAATCGACTGACTCCAAATACTAGCACTCGGCCTTGGGTCTGGACATGATGAGGTCGAGCCCGAGTGAGGACACTTCGAGTGCCGAGTCGGGAGACTAACCTAAATACGGACGTGACCAAAGATCTCGCCCAGGGATATGTGCCCTTAAGACACGATACGCTATACGACCCAAAGATTGCGGATAATATCTTTACGATTACAATATCCGCATGATTGAGTAAATCGTATCGAGATTAACGGACGCGATCTTCTCTACCTACATGTATAAATACCAGGGGACCCCTTTGCAACAGGTATGCAAGATCTCGCACCCTCTCTCTACATTACGCAACTTAGACCCAGATTTCCTAGCCTGACTTAGGCATCGGAGGGTCCCCCTGCTGAGCCAGGGTCTCCTTTGCTCACCCTTTTGTGCAGGACAAGGGTGCATTTGAGGCTCACGACATTGAGTGGAGGGTGGTCCAGATTTTGACCTCAACAATTATTATTATTATAATAATAAGATTTTCGGATCCTTTTTTCACTCTAGTTTTTTTTTTTAAAACCAAGTAGATGAGGTGGACATAGGAATCCTATTATGCATTAACAGAGGATCTCGGCATCCAAATATCAACCCGATCTGAAACCCGCAAGTTCACGATCAAGTTTTAGAACTGCCTGATTTTTGTGTTATCCCTTCGTCAAGACATGTATGTGAGATGAATTAACTAGATGACTTATACGAAGGTAGTGGGCCCCATATGCAAATCATTGGTGGGATCCCCTACACCTGACCCAAATACATGAGTATTCCCAACCCCACCTAACCTGACCCAAATTTGTTCAGCCCTGACCTAACCCAAATTCAAATCAGGTCGTTGTTTTCAACCCAAACCCAACACGGGGACCTTGACAACCCGACCCGACCTAACTCAAACTGGCATTGGGTCAGTCAGGTTCAGGTTAACCCCAACTCAAGCTGCAGCCCTGCTGCGTATAAAAAGCATCAAACACTGCCTGAGGATCACATAACTCACCCTCGTGGTTTGAAATGATGACAACCAGTTGGACGATGAGTCAACGTCCATCCAGCGGATAATCATGTAAGTAAGAAATCCAATCCGTCCAATAGGTTTCCCCACCATGGGATCATTTTATACCAGATTCATTCCTAGATATTCATCACGTGGTCCACATTTTTATTTTTAAAAAATTTATTAGTGGCTATATATTATTTTCTATGGCATAGTCCAGATGATGAATGAACGATGCTGATTTTTTCGTAAAGTAAACTCCATGATGGGCCAACATATTGGAAGGGGTTGATTTATAAAGTACGTAATATGTTAGAAGTTACCTGATTGCTAGATGGTAACTTACCAACTGGTTGGATGTGGGAGCGGATTCGATGTTACCTGGGTAACCCAATGTGGGTGTTTCTCTGACCGTGGGGCCCACTTTGATGTATTTTTTTATATATCCACACCGTCCATAAGTTTTTACAGGTAATTTTAAGATATTATAAAAATTAAGAAGATCCAATTCTCCTGTGGACCACACACCATAGGAAAGAGTGGTGACTGACTATTAAGAACTTTTTGTGGACCAAAAAAAGTTCTGGATGAAGCTGATAGTTACGTTTTCACTTCATCCAGATATTTTTGAACTTATCAAAAGGTTGTATGGAAAATAAACATGAGGTGGGCCCTAAGAAATTTTTAATGGTGAACGTTCAATGACCACACTTTCCTGTGGTGTGGCCCATTATGATATTAGATCTGCTTCATTTTTGGAATAATTTCCTAAAGTGAGTTGGAAAAACTGATGGACTGCGTGGATATATAACACATACATCAAGATTGGCCCCATGGTCAGGGAAACACCCACTACGGTGTGACCCTGGTAACATCTAATCCGCTCCCGTTGGGTGTTAGGCATTGCTGCCTTCGATTGCTCTCGCAACTGAGGCTTCTACAATTACAATTTACAAGCCCTTCTGCGTAACCATATCGTTTTGCTGCCAAAGCTCTTAAATATCGGATCGGTTCCTCCTCCGTTTCGTGGTTTCCGGTACAGTGCAGGAGTATGGAAGAAGGAGAACACCCGCAGCGCTTATCTACGCACATGACGACGATTTCCAGCCATTCCTTCGGTCAATCGTGTCAGACTGGTGATGATGAAGATGGCCTCACCATCCACATCATAGAGGTGCTCTCTCCTATCCTCAAGATCCCTTCTTCTTCTGCTTCCTCATCCAACCCTACACGTCCCCCAATCCAGACAATCCAAATTGTGGGCCCTGTTGTCGATGAAATTACACATGAATGGATGGTTCCATCCATCCAATTGGTGGCCATCAATCAATTGGAATGACCATATTCAGTAGGTCACATTGGATAGTTAAGATCGGTCCGTCTGTGTGTTCGTTGGTCCGGCACTCCACTTGCACTATGGGGCTAGGGTTTGAACATTCTGGATTGAGTTACATGTTCTGGATCAAGATTCTGTCATTTAGGATGAGTTTGGATACACAATCTAATTGAATTGCAGAATGTTCAGTTTAAGCAAGAGGAGATGACAAAAATGATGATAATTAGGTAGCAGCCAGCCTCAAATTGCAGTTTGTTAATCGCAATTTGGTGCCCATACACTCAATATGAATGCTAAGGAAGGAAATCACAATTTGGTTATTTCCACATTGTTAGACTAGCCATTCTGATTCATTATGATAGTAGCGCATCCAAACTCACCCTTAATAAAATGGTGCCAAATGCGTTCGATACAAATGTACCCAATACTGTAAGGCTATAATGGGTTTAATGAGTTATTGGATGGTTGGACTTCTTGTGGTGGTGGTGTACGTTGGACATTTCCTAATTGGAAACTCCTTGCCTCTCTCCTTCTTTAATTGTGTGAATCCTCGTTTTGGTAGGATTTGGGACATATTGTTCTCTTGGGATATGTTATCTATAAAAGGGTGACACAACTAGATCAAATTAGAAACTGATTGCAATAAAGTTCAATGTACCAAATTCAAAGTTTGAATGACAAAAGAGAAAATGTTCAATGGTTGTGAATAAGCTCAATAGCCCTCTAGTCTTATACTAGAGATCACCCCCCTCCCCCAACATTCTACTGTAAAGAAACAAGAGAACTTGGCTAAATAAAATATCATTCAACAGTTTCTTATTCTAGAGGGCCTATGCCTTGTAATTTATAATGAGTGTTACAAGGTTTCCTCCACTTGAAAAGAGAAATTTTTGATACCCTCCTTAGCGTGTAGAAAGTAGAAACTATGTGATCGTCCAACACATCTTTAATGATTTCTTCAAATTGACATGGTACCTCAAGTATATGGATAGCTTGTTCATATGTGCTCCTGTCTTCGTGATCCAAGATAAACTATAAGGTCTTCTACATTAAGAATGGGGCTAATCTTCATTTCGAGTGGAAGCTTGATTGAGTATGCATTATCATCTAGCTTCTTCAAAATATAAGGACATGCCTTTTTGGCGTGGAGCTTAGTGGAAGAGCCTATTGGAAACTTTTAGGTTTGAGCCATACCATGACTGCATCCTCTTCTTGAAATTGTGCAAAATGCTGTCGAATATGTGCATGCCACTTATAAATTTCATTACTAAGGGTGATCCTATGTCTGATTTCATCATGTATTTCCTTAATATGCTATGTAAAAGCTTTAGCACCCTGGCTTCATTACGTCACAATAGGAATTGGGATTAAATCATAAGTCGTGAAAGTCAAATACTAGTTGTAATTTCAAAAGGAGTGTCTCGTAGTGTGGTTCACAAAACTATTATAGGTAAACTTAGCTTGTGATACCATGATATACCATGAACTTATGCAATCACCAATCAAATATTGAAGAAGATTCCCAAGATTGCGGTTAACAAGCTCAGTTTGTCCATCTGTTTGCGGATGATAGGTGCTTGAGAACTATAATTTAGTTCCCATTTGATGCAGGAAAGGGGTGTAAAATGGATAGAGGAAGAACACCATCTCCTCTATGTGATACGAACCTTGAATCCACAAGGTATAATGGCTCTTGAATCCATAAGAAATAAAGGAAAATTCAAGATGTTTTATTGATATCTGTCTCTAAAACGAAATTACAATGCTTTAAATAGTAAAATACAAACCCTAATCAACAGTCCTAATTCGACTAAATTAGAAATTACCGGAAATAGTAAAATATACTAAAAATAGAAAGTCCTAATTTTATTTTATGTTTTTTTGTCGAATGATTCCTGGCATGATAAGAAGCAAATCCTAAGAAGACATTACATACTAAAACTCTAAGATGAATTAGATACGTCTAATCTTAAACTTACTAAAAATAATAAGTTTTCAAAAAGCTACAATTTTGAATCGTAAGGATTCGTTTTCTTGCGACACAAACCGACACAACCCATTGCGCTGGTCGGGTTCACCCCAAATAGCCTGTTGCAATAGGAATTCATATGTTGTGTGGCCCGTAATGATACCCAAATAAAAAGTTATGGCCGATTTATGGTTTGCACTTCAAACGACAATTTCTCCCTATCCAAAATGAATTTCTTTGATCTGGATGCGCCCGCGGCCCAGTTACATCATACCCTACGTAGGGCTAGGCTCGGATTTGACAGACTATGTCCGCTTCCGTTCGAGCTTCTTCCGGTCAAACTATGCCTGGAATAGGTTTGCGGCCCGCTCTACATCTCCATCTTAGACCAAAAGTTCGCAAGAAGTAGCTTATAAACTTAACATGGCGATGAAATACAATTATCTTGGGAACACCATGTAGAAAAATCACCTCCTCGAAGAAAACATTAGTGATGCTTAGCTTTGCCTTCTTACAATGGAAGAAACGGACCATCTTAGAAAACCTGTTGACTACATAGTAAATAGAGTCATAGCTACGTTGAGTCTTAGGTAATCCTAGGATGAAATTTGTGCTGATCTCCTCTCATGGAGCATCTGTCACAAGCAATAGAGTATAAAGATCGGTATTTTGCTAGCTACCTTTGCCTTGTTAATACACTCGACACTGTCAAATGGCGATTCCAAAATCTTTCTTCAAACCAGCCCAGTAGATACAGTCCTCTACAAGGGTTGTTGTTTTGTCAATCCCAAATTGACGATCGAGGCCATCTGAAAGAAGCTCTTGTATCACAAGCTCATGTAAGGAGCTTTTAGAAAGACACAACCTCATATCATGGAATAAGTAACCATCACACACTCTATATTGTTTGTATTCTGTGCTTGACCATGCAGAGAGTTTAAAAATACCTTCCTAAAATCATCTCTGCTACATAGTCTCTTTAAACTTCTTTAGACCCAACAACGGAGACTGATAAGGTAGAAAATAGAAGCGTTTTTCGACCGAGGACATCTAAGGTCATCTGCTATCTTATTTTCTACCTGGACCGATGCTTAAGGTAGAATGTGAACTCTTGAATGTAAGCACTCCACTTGGTGTGCCATACTCAATTTCTTCTTAGAATTCAAATAACACGGTGCCCCATGATCGAAATTCAACACAAACTCTCAATGAATGAGGTAATGATGCCAATTTTCTAGGCTTGTACTACATAAAATTTCATTATATATAGGATACTTCTTTCATGCCCATTGAATTTTTCGCTGAGGAAGGCTACCATATGTCCTTCTTGACAAGGACGCCTCCAATCCCTACATGGGATGAATGACTTGCAACCTTAAATGCTTCTCAAAATTAGGAAGCCTGAAGACCGGAGCTTCTGTCATTTTTTCGTTTGATTTATTGAAATACCTTCGTTGCTCCTTTGGTCCGCTCAAATTGATTGACCTTCATGCATTTAGTAATAGGCGCCATGACAAAACTAAAGTTTCAGATATACCTTCATTAAAACGTTGCTAAGTCGTAAAAACTGCAAACCTTGTGAATATTTGTGGGAGTAGGCTAATCGACAATAACCTTTATTTTTTTTGGAACGATCCTCATGCTTTTTGCTAAAACAATGAACCGCAAAAAGACCATGCTCATGGAACCATGAATGTACACTTCTTTAAATTGATGTAGAGCTTCTCGTAGTGTAATACACTCATCACCTGGTAAAGATGGATCAAATGATCTTCTCGTGAATGATTGTAGATGAGGATGTCTTTGAAGTACGCGACGATCGAACTTACCTATGAATGCCATAGAAATTGCATCATCACCCACATGAATGTATTAGGTGCGTTTGTCAAGCTGAAAGGCACGACTGGTCACTCATACAATTCATCCTTTGTTTTAAAAGTAGTCTTAAAAAAAATAAAATAAATAAAATAAAATAAAATAAAATTGTCTTCTTCTTATATACCCAAGACTAATTCTTATTTGGTGTTACCCTAGTCGCAAATCAATCATTAAAAATATTGTAGCATCTGCCATCATGTCCAACATGTCATCAAGGCATGTAATTAAAAAACAACACTTTACTGTTATCTTGTTGTTGCTGCGGTTGTCAACACATAACTACTACCTACCACCATTCTTTGGCGTTTACAATGTTGGAATGAAATATGAGTTGAGGCTTGCACTATGAAATTCGTGGCTAATAATTCCGCTCCAGCTATCCATGAGCTCCGCATGCTTTGTCGGGTTCATTCAGTATGTTGGGAGATTTAGTAATGGCTCTCCAAGTACCAAATTAGTCGTGTGTTGAATGTTGTGTGTGGGGTAGAAGCTCATTTAGCAATTTGTTAGGAATTATATCCTGAAATTAGGACAGAATGCCCTGAATCATATGTAGTTGGACAAAAACTTGACCAATTAGATTGGTCTTGCATTCGCATCCTACCAGAGCATACATGATTCGTTTTTCTTGACTTTCCTCCACGAATTGGGTCATACTCAGTACCATGAGAGTCAGCTTTGCCTCTTTGGGTTCATTATCTCTCATAAGGTTGAGAGTGACAAGCTTTCCTTTATACATGGAGCTGTATGTGTTCTTGTGACCTTTATAATCAAATCTCTGTCATATATCCATGGGAGCCCTAGTAATATATGCGTGACTTTTATCAGAATAATGTCACACCAAAGTGATTTTTCATAATGACTGAAGGAGAAGTTCACTAAGCACCTCTTAATCATGGGGATGAACGTGTCATTCACCCACGCAATCTTGTGTACCTTGGGATGTTATTGAGTCTTTAGCTTCAACTTATTCACCATGCTTTATGAGGCTAAGTTCATATTGTTGCCTCCACCAATAATGACCTTTCCACTACATGATACTTGTGTATGGAAGATATCGGTTCTCAACCGGTCTTCTTGGGCCTCCCCTTTGGGGGTTGTTAGAATCCTTCTGACCATAAACAATAACTTATTTTGCTTAAGGCTATCTATGCCTTCTTCAGGTTCCTAATCATTACCTTCTAAATGGCTTTCACGTACACCTTTCTCTTGGTCTTCAACAAACTCCTCTTTGTACCATTCACCCTCTTGTCCCTTCAAGAATCATAGGTTGCAAGAGGGACACCATTGCATAATGTTTGCGACCACCACACTTGAAATAAGTGTTGGTTTACATCTCTTGAGTTGGCACAACAAATTTCCCCATTATGTCAACGTTTCGGGAAAGAGGATTCATATGTTGATTGTTATGGGTAAAATGAAGCTAAACAAATGTATGAGATAGATGAGCCGAGCAGCCAAACTCGATGACTATGGATTGCTTGAGGGCCAGAATCACCCCGACCTTTGGTGTCGGCTACTTTTTACCCAGCCTCAATTGTCACTTTGGCCCTCGGGTATTGACCTCGATCTCAAGGGACGACCTCGCCCTGCCTCGACCATAGACCTTGACCTCGGAGGTCGGCCTCAGATACCGACTCGGCCTCGGGTACCAACCTTGACCTCGGATACCAAGCTCGGCCTCGGATATCAACCTCGACCTCGGATATCGACCACCACCTCGGAATAAAAATATCCTTACAATATATAAAGATAGAATTACCCTCCGAAATATTCGCCGAGGATCTCGCCGAGAAAGGCATGATATACCCAGAGACAAATCCACTTTGTGATACGTAACTATCCAGCCGATTCATTGCCATATATGTAAGTGATGTCAATGGATTATAAATAGAGACTCTCGCCATGGAACAAGGTACACACAGATATACTGATTCTACAACACTTACTGTGAGTCAATACGCCTGACTTAGGCATCGGCGGGTCCCCGGCCTTAACTGGCACCCCCAGTGCATTCTCTTGTTCTCCATTAATTATAGGTACTCAGCGGCTCGCGGGAGGTGAGGCAAGATTGACCAGATTTCTGCATCAACAGTTTGGCGCCGTCTGTGGGAACGACAGCAAAGCCATCTTAGAAGTTTCCTTTACATCAAAAGAATCATCATCCTTGTTTGCTCAACAATGGCTAAAGGAAGAAAGCGGGTTTTGACCACCATTACTGCCCCAATCCTCGCACCAGATGAGTAACCTGAGGAATCGCCTTCGAAACATAATACCGACCATATTTCAACGGTGGCTTCGGGTAGACCTTGCAACAGAGCTAGTCAACTCATCTCCTTGGAAAACTAGGTCGAGGCCCTAGCCGGCAACATAGACCACATAATGCAAATACTCTAAAGGCAGCAACCACCTCCCGACCATGAAGCGGAAGTAGCTGCGGCAATAGAATTATCTCAACCTCCCCAGGCACCTCACAACCCATATGTAAAGCAGCGACTAGGGTAGTACGGTCAGGCCTTCACGTGTACAACAGGAATGACCGTGTTGGCATACTCCAACCTACACCACACCTTAGAAAAGAGGAAGCGTGGGAAGGCCCCTGAAGACGTCGCAGAGAGAAGTCCTATGGGAGGCAGAACTCGAGGAGATATGGGGCCAGCTCGGCGACATTCAACAAGCGTGTCGAGCCTGGGGACAGACCTCTGTGGAAGCCATGCTCGAGGAGGCCGAACCCTCGTTCACTGATAACATTATGAAGTCTTAGCTCCCATTCAGGTTCCAGATGCCTTAGATCACCCCTTAATCCGGCTCGAGGGACCCGGCTGAATACCTTGTATCTTTTAGGGCTTGGATAGATCTTTACGGTGTATCCGGCTCCGTAATGTGACGAGCATTCTCCTTGACTCTATAAGTAGTGGCACAGAAGTGGTATAAACAACTGGAGCCAAAGTCTACCAATTCTTTCACCTAGCTTAGGAAGGCTTTCATTACTCAGTTCATCAGTGGGAAAGATAAGAGAAAGCCATCAACACACCTCCTTATGATCACTTAAAGGAAGGACGAGATGTTAAAAGATTATATCATCCACTTCAATGAGGAAGCGGTACATGGTGGATGACTATTCTGACCAGATAGCTCTGACTGCCATGGTAGCCAACCTTAAACAAGGAAAGTTCCTCTTCTTTATTTGTAAGAACCCCCCGAATATCTTCGCCGACCTACTTAACCGAGCTAAAAAATATTCAAATGCCGATGAGTTCTTTAGTTCACGAAGAGCTACTCGAGAAGGAAACAACTTAGCTAAGGATGGGAAGCGGAGGGAAGAAGGGAAGCCCTCTACCGCTAACACCAAAAGAAAGGAGTACGACCAAAATTGAGGCCAACATACCAACCGACATCCGGCAAGTCGCTTCCATCAGTACACTCCCTTGAACACTAAGCCGGAGCAAGTACTTAAGGAAGCTGGACAGAGCAAAAAAACCTGATGACCGATCTGAACCAGTCAACCAAATTTGGTAATAAGGCTCATTGGCCAACCCTGACCTCGACATCAAGTACCAAAGGACGTACCGACTAGAAGACATGGAGGGTAAGCTCTTACCTCACCCATGAAATGCCGATCATCTAAAAATCTACTACCCATGAGGAACTCCCACGGGTGAAATGACTGTGCTTAATTGATCGCCTCGGTGGAAGCTACTCGTGTTCGACTATGAGGAACCTCCCTTATTTAAAAGGAAGAAGGTTCTACCCTTTATTTCTACTGTTTTATCTACCGTTTTTATCTACATGTTCAACTGTGAGTGACCTCCCTTTGTAAAAGGGAAAAAGGTGCTCATGATACTACTACCATTTCTCCTCTACTATTTTACAAATTCTACAAGGAAAGAACTTCCCCTAGTTAGGGGAAGAGAATTTCTTTCAAATCCCGACTATCTGAGCTGTACGATTGACCACAAGGACTTTCCTCAATTTAAGGGAAGAAAGTCCTTTTTAGTGCTCGGCTTACTACTACGTCTACTATTTGACGGTCAACCTATTGATTCTACCGTGGACAAGCTATCACTACATGCTCGACTATCGTATCTACTAAGTCATCATACATGACCACCTACACATAAAGGCAACAAAATCGAGGAACATACATTGAACGAGCTGACCTTCTCATACATTAGTTCAAAAGTTATTTCTCGAGCTCATAAAGTATAGAGATCGGAAGTAGGGGGTTACTGTTATGTCTAAAATTGAGCTAAACAAATGTATGAGATAGATGAGTTAAGCAGCCAGACTCGATGACTATGGATTGCTTGAGGGCCGGAAAATGACCCCGACCTTTGGTGTCGGCTACTTTCTACCTTAGCCTCAGTTGTCACTTTGGCCCTTGGGTATCGACCTTGGTCTCAAGGGACGACCTCGACCTCGGAGGTCGGCCTCGGATACCGACCTTGGCCTCGGGTACCAACTTTGGCCTCCGGTACAAACCTTGACCTCGGATATCGACCACCACCTCGGAATAGAAATATCCTTACAATATATAAAGATAGGATTACCCTGCGAGATCTTTGCCAAGGATCTCGCCGAGAAAGGCGCGATATACCCAGAGACAGATTCACTTTGTGATACATAACTATCCAATAGAGTCATTGCCATATACATAAGTGATGTCAAGGGATTATAAATAGAGACTCTTGCTATGGAACAAGGTACACAGATATATTGATTTTACTACACCTACTGTGAGTCAATATGCCTGACTTAGGCATCGGAGGGTTCTCGGCCTTAATTGGCGCCCCCAGTGCATCGGAGGGTCCTCCATTAATTGTAGGTACTCAGCGGCTCGTAGGAGGTGAGGCAGGATTGACCAGATTTCTGTATCAACATTGATTATGACCGAGAGTGTTCGAGGTAGCATTCTGGTCAATTTTGTAATCTTGAGGAAAATTATCATGGGGTATGACTGGTTGTGTACAACCACTGGCAGTAGAATGGGTGAGAGTATGGACCCGGTTTAAAGGCTATGATGTCTTGCCACAAATTTCTACTCGTACACTTTTTGGGCATTTGGTATGCTTTGTCCACATTGTTGAGCCGAACGGTGATAAGTTCTCTTTGAATGTCAAACCACAATCCATTACAGTAACGTGCCACTTGTTACTTTCTTGTCTCCATTAGGCAACATTGGATTTCCAAACCATAATATCATTGTATGTATTCCTGCACAGTTAGATTGTCTAGTCGCAGCTAAGGAGGTTCTAGAAGGAAGTTGTCTCATAATCCATCGATAGAAACATTTGCTTCAATCTTGCCTTCATTTCCGCCCAATTGTCTATAGGAGGAAAGCCACAGAGTTGCAAGTCTTGTTTAACAGTGTGCCACCAATCTTGAGTCTCACCCTTAAGTTTTAGGACAACAAAATGTAGCTTGACGGCTTCTTTCATTTTGTACTGCTTAATATCTTTCGGTTGACTTTATTCAGTCATTGAAGACCTTGGGTTCCAGATTACCATCATAATCTGGAATCTCAATCTTGACATGTTGGGCAGGATCTGCAATATAAACATTCTGCTCTCCTTTAGGATAATTTGGATAGTCTTGTTGGAGCTTGTACGTTACTCTTGTTCCCAGCTGTGTAGCAATGTTATTGGATCCTATAGCCCAACTCATACTTCTTGTGGAAATCACCATTTTGGCTAGGATGCCATGGGTCAACATTCCCGGATTTATGGTCTCTTAGTCATCATGAAGGAAATCACTTGATTTTTTCCCTTTCCCTTTTCTTGAGGATGTCTTTCAGAGAGGTTTGTGTAGCATTTTCTATACGAAGTCCAAGATAGATTGCCTTTTATTCATTGCTTCGAATTTGAAGTCGTACTAGTTTCTCAAATCTTTCTTTTTCATATTTAAGTTACGCACTTTCACACATATAGGAAGCAAAGGTGGATGTTCTTTTTGCATTAATTATAGAAAATCATCAATGCTCCATTGTGTTGACAGAATATGCAAGAAGATTATGGAATGTTTGTCTGGCCATGCAGTATTGTCCTTGCAGAGTATGTGTGGCAACAAAGACCGCGCTTTCTTGGCATGACTGTGGTTGAGGTAGCTTCATTTACTTTTAACTCAGCCGCCATAAGTTTTTCTTTCTTTCTTTCTTTCTTCTTCTTTTCTTTTGATTTTGTATTAATTTCATCTGATAGCAAGTTCACATGATTCAACTTGTTTTGCTTAGTTGGAAAGTTTTATGATCTTAAAACGTTGATTGTAGGTTGTTAACCAAAAAAATTTCATGTAGCTTATTAGATACAATTTAGTAATTTTGGAACTAAATCTCAGGCTCATCTCAGTTGACTAGATCCACAGCTTTTGAGTAGAAAATTCACATGGAGAGGATGAAGATGCACAAATCAGAGTACCAAAAATTGCGATGAGATAGTAACTCAAAAACCAAATATTGGGGTCTTCTCCTCTAGGATAAGAGTTTTTTTTTTAAAAAAAAAAAAAAAAAAAAACCATCTATACTGAATAAGAGAAAGAAAGGGGAGAAAAGCTTACATAATCCCCAAACAAGTATACATATTCTTAGCACCATGATTATCACATAACTAGGAAAGCAAACATAATTACAAGTTTCCTAACTGCAAACTCTACCAAAAGTAAAACAAGTAGAAATCCTAATTTCATTTCACTTAAAAATCGTGATCATTTTAGAAGTTTGCAATAACAAAATCACAACCTTGTCCTTACCCAATCACCAAACATAAACCCTATAAAATAATGCTAAAACGATTAGTTTTGTGGGATAGTTTACAAAAATTTATCTTTGTTCTAGCAGATATCTGTAAATACCCAAGAATATTGGAAAAATTGACCTCACATGCAAATGACAACTCCGCTGTTATCCCATCACTGAGATGCAACCCTAGGAAATAATGCTAAAAATCATTGAATTCGTAGAATAGTTTATGTATTCATAGAATAGTTTATGTTTCTCCACTCAAGCATATGACTGTGGACACATAAAAATAGTGAAATAAGGACCTTGAATGCAAAAAGGTCAGGTATCAAACTGTATCTCAGACTGTCTTGCTCACATATAACATAAACAGTGGATACCAAGATTCACCTGGGTTACTAAACTTGGCCATAGTTTACCTTATTTAGTTATGAGAGCTATTACATTCCTAGCTCCAACAGATATCTCGGATTATTTTGTATTTAATTTGAGGTTTTGAATTGTAAAAGAAAAGCTTCTCCAATTGTTTAGTAATTACCCTTTTCTTATATACCACTCAAACTGGAAGGGAAATTTTATATGATAGCGATAAGACCAGCCATGCTTTTGGGGGCAACGTTGGGCAGCTAAGGAGCAACATGTTCATAGGATGAGTTTAGCTGAAATGAGGATGTTGAGATGGATGAGTGGCAAGACATGGAAGGATATAATTAGAAATGAATGCATTCGAAGGAACTTAGGAGTAGCACCAATAGGTAATAACATGAGGTAAAGTAGACTTGGATGTTTTGGTCATGCACAACAGGGTCAAGAACTGCACCAGTTAGGAGTGAGTTGGTCCAAATTAAAGGCTCTAAAAGGGCAAGGGAAAGGCCCAAAAGGGCATGGGTGAAGGTAGTAAGAAAAGACTTAATGACCTATGGTCTAACTGAAGTTATGGCCCTTTGGATAAGCCTTGGATGATGATGATGACCCGTTTCTTATACATGCACCTGCGCTCTTTAGGCGAGCACCACCATTAGGCCCATCATGTGAATGGTTTGGAGGACTAAACCTTGGCCACATTGGTAAAACTGAAAGCCAGAATGGTGCTGTACAAACATTCTGCCTCAAAATTGTTATACCAAACACTCAGACTGGGAGTTGGTACAGTGGATTCAGGTTTTCAGTTTGAATGAGTGGGGGCCCATGGTTAAGTAATTAAACTGTTGATGTTACAGGCCCCAATGTTTTATGTATGAACATAGCACCCTTGGGATATGGAAATATTGTGGGAAACATTGGGAAATATCGCATGCATTGCAATCGGAGGGAAAGATTGGGGAAACTTCTGGGAAATAGCAGAAATTATGGCAAATATTGTCATGTATCAGATATAAATGGTGCATGGAATTTTTTGTCATATCCCCCATGTTTCGTGTTAGTACCATGTGATATCGATAGTATCCGCCGAATATCCATATCGGCCAATATATTTATCAATACATTGACCAACGACAGGCCCCACATTGGTAGCAGATGCACCATTAATCTCCCAAATAAAATGCAAGCCCTTCATTAGGTGGCCCAAATGTATAGTTAATAAATAAATACAGCAACAATTCACATTCAACCAAAAAGAGGCCAAATAGAACTTCCAATCTAGGGTGAAGCCCATGATATCAACCATTTAGATCATTGAGCCATGGGTACCACTTGTAAAAATGAAAGCCTGAATGCATTTGCAAACTCTTGGCCTAATGCTTGTATAATCTTTCTTTATAAAAAGAGAAATTATAGGTAAAGCCTGAAGATTGGAATATGTAGAGCCATCTCTTCACAGTATACACCAGCAGGTTGATGTATTGTTGCAGATGGTTTATTTAGGGGGTCCTACTGTGGACAGCAAGTGTTTTGATATGTAGATGCATTGGATGATTGTAGCCATTGGCTGCAGCCTTCAAAGAGATGGTTCACTTTCAGCATTAGGTGCAGAGAAGTGAAGAAAGGGGAGGGGTAAATTTTCCCAGTAGATGGATGATTGTGATTGACCGTATCTCTGATGAGTGTAATGGTTCTATGCAAAATCCTAAACCATGGGTTGTGTAGTAGACAAATTCTGCTTGACTATTTAATCTCTTAGACAGTTAACCTTTTGATTTTATTCTGTTTTGAACAGCTTGGTGCAGGAACTTCCTTGCCTGGATTGGTAGCCGCGAAAGTTGGATCAGATGTTGTACTGACAGACAACTCAAACAGATTAGAGGTAGAACTTGTAAAGAGGAGTTATTGAATATGCTGATATAATATGCCTACCCATTCACATGCACATAGTCAAGGTTCATAGCATGCGTCTCATTACAAATCATCCAAACCATGGCCCTGCCTTAGATTTGTGTGATTTGGCGATTGCTCATTTTTTATTTACCCATCCATTTCATGAACACCCATAGGACAGTTACTATCAACCATTCCATGCGATTCTCTGTTTGTCACCCATCTGCAGTGGGGCTTATGATTGGCATAACCTTGATTGAGGTCCATGTATCTCATGTGTAGTAACTGTGTGAATGCGATACTCTGTAAATGCACTAAAGATTTAAAGAGAATGCATGCAGTAGATAAACAACAGGAGCGTGCAGTCAATAAACAGCTTTGAAGTTTAATTGTCGTGTTTGTGTGAAAACTATAATACCGAATATTGTTGGTTGCGTAGGCATGAAGCATCTGAATGCCTAAATTGTTGTGTAGTTGTGAACACCATAAAACAGAATTTCAGTAGCTATCAGCATATACATGTGTGTGTGTGTGTGTGATATATATATATATATGGGAAAAGGTACTATGCGCTCGACCTCACGAGTCCATCCCATGAGGTTGAGCTGTGTGGGCCCCACCGTGATGCGTTTTGAAAATCTACACCATTCCATCGTGGGCCTAGGTCTCAAAAATCAAGTCAATCCGTGACTTGTGTGGGCCACACCACATACAGAAGTGGGGAGGGGCCGTGCACCATTAAAACATTCATAATCATTTTTTGGGCCCACCGAGATGTGGTTTGCAAATCCAGCCCATCCATTATGTGTGTCCCACTTGGATGAGGGTTCAGACCAAGTTTCAGCAGCATTCAAAACTCAGGTGGGCCCCACCAAGTGCTTTTATATGTTTTAACGGTGTCTTCACATGATTTTAGATGGTATGGCCCACGTGAGTTCCGTATACGGCTGATTTTGGGATATCCCATAATTTAGAGAGGACCCATCAAATGCACGGTGTTGATGGTCGACACGCATCACGGTGGGGCCCACACGGCTTGACCTCACAGGAGCTTATCGTGAGGTCGAGCGCTCCACCTCACGATAAACTCCCGTGAGGTCAAGCCGTGTGGGGCCCACCGTGATGCGTGTCGACCATCAACACCGTGCATTTGATGGGTCCCCTCTAAATTATGGGATATCCCAAAAATCAGCCGTATACGGAACTCAGGTGGGCCATACCATCTAAAATCATGTGAAGACACCGTTAAAACATATAAAAGCACTTGGTGGGGCCCACCTGAGTTTTGAATGCTGCTGAAACTTGGTCTGAACCCTCATCCAAGTGGGACACACATAATGGATGGGCTGGATTTGCAAACCACATCTCGGTGGGCCCAAAAAATGATTATGAATGTTTTAATGGTGCACGGCCCCTCCCCACTTCTGTATGTGGTGTGGCCCACACAAGTCATGAATTGACTTGATTTTTGAGACCTAGGCCCACGATGGAATGGTGCATCTGACTGATGGGGTAGATGTTCGAAACGCATCACGGTGGGGCCCACACAGCTCGACCTCATGGGACGGACTCGTGAGGTCGAGCGCATATATATATATATATATATATATATATATAATCCAGTCGACTGAACTACGAGAAAGTGTTGATTTCTGTTAATTCTGTGGAAAAAACAGGGCGAGATGATGGTGATGGTGATGCGGTGGTGGAAAAATGAGTTTCCACCATTCCATCAGCTTTCCAGATAGAGGCGAGATTGTCAACTTGGATGTGTGTGTGTGTGTGTGATATATATATATATATATATATATATATATATATATATATATATATATATAGGCCCATGCAGTTGACTCAACTCGAGACGAGAAAGTGTTGATTTCTGGTAATTCTGTCGAAAAAACAGGGCGAGACGATGGTGATGCGGTGGTGGAAAAATGAGTTTCCACCATTCCATCAGCTTTCCAGATAGAGGCAAGATTGTCAACTTGGATGACTTGACTTTTCTGGTGCTGCTTCTCATACTTGATCCAATTGGGTGGTAGGATCTCCCGAGGCCGGGTAGTCGAGAGCTGTCTGGGTATAAAAGTACAGTGAGGCACCAGAGTATTTTCTACCTTAATGAATAATGCGTCTTGGGTTTGGCTGAGTCCTTGGACTGGCAGATCTAATGAATGATTCTGGACTTGGAATGCAACTTGATAATGCAGAGTCAAGGTTGAATATGCTGATATAATATGCTGATATTGAATATGCTGATATAATATGCCAACCCATTCACATGCACATAGTCAAGGTTCATAGCATGCGTCTCATTACAAATCATCCAAACCATGGCCCTGCCTTAGATTTGTGTGATTTGGCGATTGCTCATTTTTTATTTACCCATCCATTTCATGAACACCCATAGGACAGTTACTATCAACCATTCCATGCGATTCTCTGTTTGTCACCCATCTGCAGTGGGGCTTATGATTGGCATAACCTTGATTGAGGTCCATGTATCTCATGTGTAGTAACTGTGTGAATGCGATACTCTGTAAATGCACTAAAGATTTAAAGAGAATGCATGCAGTAGATAAACAACAGGAGCGTGCAGTCAATAAACAGCTTTGAAGTTTAATTGTCGTGTTTGTGTGAAAACTATAATACCGAATATTGTTGGTTGCGTAGGCATGAAGCATCTGAATGCCTAAATTGTTGTGTAGTTGTGAACACCATAAAACAGAATTTCAGTAGCTATCAGCATATACATGTGTGTGTGTGTGTGTGATATATATATATATATGGGAAAAGGTACTATGCGCTCGACCTCACGAGTCCGTCCCATGAGGTCGAGCTGTGTGGGCCCCACCGTGATGCGTTTCGAAAATCTACACCAATCCATCGTGGGCCTAGGTCTCAAAAATCAAGTCAATCCGTGACTTGTGTGGGCCACACCACATACAGAAGTGGGGAGGGGCCGTGCACCATTAAAACATTCATAATCATTTTTTGGGCCCACCGAGATGTGGTTTGCAAATCCAGCCCATCCATTATGTGTGTCCCACTTGGATGAGGGTTCAGACCAAGTTTCAGCAGCATTCAAAACTCAGGTGGGCCCCACCAAGTGCTTTTATATGTTTTAACGGTGTCTTCACATGATTTTAGATGGTATGGCCCACCTGAGTTCCGTATACGGCTGATTTTTGGGATATCCCATAATTTAGAGGGGACCCATCAAATGCACGGTGTTGATGGTCGACACGCATCACGGTGGGGCCCACACAGCTCGACCTCACGGGAGCCTATCGTGATACTATGCGCTCGACCTCACGATAGGCTCCCGTGAGGTCGAGCTGTGTGGGCCCCACCGTGATGCGTGTCGACCATCAACACCGTGCATTTGATGGGTCCCCTCTAAATTATGGGATATCCCAAAAATCAGCCGTATACGGAACTCAGGTGGGCCATACCATCTAAAATCATGTGAAGACACCGTTAAAACATATAAAAGCACTTGGTGGGGCCCACCTGAGTTTTGAATGCTGCTGAAACTTGGTCTGAACCCTCATCCAAGTGGGACACACATAATGGATGGGCTGGATTTGCAAACCACATCTCGGTGGGCCCAAAAAATGATTATGAATGTTTTAATGGTGCACAGCCCTTCCCCACTTCTGTATGTGGTGTGGCCCACACAAGTCATAGATTGACTTTTGAGATCTAGCCCACAATGGAATGGTGCATCTGATTGAAGGGGTAGATGTTTGAAACGCATCACGGTGGGGCCCACACAACTCAATCTCATGGGACGGGCTCGTGAGGTCGGGCGCATATATATATATATATATATATATATATATAATCCAGTCGACTGAACTACGAGAAAGTGTTGATTTCTGTTAATTCTGTGGAAAAAACAGGGCGAGATGATGGTGATGGTGATGCGGTGGTGGAAAAATGAGTTTCCACCATTCCATCAGCTTTCCAGATAGAGGCGAGATTGTCAACTTGGATGTGTGTGTGTGTGTGTGATATATATATATATATATATATATATATATATATATATATATATATATATATAGGCCAACCCAGTTGACTCAACTCGAGACGAGAAAGTGTTGATTTCTGGTAATTCTGTCGAAAAAACAGGGCGAGACGATGGTGATGCGGTGGTGGAAAAATGAGTTTCCACCATTCCATCAGCTTTCCAGATAGAGGCAAGATTGTCAACTTGGATGACTTGACTTTTCTGGTGCTGCTTCTCATACTTGATCCAATTGGGTGGTAGGATCTCCCGAGGCCGGGTAGTCGAGAGCTGTCTGGGTATAAAAGTACAGTGAGGCACCAGAGTATTTTCTACCTTAATGAATAATGCGTCTTGGGTTTGGCTGAGTCCTTGGACTGGCAGATCTAATGAATGATTCTGGACTTGGAATGCAACTTGATAATGCAGAGTCAAGGTTGAATATGCTGATATAATATGCTGATATTGAATATGCTGATATAATATGCCAACCCATTCACATGCACATAGTCAAGGTTCATAGCATGCGTCTCATTACAAATCATCCAAACCATGGCCCTGCCTTAGATTTGTGTGATTTGGCGATTGCTCATTTTTTATTTACCCATCCATTTCATGAACACCCATAGGACAGTTACTATCAACCATTCCATGCGATTCTCTGTTTGTCACCCATCTGCAGTGGGGCTTATGATTGGCATAACCTTGATTGAGGTCCATGTATCTCATGTGTAGTAACTGTGTGAATGCGATACTCTGTAAATGCACTAAAGATTTAAAGAGAATGCATGCAGTAGATAAACAACAGGAGCGTGCAGTCAATAAACAGCTTTGAAGTTTAATTGTCGTGTTTGTGTGAAAACTATAATACCGAATATTGTTGGTTGCGTAGGCATGAAGCATCTGAATGCCTAAATTGTTGTGTAGTTGTGAACACCATAAAACAGAATTTCAGTAGCTATCAGCATATACATGTGTGTGTGTGTGTGTGATATATATATATATATGGGAAAAGGTACTATGCGCTCGAACTCACGAGTCAGTCCCATGAGGTCGAGCTGTGTGGGCCCCACCGTGACCCATTAGTCATATGCACCATTCCATCGTGGGCCTAGGTCTCAAAATCAAGTCAATCCGTGACTTGTGTGGGCCACACCACATACGAGAAGTGGGGAGGGCCGTGCACCATTAAAACATTCATAATCATTTTTGGGCCCAGAGATGTGGTTTGCAAATCCACCCATCCATTATGTGTGTCCCACTTGGATGAGGGTTCGAGACCAAGTTTCAGCAGCATTCAAAACTCGGTGGGCCCCACCAAGTGCTTTTATATGTTTTAACGGTGTCTTCACATGATTTTAGATGGTATGGCCCCACCTAAGTTCCATATACAGCTAATTTTGGGATATCCCATAATTTAGAGAGGACCCATCAAATGCATGGTATTGATGGTCGACACGCATCACGGTGGGACCCACACGGCTTGACCTCACAGGAGCTTCTCGTGAGGTCGAGCGCTCCACCTCACGATAAACTCCCGTGAGGTCAAGCCGTGTGGGCCCCACCGTGATGCGTGTCGACCATCAACACCGTGCATTTGATGGGTCCCTGTAAATTATGGGATATCCCAAAAATCAGCCATATACGGAACTCAGGTGGGCCATACCATCTAAAATCATGTGAAGACACCGTTAAAACATATAAAAGCACTTGGTGGGGCCCACCTGAGTTTTGAATGTTGCTGAAACTTGGTCTGAACCCTCATCCAAGTGGGACACACATAATGGATGGGCTGGATTTGCAAACCACATCTCTGGGCCCAAAAATGATTATGAATGTTTTAATGGTGCACGGCCCCTCCCCACTTCGTATGTGGTGTGGCCCACACAAGTCATGAATTGACTTGATTTTGAGACCTAGGCCCACGATGGAATGGTGCATCCGATCGATGGGGTAGATGTTCAAACGCATCACGGTGGGGCCCCACACTCGACCTCATGGGACGAACTAGTGAGGTTGAGCGCATATATATATATATATATATATATATATATATATATATATATATATATATATATATATATATAATCCATGAACTACGAGAAAGTGTTGATTTCTGTTAATTCTGTGGAAAAAACAGGGCGAGATGATGGTGATGGTGATGCGGTGGTGGAAAAATGAGTTTCCACCATTCCATCAGCTTTCCAGATAGAGGCGAGATTGTCAACTTGGATGTGTGTGTGTGTGTGTGATATATATATATATATATATATATATATATATATATATATATAGGCCAACCCAGTTGACTCAACTCGAGACGAGAAAGTGTTGATTTCTGGTAATTCTGTCGAAAAAACAGGGCGAGACGATGGTGATGCGGTGGTGGAAAAATGAGTTTCCACCATTCCATCAGCTTTCCAGATAGAGGCAAGATTGTCAACTTGGATGACTTGACTTTTCTGGTGCTGCTTCTCATACTTGATCCAATTGGGTGGTAGGATCTCCCGAGGCCGGGTAGTCGAGAGCTGTCTGGGTATAAAAGTACAGTGAGGCACCAGAGTATTTTCTACCTTAATGAATAATGCGTCTTGGGTTTGGCTGAGTCCTTGGACTGGCAGATCTAATGAATGATTCTGGACTTGGAATGCAACTTGATAATGCAGAGTGGCTACAATTGTTCCTTCACAATCTCTCAAATAGGCGATATCCTAAAAGTGAAATGTTGAAGTTTGGAAATAGGGCAACAAAAATAGTGCCAGCATTCAGTATTGTCTGGATTGTGCCAATGGTGGCATGCTGGTATTCTTTGAAGCTGGCGTCTAACAAAGCCATGTTGGCACAAACTAAGAGACCCTGCCATGGAAGGTTAAAGCCAACTCAACAATGCCAATGTGCAAATGGGTAAAACCATTCTGCAACCAATCTTGATGGAATTCTCTGGGAAGATTAATGGGGACAAAGGGCTTGGCCTGGTTGGCAAGAATTTGGTGTTGATCAAATTTGAAAGCACATACATATTATTTGACCGGACTAGGGTGTTTGGGTGTGATAAGCTTTTTAAAGATTTTACGACTGGCACCTTCTCGAGTTCGAGAATACACAGAGTGAGGATTTACTGTAGGTAAGGAAGTGGGTGGGACTTTCTTATGATCATTCAAATATTTTATTTCATATAAAAAATCTAATTTAGAAGCAGAAGAAGATCAAAAGGAGGAAGAAGTAGTGAGAGAGGGTTCTGGAATCTGGGAGGAGCTAGAGGCCATAAAGAGATGAGATGCACTATTCCATTTATAGTGAGTTGGTTCTGGCAAAGGCAACAATTAAAATCAGACTAAAGGTTGAAATAAATTCATCAGATACACCCAAAAGTGAGTAAAATATTGCCTCTCCTCGGCAGACATAATCTAGGTAGGGTTTCATGTGACGAACCAAATCACATGAGGAGTTTAAGTCTGTATTAATCATGATGGTAAAATTACTATGAGAGAGAAATTAAATCCAAGTTTTCTGTCATAGAAGATCTAACAGAGTGGCAACTACAGAGCATGTTAATCATGAAATTAATTACTCTGAATACTCAGATGTGATGTCAAAAGCCAGAAACAATCCACCATAGCAGGAATAGTAACAAAGATCTAGTCTACCATGGCTCTGATACCAAAATATAAGATGACTATAAATGACGGGAGAACTAGGCCACAAATAGCTAATGCAATATTAAAAGCCAGTTTGTGAAATATAAAAGGTCAGAAAGTCTTACATACAAAGTTTCAAGAAAAGGAACCTCTCATCTGGATTTACTCTGCTAAATGAGTGAGAGGGGAGCCCTTTTTATAGACTAAGGAGTCCGGACTTAAGCAAGCTTTGGATTACAAACAACATTACAAAACCATGGGTGGGATTCCTAAACCATGGGCGGAAAAGTAAACAGTTTCGCAGACATTATCTTCAATAGTAACTAATATGATGCTAGTGTTTTGTCGGCACAAACGACAAAAGGCAACAATATTTTTGTTTCTAAAAGGTCCTTTGGATGCAATAGTCTTAACTCAAACTGAGTTGAGTGAATTGGCGTATATGATTTGTTAATCACTGTTACTGCTGCAGTTGCTGGAGTTATCAGATATGGTGACAAAGGGTGGAGACTGCGGTTCAATATAACCAAGGCTGTTTCTTTTAAAGAAATTGAGTTGGCATTCAATGAAGTCTTGGTTAAGAGAACAAAGGGGATCTGCGAAGGGCCATGCAAGTATTTCAACAGGAATGTCTGTGATTGCTTTGCCATGGAAATGACATAAATTTTCCTTAAAATGCATCCATGAGTCCGAATAAAAGTAGCTTTGCCTTGCATGTTAACATGGCTCCATGCTTGGATGTGGACGATTCTTTCAGGAACCCAATAGTTATCGGATTCTATTTCAATGAAATCAATAAAAGTGTGAAAGGTAACTAGAATATATCGATGGTGATGAGTTTGAAGGAGAATTTCCCACGTGTCGATCGAATGAAACCATTCTATCCATATAAGATTATTCTTCTATTCGACACTGGTGCTTGGTTTATCTTGCACTAGATGAAATATGCAAAAAGCCACAAAACGTTAAAAATGACACCAATGGTGTATGCTTCCATAAAATACAAGAGTAGGCAGACTACTTTATTGGGAAAATAATATAGGTTTTGGATGGATAATGGTGTGAGAAAACAGTAGGTGGGGTGAGGTAGCCTATGCAAGGCTGGGCCATTTTGGACTAAATGGATTTCAAGATATTGTTGGAAATTATGAGCACTTCCTTTTTGTTGGAGTATGGAAATTATCATGGTTTTGATCTCGAGTGGTAGAGTTGGGATATTGATGCAGGACACATGATTTAATGCTAGCATGCAACGTGGAGATTATGAAAGAGTCCATAAAGTAATTTAATTAACAAAAGATGCTAACCCACCAAGTAATTAAGAGTAAACAATATGAAATAAAATCTGATTTAAGCTAAATCACATGCCCGCATGCTAAGCAATCACATAAATCAATTAAAACTAGACCCGGTGGAAGGATAGAACTTCCAATTTAGCATAGGCACGTTCCACACTCGAGGGACTGACTTGTAGATTTTATGATTAAGGTTATGAGCAGGAAAATCTGAAATTTGGAAAATTAAGGTTCATGGAAATTGGGGATTTTGGAATTAGGGTTTTTAGAAATTGAGGAAAATAGAAAATTGGAGATTTAAGGTTTAAGGTAGGGTTATGGATGGGGAATTAAGGGGTTTTGATGGGGGAAGGAAGGGGAAATCAAAGGATTGAGCGGTTGTCCATACGGTCAGCCTAGGGACTCACACGTGTGGGTCGTTGGCTAGGGTTTGGTTCCTCAATGGTTGATTTCGATTGAGGTTGAAGTTGGATGATAAAAATTTGAAGAAAATGATTATTTGGATGGTCTTGGATATGAAGCGAAGAAGAGATGAAGTTTTTGGAAAAATATCTCTTTTGGATAGAAAGGAAGAAAGAAGGAATATGATAGATGGAAGTCTCGCACCTCCGTTGAATGGGGAATGTAATCACACCACACCCAAGCTCCAAATCACATGAAGAAGAGAAAACATAGCTTCCCCCCCACCCCCCCCCCAAAAAAAAATAATAATAATGGCACTAGGGCTTCACACACTATCTTACTCGTTTATGGTCTCAGAAAAGACCTCTTACAAAAAGACGCTCTCAAATAAGATTTTCAACATAAAGATGCTTAATAAATTAAAAGTTGTTCCTAACTTCTTAATCTTAATACAAATATAAGGTATACCAAAAATGACAAAGCATGTAAATAATCTAAACAACTAAACTATCTCATGACCCATGGGAGTCTACAATCAAGGTGTTTGATGATGATTCAACGATCCGATCATCATGTCCACCCAATCCAACGGTCCAATGTGTCTATCAAGCTCCTATATGCAGCCCATGTGCATCTCCTAGTGTGAGGTCTTCAAAGATGCACGAACATGCACGTGGGGTCTTCAACATGGCTAAGAATGTGAATTGGGCCAAGTGGGCCCCATGTAATGGTCATCTAGCCACAAGGAGACTGGTTCAACCCTCCTTTAGTATGGTGCTCGGATGTCCTCATCAATTCCCCTCGGTTGAGGAGATTTCGTGATGCAGGACATGAAATTCAAGTATGATGTGCAAGATTTTCAGGCTTTAGATCACACTAGTTCAGAAGCAATTACACTAAATTCTACATCCCACACAAAAGTTCAAACACTCAATCAAGGGGAATCTTATGCGGATCCAGGCCTACACATGCTAGGGCCGGATCAATCAAAATTATAGACCAAACAAGAATCAAAGGAGGGTAAATTCATCCACACATGCATAGAAATAATTCCCCAATCCAAGAGGTTCATAGATTTCAATTCGGGGAACCCTAAGGTTAAAGAAAAGGCATAAAATTGGGGATTTGAGTAATTTTGAGTTAAGTTAGTGATTTGGGGTGAAAGAGGGGTGAAAGAGAGGAGAGAGATGAACCAGAAAAGTACCGCACGTGTGGACAGCAACAATGGCTCAGACACACGTGCGTATGATCCCAGCCGCACGTGACTATTCAGAAAAAGGCCACCTTGGCCCTGGTGGGCCAGGGATGGACTCCAAAACTCCCAAATCTCAGCTCGATCCGATGCACGGTTTGTACGTGGTGTTCCGCCGAAATTTCAACCCTCCTGCAGGGCCAGAATCTGGAAATGTGCTGTAGATGAAGAAACGTCTGCAAATATTGATGGATTTGCAGATGGAATGCTTGTAGGAGAAATATGGATGGAAGAAGGTGGGGGCGAATCGGGACAGGTGTGGCTTTGCACCACGGTAGTCAGCCCTTCGAGGAAGGGTGGGTTTCGCACCCAATTGAATCTCACAACTCAGAAATTTAGAGGAGCAAAAAAACGCAGCAATTTTATTAATCTTCATTGAGAAAAAAAGACTACAAGGGGTGTCTATTTATAATAAAACCCTATACCTCAAAACTTGCGTCATGTGCACAACCTATTACTTGGAGACGAAGCAATAAAAAATAAGAACTAATCAAAGCAATCTAAACCGTCCATGATATTCGTAATAACAATAATAAGCAAAAGCCAAAGTACTAGATCAATTAGACTAGTGGGCCACGATCATGAGAACCTATGGTAGGATTCACATGACTATCGGGTCCACTTCAACGAACCAAAACGCCGTCCTCTAACTAGGAGGCCTTCCTTGGACGTCGTCATCGATCCAAATCGACGGTGGGGCTCTCCTCCTCCTTGCGTACGTGTGTAGGGGGCGGGTGCATGTGCGTGTGATGTCTCCATCATTTCGCCTCAGGCGAAATAAAGCTGCAGTGATGCTCGAGGAGATCTCAGTCTTGTCGATAAAGCTTTACCTCTGAGAACCTTGTACTGTCTGACTTTGGTCTGCCCTTCCACTTGACAAGGTACTCCTGGTAACCGCCATGCCGTGTGGAAACTTCTTCTTCATCCAAGATATCCTCTATCTCCTCTCTTCTTGTAGGTGTGGATGGTGCGGATGGTAAAGGTTGAGAAGAGGGGTCAGGTATTTGCCATGGGTTATGGGACAGGTCAAGGGCATCATCATCAAAGTTCATGTGAGGGTTAATGGAAGGTCTATGAAAACGTACAAGATTTTCCATGTTAAACGTGGAACTGATGCCCATGTTAGGTGGAAGGTCTATCAAATAAGCATTCAAACCTAGTATTTTCAAGATTTTATATGGTCCAGTGCTACGGGCTTGTAATTTTTTTATGGTTCCCTGTGGAAATCTTTTTGGACGTATTCTAATTATGACTTCGTCACCCACAACAAACTCTTTAAACCTATAGTGTCAGTCAATAATTATTTCATATGTTTCATTACTTACATTGATTCTTTTTCTTATCTCCACATGCAAGTCATGTATATGTCGTGTAGATGCATATGCAAACTCTGGAGGCCTATGAAACATTGACATGGGTATACAATCTATATGGGCCGTAGGCTCATCTACTTGTCTTTCCATATCCACTTCCTTCTCGGGACTCATTTGATCATGACGAAGGTTTGGTAGAGTCAACGCGTGAATGTCCTGCATAGGTGTAAGCTCATTAGGTATGTCCTTTGGAATAACAACACTAGACTCCTCCAATACCGGACTCACCTCAAGTGGTAACTCTACACTACTAACTTTAGGTGGCATCTCCATAATAACCTTAGGTATGACCTCCCTTGCCACGTGGGCATACATCGTCAAATCAGTTTTAATCCATCTTTCAGACTCTTTCGCATTAACTATAGTAAGCGACTCAAGCTGGAGTTTTGTCACATCATCAGGACCATATTTCTTAATGTCCTCCTTTTCCGTGGTGCTTTTAAGCGGGAGTGGCTTCAAGACAATCCTTTTGCCTTCATATAGAAACGAACACGTATTCGAGCGACTGAATAATATTGCTCCCCTGTCATACAACCAAGACCTGCCCAAAATGATGCAGCTTATATTCATAGACAAACCATCACATCACAACGTATCCATATAGGAACCAAACTGGATGGGAATGCGACAACGCTAAGAAATCATAATTGAAGATACATTTACCTATGAGACTCGATAGGGCCAAGGGTAGGGAACAATTAGCATACCTAAGCGGTCCACGGTGCTAGCAGAGACCACATTGATGCAACTACCACTATCAATGATCACCTTGCAATTTTTGCCACCACACTTAGCATAAGTGTGAAAAATTGAATTCCTGCGCCACATTTAGCAGTTTCTACAATCTGGCTTAAGGTGTGGCTAACAATTGCAATTGGCACAGTCTCAAATCCTTCAATTTGATCCCCGGCTTGTGATTGGACATCTTCCCTAGTGTCGGGGTTCACCTGAACGGAGGCTTCAAGCTGGTCGACACACGCAGTGGTCATGGTCAATTGACTTGTGATGGTCCTATCGTGTGCTTCAATGGCCATCAGACGATGGTTGATAGCATTAAGGGCATCGGCAATCTACTTTAGATTCATAGTGAGATGTAGACCAAAGCCACGTCCAGAACGAGTGGGCATACGCAAGGGAACTCTAAAAGGGAAACCTAGATCATAGGGTAATGTTATGACAATGATAAAACCAACCTAGAGATCAAACTGAACACACTAGAAACACCAATTTGAAAATTCAGCAAGCCGTCACCCTCAAATATTATGTTGAAAATTCAACAGGATGGTAATATGAGAGTACCAAACTGAAAATTCAGCAATAGTGTAATTTGAAAATCAGAACTGAAAATTTAGCAAGGTGATAACCTAATATTACTATGCTAAAAATTCAGCAATGGTAAAAGTGGATAACGCTAGCTGAAAATTCAGCAATGGGATACTCCAAACTAGGAACAAAATTCAGCAATATGATCCTAGATCCTATACGCAATGTATGCTCTACTAACCCTAGATGTGACTCTAACCTAAGTGCAACACAAAAATCATATGCTAAATGTTTGGCTCTGATACCAAATTTGATGCAGGACACATAATTTAATGCTAGCATGCAACGTAGAGATTATGAAAGAGTCTATAAAGTAATTCAATTAACAAAAGATGCTAACCCACCAAGTAATTAAGAGTAAACAATAGGAAATAAAATCTGATTTAAGCTAAATTACATGCCCGCATGCTAAGAAATCACATAAATCAATTAAAACTAGGCCCGATGGAAGGATAAAACTTTCAATTTAGCATAGGCACGTTCCACACTCAGGGGAATGACCTGTAGGTTTTATGATTAGGGTTAGGAAGGGGAAAATCTGAAAATTAGAAAAGTAGGGTTCATGGAAATTGGGGATTTAGGAATTAGGGTTTTTAGAAATTGAGGAAAATAGGAAATTGAGAATCTAAGGTTTAGGGTAGGGTTATGGATGAGGAATCAATGAGTTTTGGAAGCAAGGGGAAATCAAAGGATTGAGCGGTTGACCATATAGTTAGCCTAGGGGCTCGCATGTGTGAGTCGTTGGCTAGGGTTTTTAGGTCTTCAATGGTTAATTTCAGTTGGGGTTGAAGTTGGATGATGAAAAGTTGAAGAAAAAGATTATTTGGATTATCTTGGATATGAAGCGAAGAGGAGAGATGAAGTTTTTGGGAAAATACCAGCTGTCAATTGAGACTTATTTCAAAGCATTTAGGAGTATTTGATGAAATGATCATCATATACACTCTAATTTCGAAATTTGGGTGTAGGTGGTCCAATTTGGGAAATTTTGGTAATTTCCCCAATTGCTTGCAATGTTGCACTCCAAACATGAAATCGAGAATGTATGAGGGTTGATCTAATGATTTGTCAAGTCCTTGTCAATTGAGACTAACTTCTAAAAATTAATAAAAAAATTATTAAGATATTTTTTTTTTTTCAAAATTTCCTTTCAACCAGCTGTCAATTGAGACTAACTTCAAAATATTTAGGAATTTTTGATGAAATGATTATCACACACTCTAAATGTTATGCATTCATTTTGAATATAGTTGCATTGGTTTAGTCAGGCGGCGCATAACTAAGGACCCTATACAAAGGAAACCTATTATGTGCGCTTGTTTTTTGAGATGTTGTGATTTAAAAATGTGTATTAAGGTGTTTTTTAACAATCCTTGAAGTTTCATTGAAAAATTCATCCATCACAACGGTGGCAAGGACACTCAAGTTCTTGATTCATGGAGCCGTCATGCGCATTTATTATCATTGATGCCTATCATTGTTGTAGGATTCGAAGAGATGGTGTTATGTGGAAAACAAGGATTTCAGACGTATTTATGCAACCATTCTTAGTGAAGAGCATGTGAGAAACCACATTTTAGCATTCATGATGGCTGCTTGTTTCGAGGGATGCAACTTTGCCTACCCCCTACATCCATCCATGAGTATATTGTGAGGGAATTATATACTGGTGGATGTAATGATCACTTAGGCTGTAATAAGATCCTAGCCCTTGGTGGAGATAGATACTTTTAGCCTTGTCTAAAATCGGATTGCGAAGATTTACCAGTTATGTAGGTTTTGCCAACTTACTAAGGGTCAGAAGAAAAAGTGAACTATTAAGATTCATTGGAGCACCAAGTTTGCCAATTAATTCATGTCGATAATTCATGAGAGTGGAGAGCTTAAGGAGGATGTTGCCCATAGAATTCAAGCTGGGTGGAACAAATGGAGATGCGTCTCTTGGGTTTTCTGTTATTGTGATGTACAATTGAAAGGGAGATTTTATAGGGTAGCTATAAGACCAGCCATGCTTTATGGGACAAAATGTTGGGTAGCTAAGGAACAACATGCTCATGAGATGAGTGTAGCTGAAACGAGGATGTTGAGATGGATGAGTGGCATCACGAGGAAAGATAGAATTAGAAATGAATGCATTCGAGGGAACTTAGGAGACTTTGCATGGTTTGGTAATGTGCAATAGATATGAAGAATTGTGCCTATTATAAGTGAGTTGGTACAAGTCGAAGGCTCTAAAAGGGCAAGGGAAAGGCCCAAAAGGGCGTGGGTGGAGATAGGAAGAAAAGACTTGATGACTTATGGTCTAACTGAAGTTATGATCCTTGATAGAGTTGAATGGCAAAACATGATTCATGTATCCGACCCCAATTTGTTGGGATAAGGCATGATGATGATGACATTATCTTTTATTAGCTTGGTCAAGGAATCTCTTATTGGCTTGATTTCTCTTATTGACTTGTTCTACTTGTTTTGCAAGGGAGACAAAATTATGGTGAACAACTTGAGGAAGGTCATGAGGTGCTTCGAAGCAGTGTTGGGGTTGAGGGTCAATATTTCTAAAATCAAGATTTTGGGAGATTTACATGACCAGGGAAGTTGAAAGGATAGATGCAGTCTTTGCGTGTTGCTCTTGTTCCTTTCCGTTGAATTATCTTGGCCCTTCTCTCTGCGTGGGAAAACCAACAAAGCATCTTTAGGACAAGGTAATCGAGAGAATGGAGAGGAAATTGTCAAGTTGGAAGGGTAGCCATTTGTCGTTGAGTGGCAAGATCACGCTTATTTAAGCCATGTTTTCGAACCTGCGTTATATTTCAATTCCTTGTTTAGATGCGTGAAGTCGATGTTGGTGAGATTTGAAAGACTAAAGAGGGATTTCCTTTGGCAAGTTTGCAACGATACGTTGTAATACCACTTGTGGATTACACTTGTTAACCTTATATGGTGAGCCTCTAGTTTTAGTTGTTGAATAGTCACTCTTTTGCATGTTTAGTTTTTGAATCTTCTTCTAGGAATAGGGAATAAATAGGAGAAAATAAGATAAAGGAAGAAGAAAGAAGAAGATAGGGACGATTGCACTTAGAATTCCTCCACTTGTCCCCACTCTCTTTAATTTTATTAAGGCTTCACTAAAATATCTTAAAATTATAAAAATACCCTTTTTACTTAAGAAATGAAGCAAAGACTGTTCCTATGGGTCTAAGATTTCCTTCTAGGAGATCTTATCTTGAATGACGTGGTGGGCAACCTCTATTTGCTTTGTTCTCTCATGGAATACCAGAGGCAATATGTATAGTAGCTTGATTGTGACAATGTAAAGGCATTAGACCTTGAACCATGAACCCCAATTCTTGAAGAAGTGATTTAAGCCAAACAAGTTCACAAGTTGTGTGCCATTGATCTATATTTTGTCTCAACACTTAACCTGGCAACCACTTCAATTTCTAACTCTTTCAAGTATTCACATTGCCACCAAGGAAGGTGCAGGAACCTGTAATCGCTCATCTATCATAGCTTGACCCTATATAGTCTGCATCTGAATAACAAACTATCTAGAGATGATCATGGGATCTATACAAGATACCTTTCCTAGGAGACTACTTTCAAGTACATGAGGATTCTCATAGCTGCACCTAAATGTGGAGCTCTGTGACTTTGCATAAATTGACTAACCACATTGATAGAAAAGGAAATGTTTGGTTTGGTGACGGGAAAGTAGATGAGCTTTCCAACGAGTCTTTTGTACCTGCCAAGATCTACCAATAACTCTCCTTCTTTAGGCTCAAGTTTAAAATGATGAACCATCGGTGTATCCAATAGGTTTGGCACTTAGCACTCCTGTCTCTTCTAATAAGTTAAAAGCATGCTTCCTTTGACATGGACTTACTCTAGCCTTAGATCTTGCCACATCGATGCCCAGAAAATATCTAAGATCTAGATCTCTGATTTGAAACCGAGATTGAAGATACGACTTCGGTTCCTCAATACCCTTCATGTCATCACCTGTTAAGACACTGTCATTGTTATACGCAACAAGTACAATATAGTCAAATGTAGTATGCTTTGAGAAAATGGAGTGATATACTTTTCTCATCTTTAATCCATATGATACCACCACACTGTTGAACTTCTAAAACCAGGTTCTTGGCAACTACTTCAATCCATATATAGACTTAGGGCTCGTTTGACATATCTGCTCTAATCAAATAGGAGCTTTTCAAATAAGAGTTACTCTAGTAAGTTCTTTTTGTTCTAGCTCTTCTTTTAAATAAGCTCGTTTAGTAAAATCATGTTTATTATTATTATTATTTTTTTAATTTTTTTTAAAAAAAAAAGAAGAAACACTTATTTGAAATAAGCACGTTTGGTAAAACATTCAAATAAGAGCTTTTTTTAGGGGCAATTATTGTCATTTTTAAAGATTACAATGATTCCATTATAAGAGCAATCGAGATGGTTGTTTTGGTGGATCTCATTACAGATTGACCGTGCCTTGAATGGCAAAAGAATGGATGCCTACAATCTTCATGTTTTAAAACATTTGGGCCGCCCATTATGTCGGACATTGGATGTGGATTGCCCATCATATGGAGCCCACCTTTGATGTGGATCATCCATCATGTGAGCCAAACCTTCAAAGTGGGCCTTCTATCATGTAGGGCCCGTCTTGGATGTGGACCATTTATCATTAGGGGTTGACCTTTAATGTGGACCGTCCATTATGTGGGGCCCACCTTGATGTAGGTCATTCATCATGTGCAGTCCACCATCAATGCTAATTGTCCATTATGTGGGGCCCCTCAATGTTCACTACCCATCACGTAGAATCCACATTTGATGTGTCCATTGTGTGGACCCCACCTTCAAAGTGGGTTGTCCATCATATGGGGCCCACTTTTGATGTCCACCATCCATCGTGTGGGCGCACCTTCTATGTGGATCATCCATCATGTTGGGCCACTTTAGATATGGGTTGTCCATCATTGGAGACCTTGGATGTGGACAGTCCATTAGGTGGGACCCATTTGATGTGGACTGTCCATTATGAGGGGCCGCACTTTGTTGTGGGTCATCCATCATGTGAGGCCCACTCTGTCCATTATGTGGGCCACCTTGATGTGGACCATTCATTTTGTGGGGCCCTGCCTTCAATATGGGTTGTTCATCATGTGGGCCCACCTTTGATGTGGACCGCCCATCAAGTGGGGCCCACTTAATGTGGATGGTCCATCATGCTAGCCACACTTTGATGCGCGCCATCCATCATGTGGGGCCCACCTTTGATGTGAATTGTGCATTATGTGGGCCCACCTTGATGTGGACCATTCATCATGTGGGGGGCACCTTCAACATGGGTTGTTCATCATGCGGGCCCCTCTTTGATGTCCACCATCCATCATGTGGGTCGCACCTTTGCTATGGATTTTCCACTATGTGGTGCCCACTTGATGTGGATAGTCTGTCATGTGGGGCCACATTTTGATGTGGACCATCCATCATGTGGTTCTAACCTTTTGCTGTAGATTGTCCATTATGTGGGGCCCAACCTTCAATATGGGTTGTTCATCATGTTGTCCCACCTTCATTGTCCACCATCCATCATGTGGGATCTCACCTTTGGTGTGGACCCCCCATTGGTGGGGCCTGCTTGGTGTGGATCGTCCATCATGTGGGGCCACACTTTGATGTGGGGCATCCATCATGTGAGGCCCACCTTTGATGTGACCATGCATTATGTGGGCTCACCTTGATATAGACCATTCATCATGTGGAGCCCCACTTTCAACATGGGTCGTTCATCATGTGGGCCCACCTTAGAGAGATTGTAAAGAGGAGAAGAGGGTAACATGGGAATTACTTAAAAAAGTTTAAGGACAAACTTGCCCAAAAATTAGCCAAAATAGTCTATCCACTTAAGCCAAATAAGGTCTTTAAGAAAAGTGACCTCCCCATCACTTATTTTTTAAGTGTTTTTTGGCTAGTTTCTTAAAAAAAAAAAAATAAGTAGTAAAATTAAAGCTTTAACAAACAGTCTATGTCTAAAATAAGAGCTTATTATTATTATTTTTTAAAGAATAAGTAAATAAGCTTATGAGGACATCACGTCACGTACACCCTTACGTACGTATCAGAGGAGGAGGCGGGCTGAACCGATTTCCCCGTGACTAGGTGAGTAACCGTGATCGTGTTGAAGACCCCATGTGCATGTGCGAGCATCTGGAAGACTCCATATTGGGAAGATGCACATGGGCTGCTTTATGGAGTGATCTAGACCGTTGGATCGGAGGGATGCGATGAATGGGCCATTGATCATTGATCGTCCACATCAGTTTTAGACTTTATCATCTTTTAGGATTTAGTTTTTTATTGTTTTATATTTGGATGCATTATGAGTATTTTGGTTTATTTTATTTAGACTATTGCTATGTTCGTTAAGATTCACAAGACAGGGGGATTATTGTAATTTTTGAAACTTCTTGGATCTATAAAAAGAGGGGAGGGAGGGCGTGTGACCTCTCTCCCATTGGATTTTGTGATTAAAAAAAGAAAGAAGCTCGTGCTTTCTTCTTCCATCTTTATGCGATTTGAAGGTACTTCTATGCGATTTGGAAGGAAGATTGGTGCAAGGCTAATCTTTATTAACAGAGGTGCAAGGTCTCCATCTATCCCCACAACATCTTCTCTTTTCTTTCCCATACAGGTATTTTTTTTTCCAGGTTCTTCATTCTCCCCATCACAGATCTTCGTCTTCTCCCAAACCTAACTTTCCCATACCCATCCACAATCCAAACCCTAACTGACCTAAACCCATCATCCAATGCCACACATGTGATCGTACGGCCGCACGTGTGAATCCCACCCGTCCCTTTTGGTTTCTGACCATCATTATATCAAAACCCCTTTCTTCCATCCCCGAAACCCTAACCCTAAACCTAAGATTCCTAATTTTTCTACTTTCCCAAATTATCTAAACCCTAATTTTCACCCTAGGTTGTATTAGGTTTCCTATTTTGAAATAGACTATACACTATGATAATTGGATGTCCCTACATCCATTAGATCCTAGTTTGTTTTTATTTAATGATCTTGTGTTACGATGTTGGTAGCTTAGGATAGGATTATGCATGATACTCTTTTGATTTTCATAATATTTGTGATGATTATAGCGATGTTTGTTTTTTTTTTGGTTAAATATCTTAATTCGGCTAGTTGATCTCACAAATTAATTGGTTTATGCATCGGTCCTGCATCATAAGCTCTTATTAGTAGAGATGCTAAACAACCCCTTATTTAGTTTGCATACTTCATAGGACTCCCTTTAAGCAACATACTTAAGAGGCTGCTCCATATAACCCCCTTAGAGTAATTCTTCATGCAAAAATGCATTCTTTACATCCTATCTGAAAGAGAGTCTAATTATGATTTGCAGTTAATGATATGACAACACAAATTGGATTGAGCTTGGCCACTAGTAAAAAAAATCTAGATAATCTACTTTATAAACTTGAGTGTACCCCTTGCAACTAAATTGGTTTTGTAATGATCAATTCATCAATTAGGTATAAAAAAAAAAAAAGAAGCATGTAAACCCATTTACGTCTATACGGTGTCTTACCAAATGGCAGATCAATTAGTTCCCATGTATCATTGGAATACATGGCATTTATCTCCTCATCCATAGCTTCTTCCAATTTTCATCCAACAATGCAATCCTGAACGGACTCAGGGACAGAAACATCAGACAAGGCAAGAGTAAACTTCTGATAATTTGTGGACAAATAGTTTAAAGGTAACAAAATTAGATATTGGATGAGGATTACAGGAACGTTTACCTTTACAAATCACAATTTGTAAATCATTCACAACTTTTGCAAACTCAGAAAGAGTGAAAACTCATTAGGTGTAGTAAATGGTGTGGATTGAGAAGGAATAGTCTATGATGCTTGATCTTTTCTCTTTTTTTGTAATATGTTTACATGAAATCCTTCTGAGATGATGGTTCCTTAATAACAAAATCTGGAGGAAAAACATTAGGTAAAGAAACTTCTAATGGTGTGGCTTCTGTAATACGTTCGGTTCTATCATAGAATGGGACATATTTAAAGAATCTAACATCAGTTATCACAAAGTGCTTTTCAAATGAAGGACAAAAACATCTATAACCTTCTTTTATTGCAAGAATATCACAGAAAGATTCATTTAACAGAATGATGTGCATGTTTATCTTGACCAAACCCAAGCAGATGAACAAAGAAAGTACAACCCAAACTTTGGGAGGAACAGAAAATACTAGTGGATCTGAAAATAATAATAAGAATAGTGTTTTTCCGTCTAAAACTGACTAGGACATCCTGTTTATTAAATGATATGCAGTAAAAACTAAATCACCCCAATAACATTGTGGAACATTCATTTATAATAACAAAACATGAGTAATCTCAATCAGATGTCTATTCTTGTGCTCAGCCACCCCATTTTGTTGAGGTGTAAACACAAGAGCTCTGATGAATAATACCTTGACTTTGTACATGGGTTTGAACATCTCTGAGAAATAAATTCCAAAGCGTTATCAGATCTAAACATACACAAATTTGCACCAAACTGAGTTTTTATTTCATTATGAAAATTCTAAAATATATGAAAACTTCTAAGCTATGTTTAATGAGATATAATCACATCATTCCAGTAAAATCATTAATAAAAAGAACAAAGTACTTAAAACCTAACAAACTTGGGACTTGAGATGGTCCCCACACCTCATGATGGGCTAATTCAAACGAAATATCACTCCTAATATCGACCTTAGACAGAAAATGAGTTCTATGATGTTTACTCAGCTGACACGTTTTTCACTCTAAATTTGACATCTTCGGAAAGGGTGGAACGAGTTTGTGGTTTCTGGAGAGATGGATGACCAAAACGATAATTCCATTAAATTACTGGATCCTCAGGAAGCATTGTAGCACTTACTGATTCCCTCTCCAAATAATACAAGCTGTTCCTCTCTCGGCCTCCACCAATCATCTTACTTGTCTTAATGTTCTAAAAAACACGGCAAGAAGGAAAGAATGAGACAGAACATCTTAGAGGTTTTGTTAGTTTACTTGCAGATAAAAGACTAAAAGGAAATTTGGCGGCAAACAAGACAAAAGATAAGGGCACAGATGTGTTAGGCTGAGCAGTACCAAGTCCAACAATAGTGGACAAGGTGTCATCAACTAAAGTAATAAATATACTTGATGAGACACGATCAAAAGAATAAAAAGAGCTGTGATTTCCAGAGATATGATCTGACACCCCAGAATCGATAATCTAGGGAGAGGGATGAGATGACAAGGCATGCTTTACCTGACTGAGCAAGAGTGGTTGTAGAAGTGAAGGAACATTGTTGGACATAGAGCCACTAGAAGAGAGGAAGCATGCATATTCTTCATGTGATAGTGTGACACTAAAACATCATCCACCGACACTCTGTGGTAGAAGTGGTGGGTCTACCATCAATAAAAACATCATCCATTACAAGAGCTTGATCATCCTTTGGAGCCTTTCCAAGGTGATCCTAATAAAAATCTACGATGTAATTTATCAAACCATAGTGAGTGCGTATGCGACCACCTTTACTTCCCTCTGGTAATCTACCTTCTTTGCCACCCTGATTTATACCACAACTTGTGCGACCACCATGGGCTCCACAAAAGCTAGTGTAACCAGATGAAGTGGCCAATGCAACTTTATCAGAAGCATTAATATGAGCAATTTGATATTCATTTACAGGAGAGACTCTCTGAAGCCTAGCAGAAACTCCCGCAATTAAAGGGATTGATACACCATTCAAAATATGATATTAGTCAATTGATATTCCTTTGGTAAACTGGACAAAACGTCCATCACTTTCATATTCTCCAACTGCTTCTTCATATGAGTAAGTAATAGGATGATATATTTAGAGCTCTTCCCACGTACCAGTAAGTTTAGCGAAGTACTCACTAGGGACTTATCCCCCTTTTGGAACGAGAAAATCTCCTTGTACAATTGATAGACCCGAGAGATATTGGAATACATCTTTTTAACAGTATCCCAAACATCTTTTGCAGTGTTCAAAAACACCAAATTAGAACTCACTTTGGGTTCTATGCTATTCCACAACCAAGATCTAATTTGGGCATCATCACGCATCCACCATCTATATCTAGGATAGGATTCCTCTATAATATTCCTAGGCTAAGAGAAACACTTAAACATATTTAAGCCGGAGAGATAATTCTTCCCATTCAACTTCATGGATGTTATGGATGCATTAAACAACAGTCTGGACACTTCTCCTAGTGGTGAGGGACCATCAACCACACATTTCGGCTCCATAGCTACTTTGGAACTGATTTACATCAACATATATGGAAAAGCACTGATTTATACTCAGATTCATGCACAACCATACTTCTCAATAATATTACACAGAAATTTCCAGCCCTTCATCAACTAGAACCCATTTCATCATCATTTATAAATCTCACACAATGTAACAAATAAATAAGTACAAAAAAGACTGCTTCTAACACAAAGTAATGAAAGAAAACAACTTAAGCATCACGCTAAAAGAAAAATCAGCATGCCTTCATCTTCAAGTTGAGGCTCCTATGCTCCTTTTTGCGAGCATTCTCTTTACTTGACCAGAAATACAGAAAACATGTTGTTTTCTGCAAGAAAAAGATGAGGAACATTCTTTCCTTGAAGGTCCGATCCAGTGCACTAGAGTTGGGGTCCTCCAATCTTGATCTAGAAATTAGGGATTTGAAAGAGGAGATTTGGAGCCAAATCACATCCAATGGTGGGTGCTCTGATACCATGTAAAAATGTGTGAAGAGAGAGAATCTACTAGGAATACGGAATAAAGAAGAGAAAAGAAGAGAGGAAGAAGAAAGAGAGAGACGGCTGCACTCACAATGCTTCCACACGTCCCCACTCACTTTAGTTTTATGAAGGCTTCACTAAAATATCATAAAATTACAAACATAGCCCTGTTACTTAAGTAATGAAGCAAAGACTAATCTATGGTCCTAAAAACTATCTGACATGTACAATAAAGCCCAATAGCCCAAACAATCGAGCCTGGGTGTGGACTGGAGGTTTGAGGCGGAAGAGGGGAGTCTATGGAGATTTGTTATTGCGTGCAAGACTGCAAGTACAGTACAATAGTAGGGGATGGTGGGTTAAAGATTCATCTATGTATGAGGTGATCAGAGTCCTTACGGTTGATATTCAAAAGAGAATAACGGTCCTCCCAAACATTTGTGTTATCGACATGCATGGAGCGGAATCAGAAGACCATCACTACATTCATTTCCCCTTTGCCAAAGCAGTGTAAGAGGTTTATTTATTTATTTATTTATTTATGCCTTTAATGTCCCTTGGGTGATTCCGGGAACCATTGGAGGCCTCTGTCTTGTGTGGCATGAAGATGGACACGGGAAAAGGAGGAGAAGGTGGAGGCTAGCCTTATTGGCTGGTCTGTGGATCGAAGAAAGGAAAAATCGATGTTTTTGGAACAGGAGCAGGCCTCTTTGAAGTTTGTATGGGGACTTTTCTCCTTATATCAGAGTAGGATTGTGCAGGCTTCAGCTCGAGTCTTTGTATAGCTTTTTGCCTTTTGGCTTTTAATAAACTTTATCACCTTGCAAGAAGGAATCTCTTAAGAGACTCTCCTGAGGCAGTGGTTTGCTGCATTCTGTGACCCATTTTTTTGTTGGGTTTCATTTTTATTAGTTAAATCCAAAGAGGTCTGTTTTTATCATCATCATCGTCATCATCATCGTCTTGTAGTAGTTGTTATGACCTGGAGTCAAATAAGTTGCAACTTTCCAATAGAAGGTCACAGCATTGGGTTAAAATATAAGGATTTTTTAAAGGAATAAATATAAGGAAACTCAAAATAAAAAGTAGGGAAAATGAAAGAAAGCCACTAGAAGGTCTTAGGAGTCGAGTTGCAACTTTCCAACAGAAAGTCACAACTTCAGGTTAAATTTTAAGTTACTTTTATAACATGCTCGATAATTTAAGGTAACTTGGTAACTCTTACTGTAATTGAAGAGTTATTTCATTGTTTATAAAGTTACTTAAAACAAAATTATTTTAGCTAAGGTCAATTATATACCTGTTTTGGCTAAACTTAATTTACATGTTGAATATATATTGTATAGCTACTACAAGATTTAGACCATGTTGGAGTCACATCTTGCCATTCTAATATGGAGGTCCCATGGAGCCAAATATTTTCTCATCCAAAAGATCCCGTTTGAGATATTATCATAGTTTGTCATACCGATATGGAGTAGGCCCCTATTCCTGCTCTTTGCCGACTTGCATCTCTACAAGCTTCCGCCACGCCACCATCATCCAGTCTGGCATTAATGTTGCTCTCTTCTTCTTCTTATTTCCTTTTGGTAGCAGCTGGACACACATCGCCAGAAACCATCGCCAGTTTTGAACCCATCGCTGGATCCCATGGTCGTCTCTGGCTCCTCTCTGTTGTCAAACTCAGGATTCCAACGAGAACCCACATCCGCATTTTCCATTGATTCCGGCAACCGAAGCTTTGATACCCAGCAGATCTATTTCTGCTGTTGAGAAGATCAAACAGGCCGTGAGATCTCCAACGTGATTATTGTTTGATCACTACAGCTTTGTTTGTTGCTTGCATTCGGTGCACTGCATGTTCCAGACCTCTACATCTTCATCAAATCCTGATCTCATGCATGCTATTTGGTTTCTTTGCTTATTGAACAACCTTAACCATTGTCCCATTTGATGTGACGATCATTGTCTGTTGAAGAAACAGTGATGATTGTTGGGATATGTTGTGGTTGTTCATTGACGTTGAGCTGTTCAATCGTTGATTTGTTGTTGGGCATTTTCCTCTGTCACCTCTAATCATCGGGACATTTGAGACCACTTTTTTAGTTCTGTAGAACCGTTAATACATTGTTGTCCATGTTTATATGTGGTGATTTGCTTGTCTGGACCTACTCTTATAATCACCGCCGTTACATTTTTTTTGGGCCATAAGATCTGGTTCTGTTGCTACTGCTGCTCCCTTGCATCCTCTTGGCCCATCTTGCAAGATCTGTCGACGTCTGTTCAATCTGTTTGTGGGCTGCACTTGCTGCTATGACCAGATCTGGACCAGATCACCCAGAATCTGTTCAAGTGCTGCTTGTTGTCCCACCATCTCTCAGATCATATCGTGATCTTTGACTTGTTTTCCCAATTTCTCCTAAATTGCTTGTAATGTTGCACTCTAAACATGAAATCAAGCACATGTGAGGAATGATCTACTGATTAAGTCCTTCTCAATTTTCATAAAATAAAAATCATTTTAATTAAAAATTAATAATAATAAAAATATTATAATATTATTTTTTCTCAAAAATTCCTTCAATCAACTGTCAATTGAGACTAATTTCAAAATATTTAGGAGTCTTTGATGAAATGATCATCACATATACTCTAGATGTTATGCATTCAATTTGAATATAGTTTGCATTAGTTCAGTCAGACAACGCATAACTTAGGACCCTATACAAAGAAAACCTATTATGTATACTTCTTTTTTGAGACCTTATGATTTAAAGTGTGTATTAAGTTCTTTTTTTAACAATCCCCGGAGTTTTGTTGAAAAATTCAATTATTTTCCCAATGTTTCCCCATGTTTCCCAAAAAGTGTGATAAATTACCCGATACAAACGATATATCCCGTGCGATAACTGATACGTATCTGTATCTCAAGGATGCGATACGTAACATGATACCAATATTTCGAACACTGCTTTCATCCTCTTTTCAGGTCCTTCAAACCTAATCAATGTTCCTATCCTTTACTGAAGCCATCTCTAGCCACTGGTGCACATGACTGATCATTACTCTCTTCATGATCTTTATCTCCTATTGGGACTAATCATAGGCAGCTTTTGATGCCCCCGTTCCTTTCTAATCTTCCAATTGATCCATCTTGATATCCTCATATATGCAGGACCCAAATCTTTCTTCATGCTCCTTTCTAACTGTCCAATACTATGATCCATATGAAGTATGCCGGTTGAATAACTATCTCATAAAAATTTACCTTAATTTTCCCTTTGGATTAGGGTTTTTCTCCCATGAAATTGGGAAATCCATTGATTGGCAGCCAAGCCATTAGGAATTTGGCAAATGCGCCTCACCCTGTAATCCATTGATTTGCCTAAAAACATTTCCCTCCTCAAAATTTGTTATTTGCAAAATTCACAAGACACCTAAAAGTACCCTTTCGATGCCACCTATTCTTACCTTGCTGTGCACTTTCTACCATAGTTCAAAACTCGAAAACTCAAGACTAATGTCTAGCCAGGTTGGGTCAACTTGAAGACTTGAACAAGTCTTTAATCGACTCGACTCGATATTTTAATAATTAAATTTTTATTATTTAATGCATTTAAAATGGTTAAAACCTATTAAAGTAATTAAAATACCCAAAACAGAACACAAATGCGCAATGTGGTGCTGTGGTGGCATGTAGCTGATTTGATAGATGAGGTCGCATCTTTGATTCTTGCATCGTGCATTTTATAGTTTAAAAACAGAACCCTACTGGCTGGGCAGTGACTTGGTTGAGTCATGCCAACTCACATAGTCAACCAAGTTTTTGGGCTGACATCATGAGACTAGTCAAGATGACAGAGTCACGCCAGGCAGCAAGTTTTGATGGGACTTGGCTCGAAATCCCTTTAAGTCGACTCGGTCGAGTTTCGAGTAGGCCCACCAAGTTTTAGAGCTAAGCTGTCTACATATGCATCTTTTATTATTTAAGCTGTCTACATATGGCACTGCATATGCATTCTACATGACACTATATCACTAGCAATTTGAGGATATCGTGCCTAATGGTTTGAGGCTTTGGAACTGCAGGTACTGGAGAACATGAGAAAAACGTCAGACCTCAATAACCTCAACTGTAAAGTAGGCTTTTACCTCTTTTGGCTTGGTTGTAGTTATTAGCGCCCCTATGGTTTATTCTCTAAATTGTTTTCTCTGTTTTGTAGATATTGGGACTCACTTGGGGGGAGTGGGATGCACCTTTGTTCAGTTTGAACCCAAAAATCCTGCTTGGAGCCGATGTTTTATATGATACTAATGGTAGGATTGCTTGTGCTTTGCCACAGACTTGAACTGGGTTTAATTTGTTCTGTTTGGCTCATATGTGTTGATGGCTGTGATCCAATGTGCATGCAAGATCCAACCGTGAGTTGTGTGGACCAGTTTTATAGATGTCATGGCCAAAAAATCCACTTGGTCCCATCATCTGTTGGACCACACAGGCTAAACTCCTATAATGTTTCGTCATCATTTTGAAAATGGTGGTGGCTCATCCTCATATGTGGTACTCATGTACAGCTCTGCAGACCATCCAAATTTGCAACACATTGTGGATGGAGCATATCACACTGATCTAGCAATCCTTACCATCCAATTGATGGCTGCGAAATGAATGGTCAAAAAGTAAAAAACATGAATGGTGCAAGTTCGAAGGATTGATGGATTCCATTATCTTTTCATTGTAATTTTTGGGTTATGCCCCATCCACAACTAGGTGAGGGATTGGACAGTCTGTATTGCCATAGAAAACCATGCCATGAGTACCATTGAAGAGTCACCATCATTTCTTCAATGGTGCTAATGGACAGCTAATAAAGATTGGCTAATGTTCGACATTCAACATACCAGTCCAGCACACTGCATGATCCTACCACACTGATTTTAGAGCCATGACATTTTTACAAGATGTAGCCTGATCAATGGCTTGGATTTTGCACATGTTCCACATCAGCACATTTGTCTAAATGTAGATTATGTGTGGACTTTGCAAAGCTCTTTAATTAGGTGTACTGAAACATTTAAATGCCAACTGTGTTGATAAGATTTTGATGATCTCTTTGCAACTGTAACATTCCTGCTCCAAAATTGTCCAGACTCAGTCTTCATTACGACTTACCACAACAGAAGGTGTTTTATTATTATTATTTTATTTAAATGTATGATATGATGTGGTTTTGAATTACTGTGCATACATTGTGGATTGCTAATTGAGTGTGGTTGTCTTCTCTTAATGTGTGCAGTGGACATCATCTCATCGAATACTTGATGGTTAAATGGGGGTTGAAATGCACAAAACTTGTGGATGCTTTTTCATTCATGCCATCCTTGAAGGCATCTACCCTACGTGGCAACATTCAATTGGTCGAGATGACGTTGGGCCATCATTGATCCTGAGTCATTGCAAGTTGTAGCATCCGTCTACGTGCGCGCCCTTTTTCCTTGTTGTTTATGAACCTCAAGCTCTGGTCATACGCATGACAACCTCCAGGACTGATTTCGGTGCTGTAAAAGCTGTGGGCCCCACTGTGAGGTATGTGTTTTATCCCTGTTTTCCATCCATTTTGCCATCCCATTTCGTGGCATGAACCCCAAAAAAAAAATGTCAGATGCAAATCTCAGGTGGACCACACCACAGGAAATGGTAGTGATTGAACATTCACCATTAAAAAGTTCTTTGGTCCACAAAAGTTTTGGATCAAGCTAATATTTGTGTTTTTCCTTCATCCAGGTTCATGTGACATAATCAACAGGTTGCATGGCAAACAAACATTACAGTGGGCCCTAGAAGTTTTTAATGATCGGCATTCAATCACTGTTTCTTGTGGCGTGGTCCTCCTGAGATTTGGATCTGCTTCATTCTTGGGGTTATGCCATAAAATGAACTGGGAAAATGGATGGTTAGCATGGATAAGCACATACATCATAGTGGGCCCACAGCTTTTCCAGCATCACACCTAGGTCGGTACCAAGAGGGTCAGTACCGAATCGAATCCACAAGTATCCTCCAGCCTTGAGTTTAGACAAGTGAGGCCCTTGGCTTGGGGAATGTTGATCTGATGAGCCAAATCATCGATGGGGAATTGACCAAATGTCTTCCTTGATCAAACCAGGGCGAAGATGAAGATCAATGGTCCACAAGAGCTTTTTGGTGAATGATCCTGCACAGTGGAATTATCTTATCAACGGTCTGATCACTGACCAACGGATCCCATCTTGTCTAAATTCAAGCTCTGGGCAGCAGAGAGAGAGAGAGAGAGAGAGAGAGAGAGTGTGTTGAACAGTCCAGTTGATCAATTGGGATTTTCCCGTTCTACATTTTGAGAATAACACTTGGAATGATCCTACGCCCTTCTTTCTATAATCCAATGTTTGGGTTTGGGTTGTTTATGATTTATCTGACAAATGTGATTCTATAGAATCGTGAGCAACCAACATAAAATTTACATCGTTTATTAAGCCTTTTTTTTCGCAATTGATCTTAACTGCCCGTTTGATAGGCTATTGAACGGATGGTCGGTGTTGTTTTTATGTTGTGTGCCATGAACATTGGTTGGAATCTCTCAGTCCGTGTTGGTTAGAATCTGTCTGTGTGGTTTTTATACTATATCCCATGAATGTTGGACCCAATGAACAGTCAGGATCGATTGACTGGACTCTCCGAGTGTCCCGATGAAATGAAGGTTCTCACTCTGTGGGCTGGTTTTCTATGGATTGGTCAGAAGAGATGAAAGTAGGTGCACTTCGTTGAAATTCCAGGATATGCTGCCCCTTCCATGCAGGTGGCAAAAGCCATACACGACTGGAACAGATGATCTGCTGGTCGACCCTGGTTTATATAAGATAATAATAATACTAAAGAAAGCAGGTCCTTATGAGTGCGCCCAACTTATTGTAAGGCAACTGATCTTATGGCTAACATAATTTTGATCACATGGTTTAGCTCTTACAGTCCGTACGTGTGGTGGCCAGCCAAATGAATGGTTCTAGCAACCTTAACCAGGTTCTGTATGTTTTGTGTGTGCGCAGTTCTGCAGTTCTGTATGTCTAGCAACCCAAACCCGGCCTCCCGTACGACCGATCTATGATGGCCAGGCGTGGATCACGACGCATTGAACTCCAAGTTCGGCACCTGGTGTCCACATACCAAGTCCTAAGCTTGGCGCCCGACTATAAAATTTTGAAGAATTTTTTTTAATAGATATCTAGCATAAATATTGGCATTTCCAACACAAGCAAAATAATCATCTTCCACTGTAGAATATATTTACAATACAATTGTTTCATAATGGTACATATCCGTCAGTCCAAATATAACGAGATAAGCATCATTTGTTGCTCCTGCTTTTGGTACTATCCTGAAAAAATTATAAAGGAAAGCTTCATCATTTGTTGCTCTTGCTTTTGGTAGTATCCTGAAAAAATTACAAAGGAAAGCTTGATCTTTTAAAGCCCAGTAAGTACATGTGTGTGCAGTGTGTCCTACATGCAAGCAAGATAAATATGTTATGAAGAAATCATGTATGGTGAAAGGCATGTAATATGTAAGGTATGATGCCAATGCCAATGCAGTGCATATGCATCATAGTAATACTTCGAGTCAATGCTACTAGCATCACCAAGTCACATTTTCATTTCTTCGATACCACAGCCATAATCATATTACATGTGTTTGTAATCAGAACATTATCATCATGTTGTCATGTCATATCACGGTAACTATATATCTCATGAAACACCGTGATCGATACTCATGCACACAGGGCACCAGTAATCAACCTTGTATACCCGCCCTGCAGTGAACTTCCACCCAGCATGCCAGTAGTGAACCTCATTCGTGCTTCTCCTCGCCAGCGGGTCAAACTGGTCCCTGTTTGCACCTCAGCCCTTAAGAAAATTAGACTTACATCTTCTCAACCCGACCTCGTCAGTGGCAGTCAAATCCATGGCCTATGTATCTACTCAACCTGACGGTAAGGCCTCAGGAAGTATGATTGACTCTCTGCCTAAGAGCACCCTCGACCCAACGAGGGGGAAATCCAAACAATCAATCGTCTTTTCCTGAAACTAGTGTGACTGTTCTCTGGTCATATACGATAAATCAGTGGAGTTAAGCTTTCTTTGGGAGGACGGGTGTGACTAACTCCCCTCCCCAACATTTCTACGAAGGATTATGGGACGAAATTCACTCTCCCTTCCAGCAGTCTTGTTGTTGTGCCTCTCGCAGCTCCCCCTGTCGCTAGAAGACTGTGGTATGGCTCGGCAACTACCCGAACAATATAACAATATGTTGGAGATGTAGATGTAAATAAGTGTTAAGCAACTCATTTCTTCGTGTTTTTTATAAATGTGTTTCATTCCTATAATAGAAAATGGGTTAATTTGGCTTTTCGCTGAGATTTTACCAGAGCAATACCTATTCATACAAAACCCTAGCTTCATAGGACGGGGAAGGAGTCCTTCACCGTCCATGGCATCATCAAGAGCACCTTCCCTTCGCTCTAACTGAATCAGTTACGCCAGCGAACCAGCAAATGCGAGCTAGTAAAGGGAGACTTTCGCGTTAGCTCATCGACCAATCATGCATTTCTTGCTCGATGAAGTTCCACCTATCGAGGAAGATAAATTCTTTTTGGTGCTGGCCCTGGAGTACTGATATTGAGTCGACTCGACCTTCCACGGTGCTTGGGACTACCGGCCAATCAAGAGTAGGGATTAGTTGATGGCCCCCATTTTGCTTTACCAACCCCATGGAAACTCCAAATACAGGCCGTCATCGTTTGTACAGACAGACTTTTTGGGTGCTAAGATCTAAAGTTGAGAGGGAAACAGCCTAGATCGTACGCTAAGGTCCCTAAGCAATCACTTAGTGGAAAAGGAAGTGATCGATAACAAAACGGATTCTTCCGATATATAAAATAAAACTTTCAAGGGCTTTTGCTACTATGACCTTCCCAACCATGATTTTTGATTTCTTGTAGGCATTTACTTCACCTCGGAATAAGAAATTTTACCGATATTTGGTATAAAATAGGTATAAAATAAATAGGTAGTAAATGTAACATCCCTAACTAGCATCAAGGTTTAGGGACTTTCAACTCAAGAGACACATCATCCCCCATTATTTTCACATTTCCAATGTCTCGTCCCTTTTAGGGATAACCTAAGTGATCATCATGGATGCCCATTTCTTCGTTATGACCCAATTCATGTTACAAGGCACGTGGTATTTCCATCATCATGTATGTCATGATTATGCATGAATTCAAACAATTATGTTAAGGGATATATTCAAGTGCATTTAATATGCATGTAATGCCATGAGCCTCTAGAGTTTGCTTAGCCCGTAAGATATAAAAAAAAATTCATATATCATCATGTGCCATTATTGGCTATATCAATTCCATAATCATGTGAGATCTAATTGCAAAGAGCATATCTTATGCACGGATGGATACACATGCCATCATCCCATGATGCATGAGCATGATCAACATCCACCTATGCAGGGCATCTTTAGTGATCAATAATCATCGACACCATCATCATTATCCATAACTATCTCAATCATATACTCTACTTGCATTCACAATTACATCTCATGCATCGCAAGACAACTATTCCATTAGTGGCTTCGGCTATATACGGTTTCTACTATTAGACTCATAGTTACCTTAGGTGGGCCTTGAGGAGTTCTCAACAGCTCATGTCTGATCATTACAGTGTAGCCCACCCATGACTTAAATCGGCAACGGGTTCAGGCCCATGCCATAAAATGAAGTGGTTTGTGTCCATCAGATGGACGGATTCGATGTGACACACATATGGAGGGACACAGGGATGTTTCAACAGTAGGTACTGATTTATGTGGTATGGCCTACTTTATGAAGGGAGTAGATATAAATTTCATACAACGGTCATGGCCCTGAGGAAGATTTTAACGGTTGATGTGCCACACACAGATAGTGGGCCTAATGAAGTTTTAAGGGTGAAATGATATTGCTGCTGTCATCCAGCAGTGTGACATAGTTGAATTTGGATTCTCATAATTTGGCCTACACCCTAAAATGAATTGGCATAACTGACAGATGGGGTCACGGTGGGACCCACTATCCCATCGAATGGTTTAAATGCCAAAAACAAAGGTCTGACCAGCCAAGTTGGATGGCAAATAAATAGTCTAAAGGGGCCTAGGAAAGGTTTTAACGGTGGGTGTTCAAGCCTCACTGTGTGGTCCACTTGATATTTGGATCTATCCCATTCATGGGCTCATACCCCAAAAATGATATGGTAAAACGGATTGAATAAAACAAATACATAAAGGTGGTTGAGCAATCCTCACTATTTTGATTTTACGGCAAACACAGGGTTTGGATCAGCTTGATTATTTGAACATAGCCATAAAATAGGCTGTTAAAATGAATGGACGGAGTAGATAAAACATATACAACATGGTGGGCCGCAGACGACAACGACACTAGTCCTCTATTCCTAGTGGTGTGGGTCACATGAGATTTGGATCTTCTTTATATTTGAGACTCGGGCTGAAATGATCCAGCAAAACTGATAGACTGCGTGGATTAAACACTTATACATCATGTTGGGTCCCATGAGTAGGCCCAGTTCACGCCACAAGACTGACGTATTTTATTTTGTTTGCACACGATATAAGGCTGGGCCTCAAGTGGATGATCTACTCCATCTACCGTCTTGGCTAGTTCGAATAAGCTCCAATAGGATCTTCCTGAGACTGGTTTGGCTGAACAGGGAGCCCTTGATGGGCCGTGGAATGTTTCAACATCTATGAATTGTTTCCAAAAGGATCTACTCCATGAATTGGATGAACAGGGAGGCCTTGATGGGTCTGATCTGTCTCATATGTTGGCCCATGGCCTAAAATAATCTGGTGCAGCCAGTGGACGGTGTGGATTAGATGCATACATTATGATGGGTCCCATGAGTGGGCCACCCCTCCTTGCCCAGGAGGGCTTGCACCATCCTGCTGGCAGTAATGCCATGCACGTACAGCTTTTTTTTCGTTTCTTTTCTTTTCTTTTCTTTTCTTTTGCATTTTCTATTGATTGGGGCCCACATTGAAATGATCCACTCCGTTTACCTCTTCACCCAGCTCACCATGGACCCAAGAGTCCTAACTTAGGCCAGTTTGATCACATACACACATCACGATGGGCCTTGAAAGCTTTTGATAGTAGGTGTCATTAACGCCACTGTTTCCTATGGGTGGTCCACCAGAGATCTGGATCGGCTTCATTTTTAATCTAATGGCCTAAAATAGGTTGCTGAAATGGATGGACGGTATGGATCAAACATATATGTTACGGTGGGACCCACGAGTGGAGGCTACACTCTCCCTTCATCCTTGGGCTGGGTGTCTGGACCGTCTGGATGGTGCTCTCTGCCTATGGCGATGGCAATAAACATTTGGGTGGCCCTAGGAAGGGTTCAACTGTAGTCATTTAATCCTCAGTGTTTTATGTTGTACAGTCCACCAGAAGTTTGGACCGGCCTGGTTTTCAGTGTGGCCCACCTAAAATGAAAAGGAAAAGTGGATGGACGGCTTGGATCTAACGTATACATAATCGTGTTACCTGCTATGGCCTCTCACCTTTTTCCCAGAACAATCCCAAGAGAGATCCTTTCAACGGACTATCTCTCTCTCTCTCTCTCTGGACTTTGTAACGTCCAGAGAAAACGTCAACGTACATAGAAGACGTCCTCTCAAATAATATTTTATTTATTTTTATTATAACATTATTATCATGTTATTATATATTATTACTATTATTGTGTTTTGTTGCTGTACTTGAGATTCTCAACGGTAGGCCTTCAATCAACCGTGTGATCCACTTAAGCCTTGATAAGCTCCATTCTTTTAGGTCTGTGGCCTAAAATGTTCTGATAAGATTGATGGACGGTTTGGATAACACATACGTCAAAGAAGGGCCTATAATAGGCCCGACCAAGTGGCCCAAATGCAGCAGGGTGCTGGAATGTGTGGGCACGTGGGAGAGTGTGTGAGAGAGAGTAAGGGTCTGATCAGAGGGGTCCATAATCTGTACGATTAGATTGTGTATAAACGTCACAATGGCTTATGGTGGGGCCAAATGTCTTGCTGACCAAGTTGATATTTGTACAGCTCCCCCTCCATCTAGATCTTTGTGACATTATGTAGGTGGATAAACATCGTGATGGGGCCCATGGTCAGTGGGTCCCACACGAGTTCCAAATCAAGCAGATTTTTTTGTTTCCCCTTCACCCACGAGTGTAGGATCTGCTGAATGAGTTGGGAGGCATGTAAATATCATAGTAGGCCCACTATCAGGGGGTCCCTCATCATCATATTCATTATCATATATCAATCTAGAGATGACCTACCAAAAATACATATGAGGGGGTGTACTCACCTTGATGATCAAGATGGATGGTTGAGATAAAAGGATAAAGTTGATGGTGGAAGGGATGGGGTTGACGGCCCACCAAGATTAATCCTCTCTCTCTCTCTCACAGTGTTGGATGAAAAAATGGCTAAGAGTTGGATTTTTACAGAGAATTAACCAAGGAATGGGGTTATGGTTGGGTTAAGGGTAGAAAAATGACCATGGTTGAGGTTAGGCTACGATTAAAGGCTAATACATGATTAGGGGAACTAATCCACACTTAGGAAGGATAATGAGGCATGACTGTAGATTCCATACGTATGGAAATGGGAGACACGAGTGTTGACTTTGTCACATGGTAGAGGGGTGGTAAGAGGTAGTGATGTAATCACACACATGGGTAGAGATTCTCTCACCCATGTGTGGTATAGTGCATGTGTGGAAAGCATGTGTTGCATACATTTGTGGAATGGAATGTAGGGCGTCATGCGCACATGAAAGATGAGAGTTCTTCACGGTGTTCCTCACCAACGGAGCATCGCACAAACATGCAGGTGGCACCTCCACGATCGCGGCGACCGGGTGGTCAATATGACATGGGTCTCAAGGTTCCGGTCAGCTGGATGGACACTATGCATGGCCAGTTTAAGTCTCACTAAAGGCGCCGAAGATCGCGCACACATGCATAGAAAAGGTATGGAATGGACGGGTCTTACAGTAGCTACCTTCAACAGGCAATCAAAGCACCATTTTACCATGAAATTGGTAGCCATCTAGGTTTACCTATCCAAAGGTAGAATACTTTTTCTTTTTTTTTTTTAGCACACGCACACACCCCACACAAGCTTACACACGCACACACACCCCACACACGCACACCTATCCAAAGGTAGAATACTTACCAAGCCTAATATGCCCAAAACTATACTTGTGAAGTAGGAATTCAAATGTGTTATTGTGCAAAAAATTGAGATTGATTTCTACTTTCTTTTAATCACTCTTGCTTTCCTTTGCCCAAGTTTAAAAAGAAAGGGGAAAAAAAAAAGGAATGTAGACATTGATAGAGGATAGCTTGCTATAATCTTCTTGGCATACAAACAAAGTAAAACCAGCATGATAATACCCTGTGTTTTAGAGCATCGAATCTGAATAGATTTTGGCCGCCATCCACTTCCAGCAATCATCATCACCCGTGACTCTTCCAAACAAGGTTCCAAAACCTGCGTAAATTTCCTTCAGATACTAACCAACAATATAAAAGGACATTGAAATTTTCAATAAGAGAAGCTACCGTAATTCATGCAAGGAGATTGACGAGGTGAATTTGTGACATTTATCCATGCAAGGAGAAATTGAGATGGATTGGTGCCATCATATCCTAGCCACATACCAGGTGGTGCTCAATGAGAATATGCTGTCACAGAATCCAATCTAGTTCCCCATCAGGTGTGCCACACATGCAATGATTATAGGTCATTGGTGATTTCTATCTCATTGTACATTAGTTTCCCATCAGGTGTGCCCACTAGCTTAGTCAAGTGCCCGATTCATCAATGACCCCATGCTCACCGTCAGCCCCACTTAATTGTTGGCTGGGATCTTGCACAAGTGTTCTGTGACCACAGTTAACAATATCGCCAAAAGAAAGGTACGAAAGTATAGTTGGGTTTCATCCTTAAAAAGCAGGTCGAAAAATCAATCGAAAGATCCGAGAATAAAGAGTTCAGGTTTAATGTGGTTTGGAGTCAATTAAAATCATTTGAATTTCAATGTGCATCACTAATAATGTACTTGGTAATGAAATAGAGACTTGATATCATGCTTTGCCTCTCCGAATCATTCCTCTACTTTCCGCTCAATTTTATCAATGAATGAAAACAATCCGTCTTTAAATCACATACAAAAGTTTTTTCTTTCAACCAAATGAGTTCTTTCTTTAGAAATTGATTTTAATTCCCAAAAAATGATTTTTCTAGGGCTGATCTTCTAAAATGTTTTTTAAGTGTTGAATCAATTTTTTTTTAAAAAAATACATAGTTTAAAACAGAATGTTGCTAACTAAAGGCATGACTGGCCTATGCAATCTCTCCTTGCCATAATCACTTCAGAATTTTTGATTGAATGAATACTCAGAGAGCTTGATTTACTATTTTACCAGAAGTTCAACCTCCAAGAATAGCGCAACAATGTGAAATGAGCAGAATCACTCTCGCTGAACTGAAAATGGAGTCCTACAACCATGGCAATTTTCTATCAGAACTATAACAAGCACTCCATGATGCAGCATGCCATGAAAGCCAACCCAACTTGGTTTATTTTATTTTATTTTATTTTAATTCAAACTATTACCAAACCAAACGCAAAATAAATACCTTAAAATAATTCAGCAAAGGCCTCTTAATTTTTTGTAATCTTCATGCTTCAACAATGAACTCTTGATCTTAAGCCAATCTGCTGGTTTTGGCATGATAATTGCAATGTACCCTTCTCTAGCCGCCTGCAAAGAAATACAAAAATAAAAAAGAAGGGCAGGCATCATAAATGTCTCCCTCAACTTGGCAACTCGCTACTATTACTTGAAATCATTTCCCCAAAGAGACTAGCATTATGGTTTTTTGAATGGTTCCATTCTCCAAGGATTTCCCATGGTGACATTCCATAAGAACTAAATTTCATATTTCTCAGTTACAGATCCCAATTTAATCAAACCAATTGAAATCCTAATCTTCATAACACTATAATCTAACAAAATGACACATGTTTCCTACTCACATTGTTGTCATGAAAAACCCTAAAAACAGACTCTATGCGGCTGAGTTCTGGGAATTTGATGGTGGATTGGTGCGGGTCTGATCAAACACAAACACTATTGTGAAGATCACATTGAACTGCATGCCATTTCATCACTTCACCCAGACTGTCTTTGCATCAACAGGTAAGGAATATGTGGCTTGTGCTGTAAAATTCCAACGACAGTCAAAGGCAAGGATGATGAAGTTAATTCACCACAGAAGCAACAAATGTTGGTCTCTTTTTCTTCTTTTTTGACAAATACAAATGTTACAGCCTTTGCATATATTTATATGCTCTCATGCTGCAAAAGGGTCTCGGGCTGCACTGAGATGATGAATTATCCTTTATCTGATCAGATACTCAATAACAGTGCATCACCCCCATTCTTCGTGAAGAAATGTGGTGCAGAAGACTGGCTGTTATGATTGCTTTTTTGTTTAATTGTGCCAAGCTGCAATGTTTGCTTATTTATGAGCTGTTTATTTCTCTTATGCAAATGCAAATGCAAATGGTCTATTTCAATCTTTGTTTTTTAATATTCGAAATCATATTTTGATGAAATGGGTGTTTGACTATTTAACTCAATAAAGATTCTGTTTTTGCATCATTTGTCTGTTCACTGATGTAACTCACATGGAAATCTGATAGTAATGCTATGAAACTTGCTGATCAACAGGCACAGTTGTATTGGCAGATTCTATGATGAAATGGTCTTTGCTTTTGATGTCCATCTGAATGTAATCTTGCTCAATGGTTCGATTGTACAGTGTGTCAACACCCCATACATGATAGGTAGATGTGCACAAACATGTTTTTAAATACCGTCTACCATTGTGTATGGTTGTCTCTGTAGTACTTAAGTATTGACAGATTTTTCATAGATTTTCCCAGTTTACACGATACCAATCAACACAAAAAAAGAAAAAAGAAGGAAACAGAAAATGAACTTGAATTCCATGGAAAATAGCCTTGCAAAACAAACAAAGGAATCTGGATTTAATTCCACCGTTTTGCTTGTCAATTACTATTTCCCTTGGTTCCCTGACCACATTTCAGATTCTTCCTATCTAAACAGGCCCTAACTAATTATGAAACCAGTTCCCAAATTGTCCCAATCAGCCCTTAACATGTCCATAAATCAGTCCATGACGATAACCTAGCTCTTTTCCCTAATTGATGTGGACATCAGTGGTGCACCCTTTAGAGTGTACTAAAGGAGGAGGCGTTGCCGACAGAGTACTGGAGCGGAGGAGTTGATGTGAATGGACACCAGGTCCATCAGACCCATTTTTTGATGCACTACGAGTGTAGGAGCGGCACGACCGCACCCTGACTGCAGGCCCATGGGGTGAATTTCACACCCTGTCGTGCGGGTATTTTACTTTTATGTCTTTTTGTTCTTTTCCTTGTTTTCAGAGGCTTTAGTGCACTTTTTATTTTTCTGTAGCTTATATATACTGTAACAAATCATATTTTATTAGTGAATGAATGAGAATTAGTATGCTTTCTTCATCTTTTACCAAAGATATTAGGGTTTCAAGATTGGCTCTTAGGTGTTGAGGATTCCACCCCGGTTTCAGATTTTCCTTCTTTCTAGATCTTCAAGATGCAAGAAAAGGTAAGAATCAACCGTCTTCTTTTCTTTGATGCCCTAGAATCCGTACTCTCTTTCATCTCTAATTGATGCAGACATCGGTGGTGCACCCTTTAAAGTGTACCAAATGAGGCGTTGCTGATAGAGTACCAGAGCAGAAGAGTTGATGTGAATGGACGCTGGGTCCATCAGACCCATTTTCTGATGCGTTATGAGTGCAGGAGCGGCATGACCACACCCTAACCACAGATCCATGGGTCGGATTTCACACCCTGCCACACGGGTGTTTTAGTTTTGGACTTTTTTGTTATTTTTCTTGTTTTCAAGGGCATTAATGCACTTTTACTTTTTCCATAGCTTATATATATGTTGTGAGGAACCCTAGTTTCGTTATTATTGAATGAATAAGAATTCGTCTATTTTCTTCTTCTTTATTCAAGAGATTAGGGTTTCAGGATTGACCCTTGGGTGTTGAGGATTCTATCCCGATTTCGGGTTTCCCTCTTTCTAAGATCTTCGAGGTGAATGAAAATGTAAGAATCATCCTCCTTTTCTTTTGACGACAAAGGACCTATACCTTCTTCATCTCGAACCCCTCATCCTTCACCCCTTTCGTTTCTCTCTGGATACCCTTTTCTAGTTTGAACGGAAAAGAGGTTTCTCTCTGGATACCCTTTTCTAGTTTGAACGGAAAAGAGGGATGGTTAGTCAGTAGAATCAGATTCAAGCTTACTTGTGGACTGACTTATGCTAGATCTGAGATATCCTCATATCCTGAAGTCCTCCCTTTTTACTGTTTACGTGATCTTATGCTAAGAGGCATGATCCTGATGGAATAAAATCATCTTTGTGTTGAGATTTACCTAATCCTTTTGTTTGGAAACAGTTAGTTAATTGGTGTATTTATTTGAATATTTTTTAACCTTATTATGCATGCATCTAGGGTTAGGTTATCACATGTCCATGCATCAGGAAGCCATCTTTGAGCACGAACTCATCCGAGCTATGCTGGGCACCTAAGAGTAACACATATATTCCCCCAAAATCTGGACACATGGGATACTCGTCTTTCAATTGCTCAAACCCGACAACTTCTACACTCAAGGAGTTAAGCAATGTCACTCTACTACTAAGGGCATCGGCTGGTTTGTTCTCGATCCCGGTTTTATATTCCTAAAGAAACGCTACCCACTTAGCATGCCTTGGTTTAAACTTCTTTTGGGAATTCAAATACCTCAAAGCCTCATGATCAGAAAACAAGACAAATTCTTACGGTAGAAGATAATGACGCTAATGACATAGCGACTGCACTACCGCATAAAATTCTTTGTTATAAGTGGAATACTTTTATTTTGCCTCATTCAGTTCCTCACTGAAATAGGCAACTGGATGACCCTTTTTGGCTTCGTACTCCTCTTATACCTACGCCTGAAGCATCACACGTTACTTCAAAGACTTTAGAAAAATCTAGAAGACGCATGACGGGGAGCTTGTATCATCTTGCCCTTAATATCTTTGAATGTCTTATCTGCGGCCTTAGACCATATGGACTCCCCCTTTTTAATGCAATCAGCAATGGGAGCCATAATAGTGCTAAATCCTTGAATGAACCAACGATAAAATGTTGTTAAGCCATGAAAGCTTCTTACATCATGTATGTTCCGCAGTTCAGGCCAGTCAACTATGGCCTTGACTTTTTCTGGATCCGCTCGCATCCCTACAGACAACACTATGAACCCTAAGAAAACAATCCTATCAGACATGAATGAACATTTCTTAAGGTTCGCATATAACCTCTTTAGTGGTACTATATATGAGTATATCACCAAAATAAACCACTAAGAACTTCCCCATGAAGGGTCTCAAAACCTAGGTCATCACGCGCATAAAGTATCGGGTGCATTAGTCAAGCCAAAGGACATGACCAACCACTCGTACAACTCATCCTTTTGTCTTGAAGGCTGTCTTCCACTCATCTCCTAGGCGTATGCGTATTTGATGATACCCGCTCTCGACGTCTATCTTGGAAAAAATGGTGGATTTAGCCATCATGTCTAACATATCATCAAGCCTCGGTATCGGAAACTGATACTTAATCGTGATCTTATTAATGGCCCTACTGTCCACACACATCCGCCGCGTACCATCTTTCTCAGGCATTAATAGCGCTAGTACGGCACACGAACTCATGCTCTCACGGATGAAACCCTTTCACAGGAGCTCATTTACCTGCCTATGCAACTCTGCATGCTCTGCAGGGTTCATCATGTAATGAGGAATGTTTGGTAAAGTAGACCTCGGGACGAGATCAATAGCATACTGGATGTCCCGCATAGGTGGAAGCTCATCCGGTAAATCCTCAGGGAATAAATCATTGTACTCCTCTAGAACCGGAGTCACCTTAGGGGGTAACTCTACGTGAACCTTGGGTGTAACTTCCCTAGCCATTAGGGCGTAAACCGTCGAATCATCCTGTCTCTTTCTCAAACTCTTTTGCATTTATGATATGTAGAGACTTCGGAATATATTTCCTCACATCCTTGACTCACTCGTTTTCACATCCCTAGCCTTGTTCGTGTGGCTCTTAGGTGGCAACGGATTAATCTTGATTTTCTTGCCCTCATGCGTGAATGTACACACATTCGAGTGACGAAAAATCGTGGCATCTCTATCATATAACCACGACCTCCCTAGAATGATGTGACCGACATCCATAGGTAAAACATCACACCACAATGTCTTTATATGAACCGATTTGGATGGGGAATAAACATTGCTAGGACACAGGCATAGAAGACATGTCAACCCAAGAAACCTTGTAGGGTTGAGGGTGAGGGATGGGCTTCAAACCCAAATGAGTGACTGTGCTAACAGAGACCACGTTGGTGCAACTACCACTATCCACAATGACTTTGCAATTTTTGTCACCGCTCTTGATAAACGTGTAGAAAATTGTGCTTTTGCGCCAATCATCACTCTCCTAGGCTTTCGCTAAAGCAAATCTAACTACGGCTAGTGGTGCAGCCTCTGGTTCTTCTTCTTCATAATCACTAGCACTTATCCTGGGTGATATTCCTCAACTTCATAATCACCCATGCCATCCGCATTTACATTTGACTCGTCTATGACTAAGGCTTTCTCACGAGTCTTTGCCGTGCACTGGTATACGAAATGACCCGTACCTCCACACTCATAACATTTCAAGTGACTACCACTGCTAGGATTGGCACCAAGGACACCTTTGCCCTTATCATCCTTAGGCTTAGGCGGTGCACTAACTTGCGCCCTAGGCTGACTTCCAACATTAGACTTGGTTCCCTGAAAACCAAATCTAACATTAGTGTCTCGGGACTCAAAGCGCCTCATGACGGGAGACTTTAGGTAAAGCTCTAACTCCTGTACAACTTGGTAAGCCTAATCCAAGTCACCCACTACATGGGTTATAAGCTCACTGTGCAGATCCATGTGAAGACCCACCTTGAAACTCGCCAGCGTCACTAAGGGATCCTCCTGAACATCACACTGTATCATGTACTCAAATTTTGCGATGTAATCTGTAACCAACATAGATCCTTGGCGTAATGCTTGCCACTGATCGAGGAGCTTTTGACATTAAGAGAGAGGAAGATATTTTTCTTTTAATAGTTCCTTTGTCTCTACCTAATGTGCAACTAGGACACCTCCTGATCTCTCGATTCTACGCTCCATATTTGTCCAAAACAATTTCGCTTGACCCACAAGTTTCATATTTGCAAACTGCACTTGATGGTTCTCAGACATCTCATATCATTCGAAATAATGGTCCATATTCGCTAACCAATCAAGGAATGCCTTTGAATCAAGACGCCCATCAAAACTAGGAGCATCTACTTTAACACTCTTTAAGACCCTCTCATCGGCATCATAACGGTCTTGAGACTCAACAACGGGCTGAGTATTTCGCGCCCCTCCACGTCCTACCCCTCGGCCACATGCTCCACGACCTCTACCATGATTTCTTACCCGCTCCTCAACCACTCCCTCAACGTGAGATTGTTCATCCCCTCCAATGTCGGAGATTTCTCTCAAGGACGCTTCTATCTGATCTATATGGGTATTTGTGTTCCTAGACTGCGCCTCAATGACGGCTAAACACTGGTTGATCGTGTTCATCATCTCAGTCAACTGCTCCATGTTTAAGATCGAGTGTAGACCAAACCCTCTACCAGTCCGAGTGGGCATACGCAATAAGACTCAACTTAGATTTTCCTAAAACACGACTCTAGGAGATTGTTTTAACACAAGACTATGGACACCAATGATCCTAACCTTTAGAATGATGCAAATGTGAAAAAAAAGAAAAAATAATAAAATAAAATAAAAAATTCTAGACTCTTGATAACTCGATTTAAGACGACCCAATTCAAGAACTAGTCTCTGATACCAAAAATTGATGTAAGACGGCCTAATCCAACCTTAAATGAACGTGGTATTTGAAAGTGGTAGATTTATGCAATCTTTAAAAACAAATAAAAAAAATTCAACCTTATACATCATAAACACAATAAAGAAATAAGGTTAATGCAGCAATAATTATGGTCATCCATCACAAACACAAAGTATTGAATCTTAAAATCTGAATTTAGTCAGATCCAGTGAAAAATAGAACTTTCGTCTTGCAATAGGTCCGTCTAACGATCCAAGTGGATTTTCTAACCCAGAAAATATGAATTTTCTAGATTAGGAAATCTGAAAAATTCAGAAAAAAATTGGTGGTTCTTCAAATTTAGGCTTTGGGTGATGGGTTTTGAAGAATGTCAAAATATGTAAATATAGGGATGAAAATCTTTTAAGATCTAATAATTTAGATAAAAAGAAACAGGATCGGCTTCTAGATCTAAAGATTTTAGAAGAAAATGAAGAGAATAGGGTTAAAGAAAAGAGTACCTTGAGAAAAAAAAAAAAGGAAAGAGAAATAAAGGATGAGAAATCACTTCCCTGGGCCTCATGCACTCTTCCAATCACTGGAAGTCGAAGATGAAATCGTCATAAGCAAAAAGCTTTCTTTTTCTTTCATAAACATAACATGAAATGCTTTAGATTTAGGGCAACTCTTATAAATTCGTAATTACATGAAATTACCAAAATACCCCTACCAAAAAAAAAAAATTTTAAAAAAAATTCGCACAAAAATTGTGCGCGAACTGTCTCAAAACTTAAATTAATCAAATGTTCATAAACTAAATTCAAATTAAAGATGCATGATGGGCCCCGATGATAGCGCCGTGAAGGTGGCGTAATGAAGGTGGGCCGTGACGATCCAACGGTCCGATCACACCATCCTCGTGATCCAACGATTTAAATGTCTCCTTTAAGCAACTTACACATGTCACGAACACGTGTAAGGTCTTCAACTTCTAGAGACCCGACCCATACCCATCATCTAACCACATTGACACGGGTAATGCATCTCCTGCAATGATATACTTTGAATGACCTAGTGTCCGCATTAGAGGGCAACGATGGGGTGCGTCTTCAGCAACCTCAGAGATACCATGAGCACGAGGACCCCATCGCTAGGGTCATGAAGGGCATCAAGGTTGACACCCCCGGTTTTGATGGGTGATTGGACCCAAAGTTTTTTCCGACTGGTTAGTAAACATGAACCACTTCTTTGGGTGGCACGGTCTGTCAAACCGACAAAGGGTCAGGTCACCAAGATGAAATTGGTGGGCCAGGCAAAACTATATTGGGGAAATGTGGAGCGTCGCCGCAAGCGATCTAGAGATGAGCTAGTTCTCTTTTAGATTGAGATGAAAGAGTTGTTGCGAGAGAAGTATATTCTCCTTTCTTACAAGCAAAGGTTGTTAGATCAATGGCACACTTTGTAACAAGGATCCATGACGATGACGGAATACATCGCCAAGCTCAATAAATACATGATGAGGTGCGATGTGGATGAGGATTCTATTATAGTTCTCCTGTTTGCGTATGGGCCTCGGGCCTGAGCTTCAGCGGAAGCTCACGCTTCACATGGTCATCGGTCTGGAACATGCTTACCAAGTGGTGCAGGAACTGGAGCACTGTGTGCGCCAGTCCAATGTGAAAGGGATTGATTTTCGACCTATTACGCCTAGAGTAGCTCCGTAGGAAGCGAGACCCCAGTTCAGAATTCAACCCAGAGCTTAACCTGGTACCCAGCCAGTCAACAAAAATCAAAAATCGTAGTAACAATATGGTTGGACCAAGTACTAGGCCCGCGATGCCAGGGTAATGCTATCACTGTGGTGGCATGGGTCACATTGCTGCCGAGTGTTCAAATAAGGGTGGGCGCATTACCTTTGTTTCCAAACACCCCACAAGAGTGGCAGATAAAGTTGATGGTGACTGGGATGATGAGGAGATCATTATACCCTCCTTTGAACCAGCTAGTGATGTTAAGGATGATACTGTGGAGACTATCCCACTTGCAGTGGTGAGGTGCGCCTTGACCCAGACGAAAGAAAGCGAAGATTTGCCCAGAACTACCATTTTCCACACTTACACCAAGTGGGAGAAAAGAGCTGCAAAGTGATCATAGACAGCGGGAGCTGTGAGAATGTAGTTTCCCTAGTTACTTTGAGTCGCCTGGGGTTGAAGCTAGTCCATCACCTCAACCCATACAGAGTTTCTTAGGTGGATGCAATATCCCTCCCTGTGACCTAGCAATGCCTTGTTCCGATTGAGTTTAGACCATACAAGGACAAGTTGTGGTGTGATGTGGTCACAATAGATGTTGATCATACAATCTTAGGAAGGCCATAGCTCTATGACAAAGATGTCACAATATTCGGGCATACGAATAATTGTGTTTATTTGGGCATTCAAATAATTGTGTATTTAAGCATTGAGGAAAGAAGCTCGTCTTGAGCCCGTTCTCTCCCAAATCGTCCACAGGAGCAAAAAATGTTGCGTCCCCAAGCGGTTCTAAGAGTTAAAGGGCACAGCAGTCGAAATCTCTCCACATCATATATGCTAAGGAGTTTGAGAGAGAGACCAAGATGGGGACTATGGTGTACGGCCTACTGGTTAGGGAGAGTACACCCAAGGTTGCTATGGGGATACCCCAGGAGGTTCGTCCGGTCCTAGAGGAGTTTCAGGATGTCTTCCCCTTCCAGATGAGCTTCCACCGATGCGAGACATTCAGCATGCGATAGATCTTGTTCCAAGGGCGACCCTACCAAACCACCCTCACTACAGAATGAACCACATCGAGTATGCCGAGTTGAAGAGGCAAGTGGATGAATTGCTTAAAAAATGATTCATTTGTGAGAGTCTGAGCCTGTGTGTCATGCCCGCACTTTTTACGCCTAAGAAAGACGGCACGTGGCGCATGTGTGTCGATAGTAGATCTATAAACAAGATCACCGTCAAGTATCGGTTTTCCATACCGAGGCTTGATGACATGCTTGACGTGATGGCCGCCTCTACTATTTTTTTCGAAAATTAACCTCAAGAGTGGTTATCACCAAATTCCTATTTGCCTAGGAGATGAATGGAAGACTACCTTCAAGACAAAAGATGGGTTGTACATGTGGCTAGTTATGCCTTTCGGGTTAACCAACGCCTCAGAATGATGACCGAGGTACTGCGATCCTTTATGGACAAGTTTTTAGTTGTATACTTCGATGATATCCTCATTTATAGTACGTCCCCTAGCAAGCACATCGAGCACTTGAGGCAATTCAGCAACACATTGCGCGCAGAAAAGCTCTATGCGAACCTCAAGAAGTATTCCTTTTTGACCTCCCGAGTTATCTTCTTAAGGTTCGTTGTGTCGTCAGAGGGTATGTCTGCAGATCCTGAGAAAGTGAAGGCCATTGTCAATTGGCCTGAGCCGCGTACCATACACGACATGCGAAACTTTCATGGCCTAACTACGTTCTATCGGCAGTTCATCCGTGGATTTAACTTGATTATGGCTCTTATCACAGATTGCATACAAAAATGGGAGTTTCAATGGACTAAATGCGCGGCACGGGCTTTCTAAGATAAAAAGAAGATGACAAAAGTGTCAGTCATGCGTCTACCTGACTTTGCCAAAGTTGTTGAGGTAGCATGTGACACGTCAGGAATTGTCATAGGTGGAGTGTTAAGCCAAGAGGGACATCCTATGGCTTTTTTTAGTGAGAAGCTGAATGAGGCTAAACAACGCTACTCCACTTATGACAAGGAGGTCTATGCGGTTGTGAGATCATTGCGCTATTGGCGGCATTATTTATTACTGCAAGAATTCATCATGTTCTCTGATCATGAGGCCTTGAAATATTTGAGCTCTCAAAAGAAATTGAGCCCTAAGCATGCCAAGTGGGTATAATTTCTTCAAGAGTACACGTTCGTGCTTAAGCACAAGGCCGGAAAAGAGAATAAGGTTGCTGACACACTTAGCCATCATGTCATGACGTTGCAGTCATGAGCATTGAAGTCATAGGCTTTGAGCAACTCAAGGGTGAGTACTTAAACTTTCTTGATTTTGAGATCATTTATGCATCATTGTCTAGTGACCCGTTGTCGCGGAGTGTGGAGTTCGTCCTTACAAATGGATATCTTTTTAGAGGGGACAAGCTCTGTATCCCACACATTCCTCCGTGATTTTCTAGTTTGGGAGTTGCATGCCGAAGGGATGAGAGGTCACTTTGGTCGAAATAAAATAACTGCCCTTGTGTCTAATCTCTTTTATTGGCCTAATCTCCCAGCGAGATGTGACTAAGATTGTAGGATAGTGCCAGACATGTCAACTGGTGAAGCAGGGGAAATAAAATACAGGTTTATATACTCCTTTACTAGTTCCACATGCCCCGTGGCAATATATCAGTATAAACTTCGTGCTTAGCCTTCCTAAGACTATTCGTAAGCATGATTTCATACTCGTGGTTGTTGATTAGTTTTCTAAAATGGTCCACTTTCTACCTTGTTATAAGGCCTCAGATGCCTCCCACGTTGCTAAATTATTCTTTCAGGAGGTTATGCGACTTCATTGAGTACCTAGATCCATCATGTCTGATAGAGATACTAGGTTCACTAGTTATTTTTAGAAGACTATCTGGCATCTTTTGAGTACGAGGCTCCAGTTTTCTTAAGCATATCATCCCCAGTCGAATGGTCAAACAAAGGTAATGAACCATAGCCTAGGGAATTTGTTGAGATATTTGATTAAAAGACCACAATAAGACCTGGGACACTGTTCTTCCCAAAGCAGAGTTCGCATATAATTCTTCAGTGAACAAGTCCACAGGAATGAGCCCGTTTGAAATTGTTTTAGGCCTTAGACCCCGAGCCACCACATTTAATCTCCATGGCTACCTCACAGCATCCTTCAGAGTTATGAGAATCCTTCACCCAGCATATACATGCATTGCATAGTGAGATCAGGAGGAAGATTAATTTAAGTAATGAACATTATAAACTTTTTGTTGACACTCATGGGAGATTTAGAGAATTTCAACTTGGAGATAATGTCATAATTTCAACTTAGAGATAATGTCATGGTTTGTATTAGGTCTGATCGGTTTCCACCGGGATCCGTGAAGAAGCTTCATGCCTGTAACATAGGCCCACAAAAAATTGTGAAAAGGTTGATGTCTAATGCTTATGTTGTTAATATCCCTGCTACTATAAGCATCAGTTCTACATTTAATGTAGAAGATCTAGTTGCCCATCACGAGCTATCACCTCTATCTACATGTTCCCATGTTTCTTCCTAGATCCCCCTATATATGGACCTTGGCCACAGCCTGACCTTCCTGTACCCATCTAACCTTCTCTTCCACCTGCACCAAGAATAGACGAGATAAAGAAAAATTTGGACTCTGAGGCGGTTTCCACTTGTTCCGAAGGTTTCCAGAAATTCCTAGTCAAATGGAGGAACAGGCCTGTTACAGATAACTTTTGGATCATAAAGATAACTGCAGCGCATCGACCGCGATTTGCTCGAGAGATACAGAAGTTCACTTTTCCCAGTGACGAATTCTTTCTATCCAGGGAGAATTGATGCGGACATCAGTAATGTACCCTTTAGAGTATTCCAGAGGAGGAGGCGTCGCCGACAGAGTATCGGAGCGGAGGAGTTGATGTGGATAGACGCCAGGTCCAACAGACCCATTTTCTGACGCACTACAAGTGCAGAAGCGGCATAATCGCACCCTAACCGCAGGCCCATGAGGCGGATTTCACACTCTGTCATGCGGGTGTTTTAGTTTTAAGCGTCTTTTTATTCTTTTACTTGTTTTCAAGGGCTTTAGTGCACTTTTCGTTTTTTTTCTGTGGCCTATATATACACTGTGAGAAATCCTATTTTATTAGTGAATGGATGAGAATTCGTATGCCTTCTTCCTCTTTTACCAAAGATATTAGGGTTTCAGGATTGGTCCTTGGATGTTGAGAATTCCACCGCGATTTTAAATTTTCTTTTTTTCTAGATCTTCGAGGTGCAAGAAAAGGTAAGAATCAACCGTCTTCTTTTCTTTGATGCCCTAGAATCTGCACTCTCTTTCATCTCGAACCCAACTCTTCTTCATCTCTTTCGTTCCTCTCTGGATATTCCCTTTTGGTTTGAACGGAAAAGAGGGATGGCTAGTCAGGAGAATCGGATCCAAATTTGATTGTGGACTGGCTTATGCTAGATCTAGAATATCTTCATATCCCCAGATCCTCCATTTTTTTATTGTTTATGTTATTTTATGCCAAGGGGCATAATTTTGACAGAGTGATTTCATCTTTGTGTTGAGATTTGCTTAATCCCCTTGATCATAAATAGTTAGTTGATTAATTTTATTATTTGAATCTCTTCAACCTGATTATACATGCATTTAGGGTTAGGCAATCACATGTCCCTGCATCACCAATCAACCCATGTCTCAGCCCAAATATAGCCTGTAATCAAAACCCTAAATATAGTCTATTTTCTGCATTTTAGCCCCAATTCATATTAGGGTTCACAACGGGCCAGGCCTAAGGTTGGCTTCAGCCCGGATTTTGAACTTTCGGGCTAGGCCTATTCAAAATTTTGATTTTGCCAGGCCCGAGCCCAGCCCATTGACAACCCTAATTCAAATTCAAGTCAATCCCGCTTGCCTAAAAACTCCCCACATCTGCACCAAAGCCCAACACCTAATCCCATCTCTAACTGAGCATGATCTATCCATAAGATGACCAGAAGTTCACACCTATGACAGGCCATTCCTGGTCGGGACTTGTTGGTTGCCTGTCTTATAACCTCCATAGTCCATACCCACCTTTCACATCTCATAAGGCCATTCTAGTTACTTGATCTTGTTGAGATGTCTGCGATGAGCAGTTGCTCCTATGCTTCTTACAACAGTCCCTATCTGTATTCCACCACCTATCACGATATACCACCTCGATACCTCGGTTATTAAGAAATGCTGACTCACTGTGGAATATCAGATAGTTCCTAGATGACATAGACATATTTAAATGAGATGTTGGGGGAGATGTTGTGAAGAATAGAAAGACGAATTAACTCAAAAGACACTACTGACAGTCAGCATAGAAACAAAGGTCAATGGATCTCATTACATGGTGATAAATCATAATAAACCGTTACTACAATGAAATCTAAGCTGTGTGGAGAAAGGCAGCCTGAAGACCCAATGAAAGAACTGCCTGAAAAAAGTGTGACAATCCAAAATGGTGAAAAAGATGAATCCACTGATGGATCTATTGTTAGATCTTTCAAATGTCTAGACTCTTGAGTAATTGATGAATGGACCGACAAATCAACGAAAGATCATAATAAACCGTTGCTATGATGAAATCTAAGCTGTTTGGAGAAAGGCAGCATGAAGATCCAATGAAAGAAGTGCCTGAAAAAAGTGTGACAATCCTAAGTGGTGAAAAAGATGAATCCACTGATGGATCTATTGTTAGATCTATCAAATGTCTAGACTCTTTGAGTCATTTGATAAATTGATCGACAAATCAACGGAAGCTCACCTGATGTATCAATGGATAGATCAGATGATGGACCAGAAAGCGAGTTGTTTGTGGATGTAAGAAAAAATGCGAGAGACAACTCTGCAGTCAGATCAGCAAATATTGAGTGTATTAAAGCTGAGATAGACAGATTAATCTCATCACAACAACGACCAGAGTGGACAGCTTGAAGATCAGTGGTAAGATGTACAAAAGTGAAGGTCTTGGCCTGTGACAAGGTGAAAGAAGCAATAGCACTTGCTAATCTAGGGTTTGGTGATTACCACATCACCAGCTCCCGACAAAGACAACAAAGATAAGATACAAAGGCAACAAGTGGCAGCTGATGAGCGCAAACTCGAGGACAAGCTTGTCAAACCAGGGGGGAATGGTGCAGGACATGCAATCCTCAAAATGGGGTGTGAACTCCATAGCATACATGATTAGGAAATCAGGCTCTTCAATATGTCAGGTGGCCTGGAATTTTTTAGGCACATAGTCATAAGCAGATAAACTCTAAATAGTGCGGAAGACATTGGTTAGGCCCCACATGTGGTTCTACATGTGTGGATAGACTCCCAGTCCAAACTGTAGGTTTGTCCAACACCAGTCCATATGGTTATATCTAAAAATCCATTTTACTTTTTTGTTTATCTGTTTTACTAGGATAGCGAGTAGGTTGGTTGATTTGTCCTTCTTTTTCTTTCTTTTTTCCTTTTCTTTTACCAACAATCCTGAGTGGATTTGAACTCCTTATATATGTTTGTGTGAGCCTATATTGAGCAAAAATACTAGCTATTCGATTGATTGAAAAGCCTACTCTTTTTTTCCATTGGGATTGGAAAAAAGCCTAGAAGTGAGACTCTTCTAGAAAACGAGTGAGTGTGGGTGCTACTGTATGTCTGTATCTAAAAAAAAAAAAAACCCCAATTTCTCCACTTCTTCTCCGTCACCAATGACAGTTATGGAGGCAGCAGTGATGGTAGGGTCAGCAACCTCCTCGATATCGGCTACTGTGGTGGGGCCCAAAAGGGGGAAGGTGTTGTGTATGATGGATGCCTCCAAGATAATAGCTTATAAGATGCAAGGTAGATTTGGGCGGTAGAAAGGCTTATTTCTGGAACTCGATGCAAAACTGAGTCCACTTGGTGTAAAACCAAAGTGACCTAGTGATGCAGACACCAGGCCATTCAAAGTATATCAATGCAGGAGACGTGTGTTACCCGTGTCAATGTATTTAGATGACGGGTACGAATCGGGTCTCTAAAGGTTGAAGACCTTACACATGTGTTCGTGACATGTGTAAGTTGCTTAAAGGAGACATTTGGACCGTTGGATCGTCACGGCCTACCTTCATTACACCACCTTCACAGCACTATCATCGGGGCTCATCGGGCATCTTTAATTTGAATTTAGTTTATGAACATTTGATTTATTTAAGTTTTGAGACAGTTTGCACAATTTTTGTGCGAATTTCTTTTTTTTGGATCTTTTTTTTTTTTTTAAAGAAAGATGACGATTATATTAAAAAACAAAAAGGATTATAACTTAAAGAAAAGAGCCCGCTGAGATAGCAGACAAAACTAAACACCTAAGAAAAGGTAATCGTAGCCCTTCAGGGAATCTACATGAGTCGCCCATTCAATTAAACTCTACTTTGCCTTCAACAAGACAACCCCTGTGGGATTGGAGATATCCCTAAAACATCTGTTATTTCTTTCTTCCCATACTGACCACCAAACAGCAAGAATCACCATCCTCCAAATCGTCGTCCTAACCTTTCCAATGTGAACACCATGCTACGCTTGAAGAAGAAGATTAGCCTCAACAGGAACACACCAGCTGATCTTGAACCGAAGCAGGAAATCTGTCCATATAGAGGAAATGAAAGGACAATGCACTAAAAGGTGGTCGACTGTTTCTTCTTCCCGCATATAGCATAAGCAAATGTTAGGAATGATCATCCCTTTTCTCCTCAAATTGTCTACAGTTAAGATTTTCTTTTTGCCAACTAACCAGCAAAAGGCAACATTTTAGGGGGAGCAACATATTTCCAGATGTAGGAGGACTGATTGAGATCAGAAGCGGTCAGATTGATGTGTATCCAATTGTAAAGTGATCGAACTGAGAATCTGCAGGATTTTTCCGGTTTCCATATAATGCTGACAAAGGCGGATTGGATAGGAAAAGTAGCATAGATGCAATCTAGGAGATCAACAAATTCGCTAACCTCCCAATCTTGGAAATTCCTTCTACAAATCACATTCCACACTATCTTGTCGTCGGTCATAGTGTAACAACCAGCCACATTAATTTCCTTATCAGGAGCGATGAGGAATATGTTTGGAAATCTAGTTTTAAGCTGCAGGTACCCTACCCAAATATCTTCCCAAAATCGAATATTTGCCCTATTACCGAGGGCAAAGCCGACGCCAGTGAGCACCTCCTTTTTCATCTTTAAGACATCCTTCCAGATGGCCGACGCCCTATAGGAGGATGTGTCTTTAGTCCACCACCCACCGGCTGATCTCCCATATTTATGCTTGATAATGGTGTTCCAGAAACTCCCATCTTCCGCCCCTAGTCTCCAAATCCACTTGCCAAGTAAGTCTCTATTCATAGCCTTGAGGTCTTTTACCCTTGCTCCACCATCAAAGATATGAAGACACCTCTTTCCAGTTAAGAAGATGGAATTTCTTATTGTCCTCCATGCCGTGCCAAAGGAATTCCCGCCTTAAATTTTCAAGGATAGCCAACACCGAGATCGGACATTTGAGGAGGGAAATAAAATATATCGGAAGATTGGAAAAGCTGCTTTAATTAGAGTGAGGCGTCCTCCTAAAGATAGATATCAACACTTCCATCTAGCAAGATATTTCTTAAATCTGGAAATGACTTTCTCCCACGGCCTTTTGGGCAGCGAACCTATGCACAAGGGGAGACCCACAAAGGAAGATGGGAAGAAGGCCGCGGAACAACCGAAAGCTTTCGCAAGAGTTTTGATCTCCTCTCTCTCCATGTTAATCCCGAACAGCTTGGATTTCGCCATATTAACTTTCAGGCCTAAAACTGCCTCGAAGCAACAGATTGTGGTACGAAGGTTATCCACCTTGTCTGTACTGGCATCGGAAAAGATTAAGAAGTCGTCCGCATATTGAATATGAGAGATTGGGCTGGTCATACCTTTAATTTTGATTCTACTTAAAATACCTTCTGGTTGACCTTTATGTAGCATTCTAGATAAGGCCTCCCCTACAATAAGAAATAGAAAGGGGGAAAGGGGATCTCCTTGTCTTAGACCTCTCGAGCTTTTGAAGAAACCTTTTGGAGATCCGTTGAGAAGGATAAAGAAGTGAGCCGACCCGATGCATTCGCCCATCCAAGCTCTCCACTTTTCCCCAAACCCCATCCGATTCAACATATACTACAGAAAGCCCCAGTTGACATGATCATAGGCCTTTTCTATGTCCAACTTACATATAATATTCATTGAACCAGATCTAAGACTAGAATCCAAGCATTCATTAGCAATGAGGCCGCATCCACGATCTGTCTACCTGAGATGAAAGCACATTGATTTCCTGAGATGATCTTCCCAATTACCTTTCTTAATCAGGCCGCCAGAACTTTTGCAAGAATTTTATAGGGACCTCCCAATAAGCTAATCGGCCTGAAATCTTTGAGAGAGGCTGCCCTCGGCACTTTAGGAATAAGAGCTATGAAGGAGGCCCCAAGGCCTTTTGAGATCATGCTTCTACCGTGGAATTCATAAAAGAAGTCCATCACGTCTTTTTGAATCACTTCCCAGAAGTGTTGGAAAAAGGTAATGGGGAAACCATCTGGGCCTGAAGCCTTATCACCACCGAGAGAATCTATCACCTGTTTTACTTCTTCCACTGAAAAGGGGCATTCTAACATGTCAGCCTCTATAGACGAGATACTATCTAACTGAAGAAAATCCAAAGTAGGCCTACACCAATCTTCTCCTTTAAGCAAAGCACTGTAGGAAGCTACTATCTTGTATGCAATGATGTTTGTCTTCCATCCGGACCCCATTCACAACTATACTGCTGATTTTATTATTCCTAGCATGCATACTAGCAATGCTATGGAAATAATGTGTATTTCTGTCACCTTCTTTAATCCATTTTGTCCAAGATTTTTTATTCCAGGATATTTCTTTTTCGATAGCCCTGCCAGCAAGAGATTGGATTAACTGGATTCTTCTGGCCGGAGTATCAGAAGACATCGGAGCCACTTCAGCCTGAACGTCAATGCTGAGTAGTTCAAATAATAGAGAATCTGATTCTTGTTCCCTAATTTGAAATTCCCTCTGGTACCATTGCTTCAAAGCTTCCTTCAGCCGTTTTCGTTTAGAGCTAATCCTGAAACCTGCAAAGCCTTCTACCAAAAACCCAGACCACCAATCAGAAACCATCTGACTAAGACGTTGAATTTTAAGGCAGGAAGAATCGAATCGAAAAGGTTTGGAGCCCCAGTTCTGCTCCTAAACATCAAGGATGAGAGGGCAGTGGTTAGACGTGGTTCTTGGAAGGACAGATTGAGAGGTAGAGGGGAAGAGTTCTAGCCAATCAGGGGATACAAGAAACCTGTCAAGTCTGGAAAAGATGGGGTTTGCTCTCCCATTGGACCAAGAAAATCTGGAACCAAGCAATGGGAGATCCACTGACTCCTGATCATCAATCCATCGAGAGAAGGATGCCATCGCTGGAGTCACCGTGTTCCCATGGGACTTTTCTTCCACAAACCTGATAATGTTGAAATCCCCCACTATACAGCAGGGCCTTGCAAACATCTGTTTAGAGGCAGTAACTTCATCCCAGAATTGATTCCTGTAAGCTTCTTGAGTAGGGCCATAAATTGAGGAGAACAAGTAGTTAAACCCCGAAGAATTGTGCTGCAGCCTAACCGAAACCGAGAAGGAACCAACCCAATTGCTGAGGAGTGAACACTGAGACAATTTCCAAGCAACCAGAATGCTTCTGGCACTGCTAGTAGAATCAAGGACTACCCATTTTGCATCTCTAGCCTTCCAGAGGGAACCCATCAACCTATCGTCAAATCTTTTGATCTTCATTTCCTGAAAACAAATGACATCTGGATTATTCATATCACATGTGTCTTTTATTAACCTTCTTTCTGTTTAGACCCCACTCCCCTAACGTTCCATGAAATAAACTTCATTAGGGAACTAAACTTCCCCATAGTCCCTGATACCTACCTCTTCCCGTGAAATCATCTGAAATTCCTAGGCAATCCGCAAGATGTTGCAGTTCTCTGCTAATGCAGGATCTGGAGCGATGGCTTCTTGGCGATTTCGTATCTGAGAGGGGTCTGCCACGAGACTCCACACAGTGGAACAAGGCTATGAAGTCCTCCGAACAATCTCCGAAAGATAAGCCTAAAGATCTGCCAATGTGGCCCATTGCATCTCTGATCCACTTCTTTCTTTGAATTGTTTCTAGCAAATTAGCTCTATTAGAGTCGTCTGCGATCAGCTTGGTGGCAGCTTCTGCGTGAGCCGGGACAAAGCCATCACGAATCTGCGGAGGTTCGACTACTATAACCTCAATATCTGGTTCCTCTTGAAAAAGTGCCAAAAGGCTTTGATCTGTCCAGTCGCATAAAGAAGAAACGAGAAGAGGGCAGGGACATTGGGGAAGGCGAGTTTTCCGACTAATATGAACCTTGGTCGAATTCAGAACTTTCGGCACCCGGGATCTTCCTGAGGGTTGAATCGATCAGCAGGGTATGATTGTATTTGTTCTGAATAGACCTCGACTTCATCTGTAGAGAGGTTGGAGCCGAAGAAACATTATGCTGCACTCGGGAGGGGTTGACTGGAGAGGGAGCCTTGCCTGAGGGAGTTGAAATAACGACATAAGAGTCAGTCGGGCTGTTAAGATGGGAAACTAACCTTCGGTCTGCGATCGGGTTCGACTCAAGGATAAGTTGAGGTTGAAAGGTGCAGGATCCGATAAGCATAAGTCGACCCAAGACCCAATACCTTCAGGACCCAATTTGGCCCTTTTGGATCCATTGGGTCCGGGTCCTTTCCTTTCCACGTCGGGTTCACCACGCATCCTTGTCATCTGATCTCTGATGCTGCGATCTGACACCCTGAGATTGACAGAATCGAGGCTGTTGCGTGGCGTGTTTTCCGCCGTCTAATTGCGATGCTCTATGCCACGTGTCTCACCGCTAGCCAAAGTAGAGCGATGGGAAGAAGCTTCCGTGCCACGCGTCTAGCGAAAAGACCGCTCGCTGGCACAATCATTGATTGCAATAAGTGAAGGAGCAGAGGTAGGATCCAGTACTCCCCGGGAGCACTGAAACCGAACTCCCTCGTGCTCAGCTCCAGCGGCCATGGCCGATAGGGGTGCACATTTAACCGGTAGAACCGTGGAACCGGACCGGAACCATTGGATCGGTCTGGTTTGGTCCGGTTCTAGACAGCACCAGTTCCGATTCCAAAATTGCAAGAACCGTTGGATACGGTTCGGTTCCGGTTTAGGGACATGTAGAACCGAACCGAACCGTGGAACCGATCCATTGAACCGTGGCCCAGAACCGTGGATCTGAACCTTGGATCCAAACCGTTGATCCCAACTTAAAGATTAAAACCAAAAAATACCCTATCTCTTTCTCATTCTCTCACTGTCTCCCTCTCTCGCCGTCTCTCACCCTACAACTCGCATGCGGCTCTCTCTGGTCGTCCCTCTCTCTCACTCGCCGTCTCTTCACTTGCCCCTGCCCAATCTCTCTCTCTCTCTCTCTCTCTCTCTCTCTCTCTCTCTCTCTCTCGCCAGTAATCTTGAAGCTCCCCATACCTGCTCAGCTCGCCTGAAATCTCCTTGTGCAACTCCCAATACTTAGTAGAGAATAAAGTTGCATTATTCTTTTACATTTTTAATTGACAGCTGATAGAGAAAAATATTAGGAAGAATGTTTTTTTAAATTTTAAACGCACCCAAATCTATAGAATAGTAGATTTGCTGTTTTAGGATGTAATTTGGTGAATTGGAGTTTTTTCTTAGTAGAAAATGGAGTTGTATTTTGTATCTTCCATATGTTTTTAATTGATAGCTTGTAGAGAAGGAGATTAGGAAGAATTTTCTAAAAATATTCAAATCAATATAATAGTATAGTTTCTGTTTTAAGATGTAATTTGATGATTTGAAGAGTTTTTAGCTGTTGGATTTTTTTTTCACCTTTTTTTCTTTTGTTGAATTTTCTAAAAACCCAGAACCGTGGAACCGATCCAGAACCAAACCAGTTTTCACGGTCCAATTCTGGTTCGGTTCTAGTGTGCTAACGGTCCGGTTCCGGTTCCGAAAATCCCAGAACTGTTAGGAATAGTTCAGTTCTGGTTTTACCCCAGAACCGGACCGAACCGACCCGTGTGCACCCCTAATGGCCGATACAGGGGGGGAGTAGATTTCCTTTGCATGCCAGAGATCGCCCCATCTGGGGATCGGAATATGCTTCTCTTCCCTCTGTAAGGGGAGAGAAATCTCTGTCATCCATAAAAACATGGATTTGTGTCGGAAGAGGATCTCCTTTATTTCTGCGGACGAGAACTCTAGCAACCACCATCTCCTCGCCAAACTTAGTTTTGAGATCCAGTTCGATGAGTGAGCCTAGTAGTTTTGCCACTGAAATGAAGAACTCATCATACCAGAATTCAAGAGGAATACCCCAGATGAGGATCCACACCTCCTCCGATCCAAAAATAGAGAACTCGTCCCAGCTCCGCACTCTTGAAATTGGACCGTCTGTGTGTATCGCCCCTGCCATGATAAAAATGTCCGGTTTCAGACCCGAGCACAACTTAACCCACAACTCATTGTAACCTATGCGTTTGATCGAATATTGTGAAGGTCAGATTCTACAACAACTATCGATCCAGTTCCTGACTTGAGAAATGGAAACCCCTTCTCTAGGACTGATCACAACTGAGTCCGGCAGATCTTTCTTTGATTGCTCTACACGTTCTTGATTGATTCGCAAAATATAGGCATCGTTTGAAACCTTCGGTTTTTCTTGCTTCTTCCCAACCTCCCCATTACTAGTCCTCAGCTTAGTATTTTGGGGCTGAATCAACTTCGAAGAGGCTTCTGAATTGATTAAAGCATCCTTGTATGAGGATCCATTAACTGGAAGGGGATCGCTTTGGCGATTAACCGGCAGAGCCGTCTTGGAATTTTTGGGTGAAGGGCGGTTAACTTTCCTTCCTGTTCGATCTGGACCAAATCTCGCTCTTTGAACCAGAAGGGGAATCCCTCTAAAACGTTCGCCGTGAAGCATAAACACTGCTCTGGATAGTTCTTCCTTGAAGCTCATCCTGACTAGCGCAAATCCTCTGTATTGCCCAGAGACAGCGTCCCTAGGCATAACAATGTCCATGACTACTCCAGCCCTACCGAACACTCTTGCAATGTTGATAGGGAGCCATCCAATCGGATATCCTTTGACGAATAGGGTTGGGTAGCTTGAAAACTGTCTTTTTTATCTGAAACTGGGCGTTTCCTTTTTCTTCTCTCGACTTCAATCCATTCCCCTGAGGTCACCGATCGGTTTTAGCTGATGTAGATCTGCTGGTTCCCCCACGCTCTTATCCTTAGGTACACTAGCAATAGCTTCTTCCCTAGCTTCTGAGTCTCGTCGTTGCAGGTCTCGTCGATGTTGATTATCCGAGGTGTTCTCTCTCTCCTCATTCCGTGTCTCGTCCTCATTCCTCATGTCGTCCTCCATTTCATATATCTCGTCCTCATTCCTCACGTCGTCCTCATTTTGAAACTTTTTTTAGTAGGGGGATTTTGGTAATTTCATGTAATTATGAATTTATAAGGGTTGCCCTAAACCTAAAGCATGTCATGTTATGTTTATAAAAGAAAAATAGAGTTTTTTGCTTCTAATGATTTCGTCTTCGACTTCCAGTGATTGGAAGAGGGCGCGAGGCCCAGGGAAGTGATTTCTCATCCTCTACTTCTCTTTCCTTCTTTTCTCAAGGTGCTCTTTTCTTTAACCTCATTCTTCCTTTTGTCCTAAAATCTTTAGATCTAGAAGCCGATCCTGTTTCTTTTTATCTAAATCATTAGATTTTAAAAGATTTTCATCCCTACATTTACATATTTTGACATTCTTCAAAACCCATTAACCAAAGCCTAAATTTGAAGAACCACCAATTTTGTTTCTAAATTTTTCAGATTTCCCAATCCAAAAAATTCCTATTTTCTGGATTAGAAAATCCACTTGAATCATTAGACGGACCTACTTTCGCTGGATCCGATTAAATTCAGATTTTAAGATTCAATACTTTGTGTTTATGATGGATGGCCATAATTATTGTTGCATTAACCTTATTTCTTTCTTATGTTTATGATGTATGAGGCTGAATTTTTTTTATTTGTTTTTAAAGATTGCATAAATCTGCCCCTTTCAAATACCACGTTCATTTAAGGTTGGATTAGGCCGTCCTACATCACCTGCTATGACTTGGACTGATTCTAGAGGAGTTGGGATGAGTTGGACCGAGTCAGGACGGGGGTGTTAGTTTTGGTTCCATGTATCTTCCCAGTCAGGACCAAAACTGATACAAGTCAAATGAGAGCATCAGAAGGCAACTTTTCATATAGTTTTCATTCTTTTAGACCTCATTTTAGAGCCTGTGCAAGGAGAACATAAATTGTAGATTATGTGTAACCTGCGCTCATGAAAATTGTGCCCATTTAAAGATAAGTGTAGCAGTGATGTTGGCATAAAGAGTCTGCTTTGGAGTTTCTAGTGAAACAGAATGCTTTACTAGATGACTTGCCACTCTTTATATTATACTTTCCCAGTTAGCTGACATTTGAGGGCGGTGATCATTCATCATAGGGGATGGGACACCAGTTGTGACTTCAAGATGTTGTGGAAGAGAATAACCAGTCTTAGTCAATTGTTCAATATCCTGTTTCATGATATTCTTGCAATGGAGAGGCAAAATATGCTTGTGCCTTTCCAAGTAAAAGAGTGTTTGGTAAGGCCTCCTATTTATATGGGATTATGTACTACTTGAAGCAGTTGTTTAGGAGTGTATCATGCATCTTTTGGTACTTCTCTTCGGAAGTAAAAGTACTGAAGAAAAAAAAAATCATAAATATTTCATAGGACATCCAGAGCATCAATAACAAAATTAGGTCAATAAAGCAATGTCATTTTCTGTTTTTATCTGTGAATCAATACACCAAGGTCAACCTGCATGCAGAGAAAGAAAGGTAATTTCGGAATATAAAAGTGAATAAACTCCACAAAATCTTATAAACGCTGATTGTGTCAAGTAAAACTTATGCTAGGTCCTAAAAAAACATGTTTGTTGCTTCCAACTCTTAATTGAACTCTGGAGAACTGTTTGGAGCTTCAAAATTTCTGTGAAAAAACCTGATATTACTTGGTGATTAACTAATGGATGCAGAACAAAAATCAAGACTGAATTACCCATCATATCTCAAATAATTTGTATACCAGGAACTAAATAAACTACTTACAGAGGAGTTGAGCAGCCCAGGTTGCTTAATAAGTCTGTCATTCACTTCTAGTAGGGAGCCTTTTACACAGCATCTGCCAAAAGCCACCATTGGACTCTTGATTTAAAATCATAATGCATGATGCATCATTAACAAAGTAAACAACCACAAACCTCACGACATAGAAAGTTTCATTTGCACACACTTTACATAAAGCCGAGTTGGGTTCCAAGTGCTGCGCATTCTGCATGAAAACGTTTATGGTACTACTTAGATAAATGTTTGACAAATGCTGGAACCACTTCAAGGCATTGCCATTTTGGAATCAGGATCCACACAATAGAAAATGTACAAATGCCATACATTTCACAACAAGAGATGTAAAAACATTGTTTATTCCTTCAGATAAAACGTACATCTATATGTACATTTTATGGGATATGTTTGATTCAAGTATATTTCAAAGAAATACACGCAGAAAACTATAGTTGCATGAAACATAAAGCAACAGATTCAGGTGAGGGAGCAAAGAACCATCTGTTTCAAAATGTTTTCAAATATAGACAGGAATGGGAGCAAGCGTACGAGTCCAAAGCATGATTCAAAGTGGAGTAGGCAACTAAGGCAGAAACTTTAGTTCCGCTTTCAGGCCAATGGAGTAATATATTTGACCTCATGAATTATTCAGTTTCACTCATAGGCATAATGGCATCTCTCCATCATCCTTATTGGAACCCCTCCTAGGCTGCTTTAGATAACCTCATTGTTAATTCTATCCTCACTAGTCTTCAAACACCTCTAACTCACTCCCTCATCTCTACATCATTCAATCTATGGCATGTTCCCTTTTAACTACCAATACTCCACCTGCATAAATCCAATCAGATAGTTGTTTTAAAACTTTCTCTTAAGTTTCATAGTCATGCAGTGATCTTACAATCATCATTGTCTAAGCCTTGACCCAACTAATTGAGGTCAGGAACACGATTCTCTTATGCCATTTCACTCTATCAAGGACCATATCCTCAGCTAAACCATAAGTCATCAAGCCTTTTCTTACTACCTCCCCCTTGCCCTTTTAGGGCCTTCAACATGAACCAACTCACTCCTCACTAGTGCAGTTCTCGGTCTTTGTTGCATGTGGCCAAACCATCAAACCATACTTTCCCTCAGCTTATTAACTTGATGCTACACCTAAATACCCTCAAATACATTCATTTCTAACACTATCCTTCCTTGTCTTGCCACTCATCCATCTCAACATCCTCATTTCAGCTATGCTCATCCTATGAACATGTAATTTGATGACCCAACATTTTGTCGCATAAAGCATGGATGGTCTAATAACTATCCTATAAAAGTTCCCCTTCACTTTCATTGGTATGTGGCAATCCCATAAAAATCCAGAGGCACATCTCCACTTCATCCACCTAACTCTAATTCTATGAGTAACATCCTTCTCGATCTCTCCACTCTCCTGAATTATCAACCAAGATATCAAAAAAGGTCATTTTGGGGTAAGCTTGTTGGTCAACCATCTTTCCTAATTCCTCAGTTCCACTCCTGGTGTTACTAAAATTGCATTCCATATACTTCGTTTTAGTCCAACTAATTTTAAAACCTTTCGATTCTAAAGCATCCCCCCATAGTTCTATTTCTGCATTCAGCCCCTTCTCAATTCATCAATCAAAACTATGCCATGTATAAATGACATACACCGGGACCTCTTCCAATAAACACCGGTCAATCTCCCAAAGTTTCTTAGGATAACTCACAAGTTCAATCCCACAATAGTTAGTGCAATGCTATGTCTTTATTCCTATAAATAGGTATCACAGTACATTTCCTCCATTCGTCTGCCATTTTCTTCAATCGTCGACTCTTATTTGACAACTCTATCAACCAAAAGAAACCAATATTTCTCGTCCACTTCCAAACCCTTACCAATATACCATTTCGTCCAAGGGCCTTTCCCATCTTCGACTTTCTCAAAATTTCTTTCAATTCAGATATCCTAATCCTACAAAAATATCTATAGCCTCCAACCTCATTTTAGCTTATGATTCCTTTTATCACTGAGCTCTCAAAGTGATCATCATTCAACATGTTCTACAAATATTGTCTCCACTTTTATTGATCCCATCATCCTTAATCAATACCCTTTGGTCATTGCTCTTAATGCATCTAACATGATCTAGGTTCCTACTATTCCTCTTTCATTTTTACAAGTTTGAATACATCTCCTCACATTCTCGTCCCAATCTATTGCAACGATCATCATATGCCTTAAGTTTAGCCTCATTCATAGCATTCTTTTTACTGTTTCTATATTCTTCTAAATTTTCCTCTTTCCTAGTCCACTGTCAGGCTTTGAAACATGATCGTTTATCACTAACAACCTTTTCTACCTCTCACTCCACCAAGTTTCCTTATATGAGTGGCTTTTCTCTCTAGATACTCCAACATCTTTAGCCATTTTCCCAATGTATTCAGTCATCTCATTCCACATAACATTAACTTCTTCCTCAACATTTCAATTTCCTTTTTCCACTAATTTATCACTAAATACCATTGTTTTCTCTCTTTTCAAATTCCACTACCTTGTTTTTCAAACACCTATTAATTTCACTCCCTCTCTTCCATCTCTACGCCCACCCCATCTTCCTCAACATTTCAATTTCCTTTTTCCACTAATTTATCACTAAATACCATTGTTTTCTCTCTTTTCAAATTCCATTTTGAATCTTCATTCTCTTTTTCAAGCATGTGTTTGCTAGAGATAGATTGTATGCCATAGCAAAATCAAGAATAGCATTGCCCATCCATTTCCTCTCCAAAACCATCTTGTACATGTAACATGTATCCTTTGATATCCTCTACTCTCTTGCAACAATCACACAACTAAGGTTGTGATGCAATCAAATGGCCATGTAAGCTGGTTTATCTAAGAACCGATCAATCCTACCATTCAAATTGTCTTGGTTGATGATATGGACGAAATCAACGGTATGATGATCAATTGGATGGAATCAATGGTCAACTAAAATTGTAGGGCATCATTCAAAAAGAAAAACTTGAATTGTGGGGCCTATGGGATCATCATATGGTCATCAATTGCATAAGTTTTATTTATTTGATTAGCCTTTAGAGTGAGATTGAGTCATGATTTAGTTGATAATTTCTCTTTAATATTTTCGTCACTTTCTTGGCAGGTCACTTTTGGGGCACCAAACGATGTCCAAAGGACACAAAATTGGTCTTGTTTGATAGGCTACTGAGTAAGATTTTGAATGAGCACAAGATCATGCATTTTTGGGGCCGTTTGGGTGAGATATGACCTATTTACATAAAGGTCCATATGGTAGGGATGGGATTTAGGAGCAGTTTAGTCATTTTCCATAATTAGGGTTTCTCTTCTTCTTTTTTTTAAGCCTATATAATGCTATGTTATGGAGATGTATGCATTATTATTATCGTTATGATTATGGAATAAAAATTCAATTTTCATGTTTCTTTCTTTAGTTTTATTTGGTAGAAGATTTGGAGACGGTGTTTTTTGTGGTCTCTAGCATTCAACTAGAAAATTATTGGGTTCTTTCCCATAATCTCTTTCTTCTTTTCTTTGATATATTTGCAATCCCTATTAGAGTTTGCATTAGGTTGTAAATGGGTTGGCTTGACTCGATGGAGACCACTAGCCCAACTCGATAATAAATGGGTCTGTCTCTAAATTTAGACCTGTGGTTCAGGTTTTGGGTCCAAATCACCACCCTAAGTAGTAAATGGGTTGGATCCTAAAACCTCTAAAAATCAACTTGACCATACTGACCTCTGACTCAACTTTTAAATGGATGGATCATGTTTGAACCCCCAAAGATGGGCAATAGCTCGAACCGAACTTGGAAAACCCATTTAAATCCTTTAAACAAGAAATATAGCTGGTTAATTAGAATTAAACAAATAAATAAATAAGTAAAACATGTGGCAAGGTGCTCACTAAGAAGTCTACATTAAATAGGGAACCAGAGATTAGGTGAACCTAACTCATACCTGACATTACCTGACCATGGATAAATGGGTTGGGTATGAATCCTTTTAATAAACCTGGCCAAGTTCAGTTTATCTTGAATTGAACTTGACCCAAATATCAATGCCTCAAGTTTGGGAATGAAACTTGAAACCTAGACCTAAGTGTTAGTGCACAAAAAATGCATTTTCAGACTTTCTAGTCCCTGTTACTGCAGAAACAGACCCCCAGAGTGCAGTTGTGCAGAAACAGACTCCTAGAGTACAGTTGTGCAGAAACAGACTTCGCAAAGTGCAGTTGTGCAGAATGGCCTCCCAGAGTGCAATTGCGCGCAGAATGACCCTATTGCGTGGACCAGCACAACGAATGACCCTGTTGCGTGGACCCGCACAACGAATGACCCTGTTGCGCGGACCCGCGCAACAAACGACCCTATTGCGTGAACTCGCGCAACGAATGACCCTCTTGCGCTAATCCTCACAACAACAGACCTATTATGCAGATTTGTTGTGTTTGTTTGTTATGCAAAAAGGGGCCCATGGCACATTATTCGAGGCTTCACACATGGGAAAGCCTATAAATACCCCCTCCCTCTCTCATTTGGAGCAAGAGAAGTTTCAAAGAGGTGTCAAAGCTCCTAAGAAGAAGAAGACCTCTGAGTATCCTTGACAGGTACTTGGAGAAGAAGAAGAAAGAAGACAGTGTTGCGCTGGCCCGCACAATACTATCCTGTTGTGCCATTCTGCGCAACACGGCCCGCGCAACAAGTGTTGCGCGCAGACAGTCTATGTGGTCCATATTCTGTCAGATTTTCTGAGTTTTATCAGATAACAGTTTTCTATGATCTTCCTTAAATACAGTTGTTATTTCACAAAGACTACCATTCTAGACGAACTAGAAGAGGGAATGGAAGATGTTCCGGCCCGCACAACACTTTTCTCATTGAGATGGATATAAAATATGCCAAAATATTGCCAAAATTGCTATTGAATTACTTCATTGTGATAGTTCATTATGCTTTGTTTCAGAATCAAGAGAAACATGAGGATGTAAACGAACTCAAAATCAATAAAATACTTTGTGATGATCCTTCTCTCATTCTTTCTTTGTTATTATTGAACGATAAATCCCCAAACCAAACGCATTCGTTTCTTGTCAAAACACTGAGTATCAAACAAGTCACATCTTGAACTCCCCTTGACCTAAACCAACCCAAACTGACTCGACCCGACCCATTTGCTCCCTCTGCAGCACTTTAGAGGCACTTCTCTAATGCACCCACCCACCTCTAATTCGATTGGAAACATCCCCCAACAATTTAAGTAATAGGGCCAAGACAACACAACAATCACTTTGGGAGTCTGTTGAGAATCACTTCTATAAATATTCCTACTAGAGCCGCATTCCAAATCAAGGTGTTCTGTATCCATTACGATACACTCATAAAGGCCGATATGTATAGGTAACAGCCATGACCGTTACACGATACGGGGGTGAAAAGGGGCACTTAGTTTTTTCAGAATGAATCGGCCGTTACGGTGGCCGTAAAGGTCGTTACAGGGCATAACGACCGTAACTCCCGTAACGGTCGAAAAGCAATCACTTTTTTTTCTATTTAAATTCATTTATTTCCTCTTTTTCAATTTTCTCATTCCAAACACTCTCCTATATCTTTTTACAACAGATTTCAATTGCTCTTACTATAGCTTTTAACATTAAAATTGTGGATTGGAGTGATTGGAGCGAATATAATCTTTGAGGGCCTTTTTTCAAAAAATTGAAAAAAGAGTATTTATGCCTTTTTCTGATTTCTAGTTCTAATGCTTGATTGTGATGTGTAAACATTAGAGACAATCATATTAAATAATTCACTAGACAGCCCGATACAACACTCTCACTAAAGAATGGACCGTTATATTACCATAAACATGTTCAAAACTAAAAAATGAATATATATTTGAAATATTTACATTATTCTTGATTTTTCTAGAGATTTTTTCAGAATTTTCCAAGCAAAAGAAAATTTTCAACCGTTACGGGGGTCGTAACGGTCGTTACGCCCTCGTATCGGTAATGGTGGTGACCGTTACGGCCACCGTTACCAATATGGAATACCTTGTTCCAAATACTTCACAAAATTAAGATTTAATTGTAAAATTACAGCAATTACTACTGTTTTCCTTTACCTTTTTACGCTTTCCTGTGACTTTGTAGTCGCTTCGATCAGACTTCCCTACATTGAAGTCAACAGTTGTAACTCCTTTCTCGGCTAGGGCAATATGTGTTGGAGCCAATCCAATTATGCATAGCCTAAAATGGAAAAGGAAAAAAAAAAACCTTTGTAAATAATGAAGACTAAGAAGTTGATGAGGAAAAGGATGTGTTTGTATCGCCTATTTAACTAGATTGCAATAATGGTTCAATGAAGTGGAGGAGACCAAATTGTGGTTACCTTCCTTAGTAATCATATTGAGATCTTGCCTTTAAATTGGAAGAGAAGAGCTAATCTTATTCAAGCTTAGTTGCTAGATTCGTCTATGTCATCTGACGCTTCCTCTTTAAATTGCAAATTCGCAATTCCAGTTTGGATTCTTATAGGAACGTGATTCTCCCTCTAGCGATTCGTGCTTCAAACACAGAGAAACTATATTCCCTTCGTTTTCTTTTGAAGAAGGAATATATTGTTTTTTTATCTCCCATACACATGGGGGGTCATTGTTTTGTCACTAAAAAAAAAAAAAGAATAACCATTGATATAACATTTATGTCAAGAATTTTAATACTAATAATTTGTTTACAAAGATTTCCAAAAAAAAAAAACAACTAATTTTTTATGATACTCACCTTTTTATAATTAGAATCACAATGTACTCACTTTTTTCTCTTATAGGTAAGATGGGCTCAACCTCGAGACCTCGATGTTGGAACATGCACTGCCTACCATCGAGCTACAGGCTTGAACCCAATGTATTCATTTTATAATTAATGTGTGTGTATGTGATGTAACCAATGTTATCAAAATTGTACAATTCATATCGCATTGTATGGGAGTACGATTTGAATTGTACACCCAAATTGTAAATCCTAAATAATCGTACGATTATCGTACAAATCAAACAATAATCATATTGAATCGTACGAATCGTAACATAATCTTGGACTGCGTAAATGCGCCCAAAAAACTTTAAAATCAATTTTTTAATATTTTTTTATTCAATTTGTTTCTTTTTCTTTGTACCATTTTGCTCATGAAATATGAATAAGGCTCTCCCCCCTATTAAAAATATCCTTAATTTTTTTCTTTTGAGAGAGAGAGAGAGAGAGAGAGAGAGAGAGAGAGAGAGGAGATTTGGGGATTTTGGTATTCAAAAACCCAAAACAAATAAATCAAGATATCTTTTTATTCACAATGGAATCAAATGCCATTTATGCCTTTTTTCCTAACATGATTTTACACAAGAAAGGTACGAAAGAATAAGATTTTAAAGGACTCTTGAAAGGTAAATTTTCAAAAGAAAACAAAAGACAACAAAAGAAAAAGACAAAACATTTACTATCATGATATGTATACCATATACATTTTCTCAATTGATAATATCATGATGTGTTACTTTTTTGGTACATGTTGATGGTAAATGGATGATTGATGAGTTTTTAATCTTTTCTGATTTACTTATGTCTTTTCATGTGTTTTTTTTATACGTAAATCAGAAAAAATCTTACGATTTGCAATTCAATACAATTCAACCCTCATTACATTTTACGATACGATAATGATTTTGACAACATTGAATGTAACTTGCATAATAATATATACGGTACAGATGATTCCTAGATGTTTTAAACTTCTAAGTTCTCAAAATTTGTTGATTCCTTGCTCCCCCTATTGCTCCTACCATGTGAAACTAAGGACTCAAGTGAGAAGTGAAGAGGCAATATGCCACACACATGCCGGGGTGGCTCACATGTAATACACTGGGACCATTTACTAGGTGTGAGATTTGTATCACAACAATCTATATTCAAACAACACATGCAGTTCATATTATAACTAATGAGTAGACCAACCTAACTTTCAAGACAGGGCATGTTCATAGTAGACACCACGTGATGACTGGCCCAGATCTCACAGCCATAAGCCATATTTGCACATTTTGTGAATCACTTCTTCAATCTCCCCTAGTGGGTTTCACCCTAAAACTAGTCAAATTGTGATTATGCTACTTTCAAGTTAGACTTGAAAAGAATTTAACTGCCAATTTAAGGACTACTTGGCTCATCAGAAGACTCAGAATACTAAGGAAGGTAATTACAATTTAAAGATCATTTCCTCTTGAAAAAATCTATAATATTCACCCGTCAGCTATTTTACTCAAGTTTTTAATTGAGTTAATTCGCATACACATGACAAACATGTACAAGATTGAAACTGACCATCAGGTATGACCTAATCTTTGATGGGGCCCACAGCTGAAAAAGCACTCCAGCCAGACATACCAAAACTATTCAGTTGGAGGAATTTTCTTATGAAAGAAAAGCACTTGTCATTATTTTTTATTCACACCATCCATTTCCTATCTTCAACTGAATGGTTAGGATTGTTCGATTGGTACAATTTACACTATATAGCTCACCAAGGTACGATCCACCCAACAATCAAACCGGTATTCCGGACCTCACACACGACAGTGACATGCACAAGAAGAAGAAATCATTTATATATGTGTATTCATATTCCAAAATTACCCATTGGCATGGCGATAGACGTACTGATCGTGACCGGGCTTAAGAAAATCTGCAAACTCGTTGTATTGGAAAGGGAAGATGATAAATATCAGAAGAAGAAAACTGATAGAAATCTTTCGAGTAGTTTTTCAAAATTGGTGGAGGTATTATTGGGTTTCGTAAGAACGAAATACCAGGAGCGAAGAAGGAGACGAAGTTGGAGTCGATAGCAGAGGGGGGAGAGAGAGGGAGATGCACCGGATCCGGTACGAGCAGTCGACGTTGCTCCTCCTCTTCTTCTTCTTCTTTGTTGTCGTTTTGGAGGGAGATGAAATGGTGACCGTTGGATGGATTTTGGAGTGTGGATGGAGAGGCTGCCGCTGCTGCTGCCTCACTGCAGTCGCTGCTCGCCATGGAATCGAATAGAAACTGCGCGGCGAGGCGAGAGCCTCGTTTATATGGACGCGGTTTGGCTGGTGAACCCAACATCAACCCGCTAGCTGGTGCAAAAGCCCCGTGGGCCCTAACGTGATGAATGTGTTTTATCTGCTCCGTTGATCCATTTTTTAAAGCTCAGTTTAAGACATGAGCTCAGAACTGAGGCAGATCGAAAGCTTAAGTGGACCATACTACGGAAAACAGAGAGGGCAATGATGCCCACCGTTGAAACCTGCCTAGGGCGGGTCCACGGTGATGTTCACACCGACACAAATATCCACTTAATCTAAGGCTAATTTGTTAACGCTGAATTGTTGCACTTATCACTGAATTTGGAAAATGTTTCAAGTCTAGTGGTGTTTGTTAACGTGGAGGAAGGAAAGCACTCTACCATTTTATGCTAAAAATTTTCCGGGGATACGAGTCTAGTTTAATGGGGAACCAAAAATGTGCCCTTTGATTCTTATTTTTAAATCTAAAATTGTCTTTTGTGAGAAAGATTTTCTTTCTTACATTATACACATCCTAACTTTTAACGTGGGGCACTTCTCTGATCCCACTATGATTTATGTGTTAGATTCACACCGTCTATAAACTTTTCTATTTCATTCTAAAGCATGATTTGAAAAAAGATGCATATCCAAAGCTCAAGTCAACTACACCACATAAAGTAGTGGGACAAGAATGACTATAGTAAAAACCTTCCTGATGTCCACCGTGAAGTTTATTTGCTATCAAATCTCTTTATAAGGTTACACAGACCTAGATAAAAGGAAAACACAACAATCAGCTTGATCAGAGCCTTATGTGGTCCCAAGAAGTTTTTAATGATAAGCACTCAATTCCCACAGTTTCTTGTAGTGTGGCCCACTTAAGCCTTATATTTGCCTCTTTTTTTTTCTTAATTTCTAAAATAATACAAAAAAATGAATGGACGGTATGGATAAAACATATATATCATGGTAGGCCTCACAAAACCTTTAATTATCCATATTTAGGTAGATATCGGTGGGGTAGTACTCCTAAATTTGGGGTGCAAATTATGTGCAAATGCCTTTAGCAAAAAGTTCCTGCGTTGGAATCTTAAGTGGAGCCCACGTTATGTTTGCAATAAATCTAATCTGTCCATCTGTGTTTTGAGATCATTTTAAGACTCCAGACAGAAAAAGAGGAGGATATAAGACTTAAGTGGGTCGCATTAAAGGAAAAGGTGGGTAGGAAAGTTATTATTATTGAAACCTCCCCAGGGTCAACAGTGATGTTTACATGCCATCAATACCATTCATACTAACATTCGTAGTGAGATGAATTCAAACCACAAATATTAACATGATTAAAAACTTCTGTGGCCCCACGAATATTTTAATTATGGGTGTCCAATCCTCACATTTTCGGCCCATTTGAGTATTGGATACGACTCATTTTTAGCACTTTGTCCTAGAATGATCTCACGAAATGGATGGACGAGGTGGATTTCACACAAACATCACGGTGGGCCCCACTTAGATTTCTAGTGGTGGACTTCCTAGGAAAGGTTTTCCCATGAAATCCGGCTCACACCTAAGGCCTACCGTGATATATGTGACTACATTCATACCGTTCATCTATATTGAAAGCTTATTTTATGGCATGATCTAAAAAATAAATTAGCTTCAAATCTTAGATGGACCCTTCTATAGGAAACAGTGGTGATTGACCATTTTAAAAAAAATTTGGGCCACAAAAGCTTTGGATCATGTTGATATTTGTGTCACCTCTCTATCCAGTTGTTTGTGACATTTTCAATAGATTGGATGGCAAATAAACATTTCAATGAAATTCATGGAGTTTTTAAAGATAGGGATTCAATCATAATTGTTTCATATGGGTAAATGTGTCAAATTAATATATTTCAAACATTTCAGATGTTAGTTAACAAACAAGTTCTTTTAAATTCACTATTAGTTTTCTGACTTCAAATTCAGATTTTAGATTCAGACTTCGGATTTCGGATTTAACAAACAGGCCTTAAATCTTTATTTTTTTCGCAAAGAATATTTCAATAGTAAGAGTTTAGTCCCCACGGATTCTTATGATTTGGTCCACTTGAACTTTGTATGGGTTGTATTATGATGATTCAAAATAAATAAATAAATAATTTTAAATGATTTGAAAATTTTTCTCGGAATTTTTTAAAAAAAGCAACAAAGGCATTTTGTCTTGTAGTGGTGTGTCCTACATTTGATAGGCAAGAAGAAAATTTTGGATTTATAAGATATAGATTTTACATAGAGTTTATGCCCTTTTAAGGGGACATATGAATTTAGTTGTTCAGGGACTATGCCATGAGCCCAAATCTATGCCATGAACCACACATGCAGGTGTCACACCTCGAAAATCGACACCTGAGTATAGATACCCCAGTCTCGAGTTCTCGGTGTGAACCAAATGAAATGCACGTGTGACTTTGTTCAGATTCATGTTCATTCCACACACGAATAATCAGAGTAACGCGATTCGAAAGTGTTAAATATCAACATAGTGAAGAAATACTCCCAAGATTGTTACTCAGGACATTTTTGGGAATAACATATTCACAACAAATACATATTCATACATATAAGAATACACTCAAGCATGTTACCTTTAACACACAGATACTAAGAAGTTACACATGTTATCAACACAACCAAGTGCACATAATAATGGCATAACAAACAAGCAGTTTCTAATCTATTTGGTAAGTGTACTAATGTTATGATGAAATGATGTATGCTCCTTACAATCTAACACTCCCTCACAAACGACTTCTGAAAAGGCCGAGCAAAATGCCCTAGAGGGGTGGGGGGTGAATAAGACTATGCTAAATAAAAACAATAAATGGAATAAAAACAACAAGATAGCCAAATAAATGCAATTAACCAAAGGAAATAACAACCTCAAAAATCAAGTATTGAGAGGTTGATACAAACTTGGTTCTAAGGACAACCTAACACCAAAAACCAATGGTTTATGGCAGGACAACCTTACTAGAACGTGGGTGAGTATCAAAAACTCAAACTCAAGAGGATATGAAAGAAATAGAAACTAATCTATTACAACATTCACCACACAATGCTGAAATGTAAAGATTACAACATTTACATCCACAAATACATCCCACAACCTTAAACCATAAAAGATAAAGAAATAAACCACACATCCACCAAACACAAAGAATTATAGTGATTCGCTTGTGTGTACGCCAACTGTTAAACAACAGCCACACAACTACTCCATTCCTAATATTCACTCCCTCGGGATATTAGCATTCACTAATCCAAAATAGGTTTTTCAAGGTTCACCTAAAACCTTCATAATTGTGTCTTTCAAGTGGGTTTATATAATTTAAAAAACCCCACGCTCTGAGTTTTCTGGATCACCTCAGACAAATCACAAATGGAGATTTTCTGGAACAATCTCACAAACCAAAAAGAAATTGAATTACAAAAAAAGTAAAATACTTATCTGTATGGCAATTCTGAAGCAGCCCTGTAGAACCAACTTGATGACGATGTAGATGTTCAACATTCAGTCTCATAAGTGTATAGGGTTCTAAGTCTAGATGATTTTTAATTAAATCAGCAAGGGCTTTGCTTTGATTTTGATCTCATGAAAGGGTAAATCAAATATCTCTTTTTAATTTAAGACTGGAATAGAGAATCAAAATCAAAATACAAGAGCTACTTTAAATAATCTTAAATATGCATAAAATAGCCTAAAATGTACTCAAAATAATCTTAGAGTGATTGCTTAAGAATGATAAGAATTGAATAGAAAACACTGAAATTCGAGCACTATTTATAGGTGAAAAATCGGTTCGCACGACTGGCCTTTAAATAGCTATGACTGGCCTTATCCAAACAGATTTTCAAAAATTCTAGCGCAATAAGATTTTTTAGTTGCACGACTGGCCTTGTGGGTCCCATGACTGGTCGAGTAGCCTGCTCGACTGGCCGTGGACACCTCACGACTGGTCGAGTGAGTCCAAATTACTTGCTGGAAAATGAGTCGAGCACTGCACGACTGGTCGAGTACTATTCACATAACTGGTCGAGCAATTTTCAGGATTGGTCGTAAACCAACAGAAAATTTTTAAAAATTCATAACAAATCTTAGACTGGTCGAGGAAATTCTAGGACTGGTCGAGCCAGTGCTAGGGCTAGTCGAAAGAATAAAATTTTACACTTATAAAATGACCAAAATGACCGACCGAAAGTATGAAATGATCTAATCATGATCTAAGGTCAATTTAGGTCAATCATACCTTACTTGTGAGATAGAACATATGAACCATCAAACTATCGATCACTTCGGTAACTTTAATTCTTAGGCTCTTTGAAGCTTGAACTCGACATATCGAACAAAGTCTTCAATTAGGTCTTAAGTTCTTGAACTTTTCTGGTTCTAGATCTTGAACCGCAATGTTCTTAAAAACTAAGTCTTCACTTTCTTCCAGTTTGAAGATCTCGGTAAGTTTGTCGTAAATATCAGCAAGATAAATTTAGCACGAACAGAACAAACGTCGAAGATTCAATGTGAACAGATGCATAAGCATGATACAAATCAAGATACAAACTTGAATTAGTTTGACACACCAAAATTTGACAATACTTAGGGTTAGCACTTTCAACTTCAACGGCTATTTTGTAAATGTCAACACTCCTTCACAAGCGACTCCAATGCCAAATCGCAACATCATATTCTAATACATGATTAGCCAAGTGATTATTAATCACAGTTCATACAACAAGTTGGCAAAGCTGGAATACCAACGTTATATCATGAGTTATTATCCGAATCACATGGTTTATTGTGGCACATGAGGGCTCCTCATTAGTGTCCCTTGATCCGAATTGAGGTATCAACATGGTACAGGTTTGTTTCGAACAAGAAACAAATGCATTCAATTTGTGAGATTATCTTATTCAAATATAACAGAGAAAGAGTACATCACGAACAATCATTGTATTATTAATATTGAGTTCATTTACATCCTTAGGTGTCCCTTGATTCTGAGATAAATTATCTAAAATACAGAAATTGACAAAGTTCAAATGTTGAATCTGGATGTTAAATTCGGCAGCACTTCGACTCATGATTTGATCATCTTTTTAAAAGGAATATTGTGCAAATCTGATCAGCTGATTTCTCTTTCTAAAGATTGGACAAAAGAAGAACTGAAGCCTGATCATTTTGGCAGCATTTCAACATTTTGTCATTACTGACTGCATGGTAGTCTGGTTGGACAGACCAACGCAACCGATATGGTTTGCGCGGGTCCGTACAAAGCCTGGGCTTCTCTTCAGTCCTACCCTTCAATCTTCTCTGTAGCTCTGCACTCCTCATGAAATCTTCAATCCTCTCAAATGAGGGGGGAGGGGGGTATTTATAGACCTCCGTACGTGTGAACCCTCGATCTTGGTGCCATGAGACCCACCTTTCATCGATTCTGACCATTCATGGACAACAAGTCCTGAAATCAGTTGCGCCAACACACGTTACTGGTATCACTGGTTGTGGGGTTCACGCAGCCAATATGGTTTGCGCAGACCTACGCGAACCCCTTTAAAAGAACTCCTTCATCTTCTGTTTCCTTCTGTCTTTTTAATATTTATCTTCTTAATCTTCAATTCTTTCTTCACTTTTTTATGCTTTAATAGATGCCCCCTTGATCCTTTCTTTATCTCTCTAGAAATCAAAGAATCAGGATCAATCTGACCCCAAAATTGTTTGCGCAAACCTGCGCAACCGACGTCCATGTATCGTACTCGGCCGCACACACTATAAATACCCCGAACTTCTGCTCATTCTGCACTTGCTTCAATCGTAACGAACCTTTGCTTCTCCACTTAACTTTTGTGCAACCAACTTCGCTTGCGCGAACTCACGCAACAGGTTTCCTATTTGCGCGAAGTCTTTGGTTGTTGTGCTGCTCCGTGCAACGGACTTTGATTGCCCGAGTCCGCGCAACCAACACTAAGAGAATTTTCAGACTCTAACTTTTTTCTTTTTCAAAAAAATCCTCAAGACTTAAACCTTTTTTTCCATGGCTCGCATTAAGCAAACATTTCGTGCCGTTGACCCTCCTATTGCACAACCCTCCCACTAAGATCTACCAAACCTATCTTCTATTCATACTTCCAATCCTTCTTCATCCTCTGACTAGCTACACCAAAGTGCACGAAAACCACCACCCGTCATCCTACTTACTTCAAGGAGCCCGTGCTCCCAACCTTCAATTTTTCTGATCGCATCTCCTCACTGTCGTCTCCTATTCATTGGGCAATTTCAATGGGAGACGTAGAACGACCCTAAAACACGGTCGAGAATACAATTGGGATGAATGGCTAAAATCAACTGCCCATATATATACTGACAGCTAAAGACTTCCTGCCCGAGAGGATACACCCTCCGCATCTCGGTCGAAGAAAACTCGCCGCAATAAGGCTGAAGAATTTCAAGAAAAGATATGGGAACATAATAAAAAGAAGCTTCATAACTCTTGGGAAATAATCAGAGTCATTGAAGGCATCATGAAATTCGATAACCCGCATTTGGAGGGTATGACCGTGATTCCTCTTAGTCTTCACCGTCACCAATCTATGCTTGATTGCGAGCCAACAGATCACATGGATGGGGAAAGACTGATGTATACTTCTTCTTGGATGCTGAAAGAACCACGCATCCTTGAGGGGATCTTGTTAGCGCACAAGTTGCGGCAATGCATCAGCGAGATTTACCCAATGAATTTCCTTGTTCCTTCTCACAATCCCCATAACCTATTCCCCACATACTTTTACGAGACGGTCCGACAGCGTTTCCGAGACCGTGAGCCACTTTGGGGGCTAGAAGAATTTTGGACGAGGGGTCTTTTAACTTCATACCGTTATTACTCAGATTGGGTAGAAGCTATCTTGACCAAACACTCAAAGATGCTGATCAAGATAGACTTATATAATGCCATAGAAGTTACGTCCCAGTACTTCTACAGGGAGCCGACCGTGATAAAAGGTTTTCTTGACTATTGGTCCCTCACCACCAATTATTTTCATTTACCAGTGGGTGAGATGAGCATCACGCTTTGGGACCTCCACCGAATCGCGGGCCTTCCATTAACAGGGAAATTCTACGATGAGTTTGTCCCAACTAATAAGGAGTTGGCATTCATTTCTTCTCCTGACCAAAAGCCTTCCAGCTTAAAAACTACCATCAAACTTTTCAAGGAAATGTCGAAATTTTTGAATATTCACAAGATCTCTCCTTTACAATGGCTTGCGTACTTTTCCAGGGCCCTCAGGTAATTTTAAGTCCATAAATCAACTGTTTTCTTCAATTGCACCTTTTTACCCACTTTTTACTTCTCTTGCAGATTCCGTGATTGTCATTCTCTAGAGCTAACAGAGCTTCTTGCTAACATCAAAGAGCGGGCAGAGTACAGTCTATATGGGGAGCTTGCGGCCTTCCTGGCTTATTGGCTAAGCATCGTGGTACTTCCTAGTTCAAAATGGGCAGATGTTATTCACCCCACTGTCTTTGTCGTTGCTGGCGCCTTGTTGGAAGGTCACAAACATTCGTTTGCACCTCCAGTTTTATGCTCTATTTATAGAGCCCTCGAGGAAATAGCCACACATGTCAAGAACCCTACCATTGGAGCTTCTTCAACATATACTCCATGGCACTATATTATTGGCTGGATGGGGGTCTACTTTCCTTGGACTTTTGAAGCCCCAAAGAAAGCATACATTCATCCTTCGCATCTTCTACTCTGGTTCTTTCAGCAAAGGGCTATGGCAAAAATATCATACAACTGGGTAGCCAACAAGATTCGGGACACTGATCATATTGATTTCTTTCAATTTCACTTTTATCGCTACATTGAGGATACTGATATGGTAGACACGGCGACACTCACTGCAGGGGAAAGGGCATTCTTCCTCTCCATACGCTCTTGTAGTTTGCCACTGTGGGAAGGAACAAAGTTTTGGAGAGAGCCGTACTATCCTAGTCATTTTCCTGGTCAGTTCGGTTTTGACTAGGCTGTTCCAAGGACTATGGATTAGTTACCAGAAGAATGCGTTGTTATGGCACCGGTCCTTATAATTGGGCCATGGTATGGAAACAACTATTAGGCAGTCCCGTCGATTCCACTTTCGTAATCCCAGGTTGTGATCTTATAGTCTGTGCTTCTTATAGTTGGATGTGATGGTGGGATCACCAATCTTATTTGGTCAACAATTGTTTGCCAATAGACGAACCTATCTGGCTTCCCCCGCCCAAGCTAAGAGGTAGGAAGATCGAAGACGGAATTCGCTATATATTGGAGAAGAGCTGCGCACCTTTTCATGGCCAAATTTGCAGAAGAATATCCTTAGAAGATCCAATCCGTGAAAAGAAGGCTATCAATACCTTGGAAGGCTGGATTATGGGGTTATCGCGGAATTTGAAAAAGTCCCTTGTGATTTCACTGGTCGGGCTGCAGATTATGTTGAAGGAACATCTTCTCCCATTTCGACAAACACCGCCGCAGCTCAAGATGAACCGGCTCCTTTTTCACAGCCTACTCCTCCTAGCTCATCTTCTCCTATAACTAGGTCTTGGGCACGCTTGCAATCGTCGCCATCTATTCGTTAAGAAGGAGGTAGTCAGGCTTCTCCATCTCATTCGATTCCAGTTAATAAAGACTCAACCAAGAGGTAGCCGAGCTTCTCCCTCTAAAGGGAAACAAGTTATGATTGAAGAAGTCGATAAAGAAGACTAAGGGGATGAAAGTTTAGCCTCTTCATGGGAAGGTACCGCTTCCGTTGAGTACGAAGATGATGAAGACAATGAAAATGATGAAAATGATGACGATTTCAAAGAAGGAGAAGTTGACATCGATGGCGAGGAGGATGTCATTATAGAAAGTACTGATAAAGAGCATCTCCTGCCAGCCTCTGAGGCTCTTCTTGGTACCAATATTCCTACAAAGACTCCTGCAGTAATAGAGGAGGAAGAAGATGAGCCCCTGGATTAAGGAGAATATAGATATTCACCAAGGAATATATATATATATATATATATATATATATATATATATATATATGTGCATCTTGCAATAGTTATCTCGTTATTATTGTTATATTTTATTTCAGGTGCTTATATTGTCAATGCTAGGACGGGTGAGACTCCTCCCGCGAATCTTTCCTTCGACTCCACTGGTGATTTCGCCGAGAGTTCCTTTGGTGGCACCAAAAGCGGTGGCTCGTGAAATTGTTTTTCAAGTGGAGACCACTGATCTACCAACTCCAACTACTAGAGATTCAAGCACGGAGGCCAGAGCACCTTCTTTTGCAATATGTTAGGAGCTGGTCCTTCTTTTATTAGGGAAGTTCAACCTCTGTCAGCCATACTTCTGTAGCAGGTATATATATCAGTTATTTTATCGAAATTTCCACGCCCTCTAGCCTTGTTATCATTACCCTAACTTCTTTTCTTCTTTATATTACAGGAACTCCTCCTCATAGCAGTGTAACAAGCTCTGAATCTGTAGTCACTACGTCTAAACTATTATTTTTTGAGAAGATTCCTACACGCAAAATGCTTCTGATGAAGAATTCTATGTCAGCGATAGTTCATATTTTCAAGGATCCAGAGCAATGGTCGGATTTGGACATCGCTATTGAAATCTTGTAAAGTACTGCAAGGATGGCGAAGATTAACATTTCCACCCTACATGACTCTCTTTTCAGATTTCACAATTTAATAATTTCTCTAGCATCAGTGGAAAATGTCACCATTGCACCTGAGATATTGGAATATGGGAAACAACTAGCTCTTTCCAAGGAGAAGGCTTCCCTCATTACTTTTGCTATTTCTGAGTTTAATCAAGAACAATTAACTCTTTAGGAATAATTGAAGGCATGTGCTGATGACAGGACGAGTATTCAGAACCGCATAATGTCCTAAAAGAGGAAATCTTGCAGCTAGAGTTAAAAGATCATTCAAAGGAATCAATCATGAGGGAGATTGGAGAAAAGATGTGAATCAATATTTGATCTGTTGATGGTGAGAAATCTGAATTACTCAGAAACGAAGAGATAATCACATCCTTGGAGAACAAGCTAGTTGGAATTCTTGATCAGGCAAAGATCATTCTTGAAGAAAAGTCAAAGCATGTCGCAGCTCAAGTCCAGTTAAAGGAAGATTTGTAAAAGTATATGGGAATATTAGGAATTACGGATGAGATATAAAGAATTTGTTTCATTTGTATATGCTCATTTTTTAAAAAATATGTAATTTCTTTTGATTTTCAACATATATCAATGAAAACATAATGATATTTTTGAGATATTTTTCTCCTTCATAAATTTCTAAATCATGGATCATTTCAAGCATATTCATTTATGCAATAGTCTCGACATGATATTTAATGAAGAATTGAGATAAAGACATCAATATATTATGATTGTCAGTATGTGATTTCCTATATGATTTTTTTAATAGGCAGTACTAGATTTCAATTTAGTAAGATGATCAAAGACAGTTTAAGCTCTTGAGTAGTGGAGCAACGCAGTTTTTTAGACTCTTGAGTAGTGGAGTCGAGTCTCACGTGATAGTATCTGTGTAACGTCTCAGAAAAATCCGTATAAAGACCCGAGTACCACCTTAGGCAGAAATCACTAAGGATCAAATTCTTTAGAAATTAGACGAAAATTAATTAAGTACTAAACTGAATTGATCGGCAAATTAGCTCGATCACTTTCTATACGAACTGTAAGACCCAAAACCATTAGAACTGCTAACTCTACATTTTCTAAAAACCTAGGATCAATCTCAAAACCCAGTTGCTCTCGGGAACATCTTGAAACTTCGTATCGGACCTGGACCATACGTCGAAAGTCTAATTACCGTGAAACTATAGGGTTATGACCGCCTTACTGGGCTTGACAACCATCTTGGAAATCAAGTCTAAATAGTATCAAAAAATGCACAACTTGAGCCCGGAGCAAAATGTCTGAGACACACGAATATCTTTAGAAAATAAACTCAAACTTATGTGAATTAGGTCGTTCGCTTGCAGGCCAAGTTTAAGATTTTAGACCGTCAGATTTTGACCCAACTACACCCTTGGATTAGGAAAATTTTCCTACACATGTCAGTGCACTTGTGGCCCTGATTGAGTGTCGATAGCCATTGAACTAAAACTGGTCCTTCGCGGTCGATCTATAAACCCGATTGGACCGAAATCTTAACCTGGCATAAATCCATTGTCAAGGAACTTTTTCCAGACCGTATACAGGAAATGGACCTCCAGATGAGCTCTGTTGGCCCGAAACAGACAACTTTTGGCTATAACCTAAGTATACCATGGCCCTGGGGCCATTGACATCCGTTCTGGGCCTATATAAGGGCCTTAACCCACCCCTCTCTCATTCCATACGAAATTCCTAACCTTAAGAGAGAGAAGAGAGAAAAGAGAAGGAGAAAGTGAGGAGAAGAGAGAGAGAGAGAGTGAGAGATAGTTGCTAGGATTCGTTCCCACCGCTCCACGTGCCGAATCATCCTACCTGTATCGCTACACCGTCGAATCCGAAACCATTTTTGGGTAAAAATCCTAACCCTAATCTGTTTTAGGTATCCAAATAAGTAGATCGGTGAAATATCTAACCTATTTCATGATATAGGTACTCGTTATTCCGTATTTGGGAACGTAGGATTCGAACTGAGTTCGATATGAGTATACTGACAAAAGGTCGGACTATAAATGTTTAGGTTATGATTTTCAAGGCTTTTAACATCAGTTAATGATTTATGAATGACTTGATTGCTATCACATATGCTTAGATGAGATGTTTTTCTGTATTACACATATATATGAACTACATTGAATATAATGCATTCCATGTGTTTGTAAAAATGTTTGAATGAACATGAAATGATGATTTGTGCTTACTATGATAATTTATTGAGAATATGTGATTGTTGTATGTGTGACAATTCCCTTGTAAAAGGAATTGTTATAATATACGTTATAATTAATTTATTACATGTATGTTGATATGTGTAGTCTAAGTATTTGATAAAATGCCTAGATGAGAAAATGCTTGTTAAAATGTATTTAATGAGGATGTTGTGATAGAATTCTCAATTACCTTATCTGTAGTTACAGTTTCCTTCATATAACCTATTTTATTACTACGTGATTTATTGGTGAGATGCCTACGTATGAAACATGTACACTATGTGTTTGTTAAAGTGCTCGAATAAGATTTATATTTGAATTAATTGTCACATGCTATTTTGACTATTATATATGAATGCCTATTGTGTTTGAGTATGATTGGGACTGATACATAGTCCAGGCAATCGATAACGGTTTACGATAAGTGGCCGAACTAGTTTCGCCACGACAGATGCGTCTAATGAATCCGAGTCGTACGGTGATTATCGTCAGTGGTTAGGCCACGAGGAGTGTGTATGTGCTCTATGTCGATTAATTTAATGTACGCTCGTACCAATCGAGCTTGTCAAGTAACCCGATTAGCCTAATATATGTTCACCATGTATAGACGCTACTGTTTGAATCAAGGTACCACTTACCATTGAAAAACCCGTTTAACCTTAGTGCCATGATCCGCTAAGACTCATGAGCTAGGTATGGTGGTATGGGACACCGTGCTCGAGTTGTCGGCATATGCTGGGGTGACTAGCCTCCCCGTAATGTCCAATGAGCAAACTAAACTTGTGAGCCAAATACGGTGGTATGAGACACTGTATTCGAGCTGTCGGCCTATGCTAAGGTGACGAGCCTTTCCCATAGTGACCTCGAGTATAAAATAGGCCTACAACCGGGTGACGAGCCCTCGTAGTGACCTCGAGTGTGAATTAAGCTTACGCTGAGGTGACGAGCCTCCCGTAGTAACCCATAGTGTAAACTCGAGAACTTGCTTATCGTATGTGATTAACTAGGATTGACGACCCTAGATGGATCATTGTTTGAGTAAATGATATAAAGGGAGGTACCTCAGCTTCCCCAATCTGTTGTATGAATGGGTCTAATTAAGAACTTAGCTAACATGATCATGCACCGCATTGCATGTGCCTTTGGCGTGGGTGTTGAGCACAGTGGGAGTTTAGCATGCGCGACCGTGAGATGATGTCGCAGAGGGAGTGCAGGCGAGGGCATGCATCATTAATACATATCATCCTTGCATTAACCAGAGTACTTAAGAATGCTTATTGTATTGCTTTATCATTACTACTTGACTGAATTGATAACATGTTAACCTTTGCCTTATAGCTCCACCGAGTTGATCACTCACTCCCACTCTGGGATGGTGTTTTAAAATACCAACCAGACTCTTTTGTAGTTTCAGATGATGGCGAGGCTTACGAGTTGGAGCCGACCTTCTATGACGACGAGGAGTTCTCCTACCTGCAACTCTCTGATGGGTCTATGTAGACCTGGAGTTGCATCACCGGGGTTATAGGGATATGGATTAGATGACATTATGCTTTATTATTTTGTACATTTTGGAACTATACAGTAATTATTCAGCCTGGTGACATGATCATACTCTGGGGTTCATATCCACTTATACACTTTATATATCTATCACAGTCTTCCGCTTGCGTAATCTAATTGTCTCTAGAGTATGATATGCTGATTTAGTGTAATCCCATTCATGTTTAATTTACTAATATGGACAACATTTATCATCATTATCTATGTTGCATAAGTGACGCATTGGAACCCGGAGCTGAGCTTCTGCTTGACCCCCAATTTTCAGGGAGTTACAAGTTGGATCAGAGCATGATTGGATTAAACTAGACCTGGGTTGTCACGCCTCAAACCCGGTAATCGGATTCACAGGAATCACGATCGCTGAGTCCGGTGCCGACAGCCTCTGTAGTACCCCATTCTCGGCTCCTAACGTCCATACGCCAGATTCCGATCTTGGGACGCTACAACGAGGATTTTTATTTATTTATTTAACTCATAATAAGCATAACCACAAGCTTACCCAATTCACAAAGGCAACATCATCATCGCATATCCACTAATATAATCATTTGAGTACAATGCTAAAAGGGAAATACATATATCGAAATCAAAGCTCCAGAAGACAACTGCACGCTCCAAGCTCAACGCTGCCGCAACCTCATAACACCTGCACGCATCTATCGTGCATAAGCTTATAGAAAGCTTAGAGGGTGGTGTAAGTGTGTGTACAATGTAAGTGTCAAGTATGCAATACAATGCCATGAATCAGACAATGGAATAAATAGAAATACTGACAAGATACGATGTTAGAGTAATGCGAAAACCTACTGATAGGGCCATAAATACCATCAGCCTTATGCAGACTATACGATACAGAAATATAATCAAAACAATATCATATGCTGATGAAGCAATGCAGATCAGCTATGCAATGCGGAGATAGCAAGCTAAATATCAGATGCCGATGATGCAAATGCAATATACAAATCCTGATGAGTCCATGAATACTGTCAGTCGTATCTAGGCCGTATAAATGCATAAACATAGTAACCCCAGTTACCATATGTTGCGAATGTAATGCGATATGCGGTGCGAATGGAATGACCATGCTGGGGTGTAAGTCGGGATGATAGTACGTAGTATCGCAGACTACGGGGTCCACCACAAGGGACTTCTATCCAAACCACTCCCATACCTAAATTTGGATAGTCAGACTCAATGTGATAAACTCCCAATCTCAGGTTAGTCGCGCGCCCAACCGAAATCCTGGTCATGCAAAGGTACACGTAACAAATAGTTATGCACCACCAGCCCGAATGGATAGTGAAGGAATGAATGAATGAATATGCAATTCTTGCTCAATAAGTCCACATATTAGTATGGTTATTCTCTGGAAAATCACCGGGGTCTATTACACTCCAAACCAGATTGCCGCCCCATCGCGCGCAACAAGGTGAGTGGAAGAGACCTCACTATCCGCTTGCCAATATCGGGCTCGGCTCGTCGATAGCGGACCCATTCCTCGAGCTGGTCAGACTCAGCCTAGTATTGCCCCCTCCTCTCGGGCAGGTAAGGCTGTACCCCTTTCCAACCGACCACGACACGATGGGAGACGCGGCCTAACGGTATGCGGCCCTCATGCGCTCATACATCCACTCGGTCTAGACGTTGGAGCAACCTCTGGAACCAAGAGGGTTTAAGGACTTTCACCCAGGGATATCTATAGCACCCCATGTAGAACAGATTTTTGGTGTCCCATCTGGCCATCCACGAAGTACCTGTGGAGGCTACGACCCTGATGTCGCTAGGGTGTACAGTAATCACAACACACAATGCAAGATGCATGAGTCATACAATCTAGTCATGCATCAATCCTACGCATACCGTGTACTCATGGGAGACAATCTCCGCCTATCAAGGTGTCTCATAACACATGTTCAATGACATATGCAATGGTCAACCACATCTCATAACAAACATGCGGATGATGCGTATGGGCATGTATCGTGATGCTATGCTGTCACATACTCATAATCGGTATCAACAATCGGCCTTGACAATGTGGGCATTTAACCAACATTGCCCCCATAGAATGGCTCGCACAGAGCCTACCATATAGTGGACCCATGGCCTCATACAAGGGCCTAATATACAATATCATAGGCCTCACTCAAGAGCTTAATACATCATGATGGGCCTTTCACATGGGCCTCACATACATTACATAGGTCTCAAATGCATCAGGCCGAAGCCGAATGCTCATCAGAATGGGCCTCAATAGTAGGAATTGGCGATCGGAATCAGCCTCGGTGATTGACCTCGATAATCGACCATAACAATTGGAATTGATCAATAATCGGCCTCGATGATCGGAATCGGCAATCGGCCATAACAATTAGAATTGGCCGATAATCAGAAACGGCAAATCGGTCACGAGAATCAAATCGATCGATAATCAAAGTCGGCAAATCGGTCACGTCAATCAGATCCATCGACAATCAGAATCGGTAAATCGGTCACGAGAATCGGATCGATCGATAATCAGAATCGACACATCGATCACGAGAGTCGAATCGATCGATAGTCAGAGTTAGCAAATCGGTCACATCAATCAGATCGATTGGCAATCAGAATCGGTAAATCGGTCATGAGAATCGGATCGATCGATAATCAGAATTGACAAATCGGTCACGAGAGTCGAATCGATAGATAGTCAGAGTCGGCAAATCGGTCACGTCAATCAGATCGAACAGCAATCAAAATCGATAAATCGGTCACGAGAATCGGATCGATCGATACTCAGAATCGACAAATCGGTCACGAGAGTCGAATCGATCGATAGTCAAAGTCGGCAAATCGGTCACGTCAATCAGATCGATCGGCAATCAGAATCGGTAAATCGATCACGAGAATCGGATCGATCGATAATCAGAATCAACAAATCGGTCACGAGAGTCGAATCAATTGATAGTCAGAGTCGGCAAATCGGTCACGATAAACGGCATCGATCGCTAATCGGCAATCGGTCAAGATAATCGACCTCGATTGCTAATCGACATTCGGTTAAGTCAATCCGAATCGGCAATCGGTCACGACAATCAAAATCGGTAATCAGCGTCGATAATCGGCACCGATAATCAGGGTTGATAATCGGCGTCGGCCTCGATAACTGGCACCGGTAATCAGCATCGATAATCGGCGTCGATAATCAGGTTCGATAATCGACGTCGGCCTCGATAATTGGCCCCGATAATCAGCATCTGATAGCACGGAGTCATCCGTGTATGGTGAATGGGGCCCACTGATTAGGGTTAACACACTAAGAGAATGATGAGAATGGACCTAACAAAACCTCAGGGAATGTCACAATGTGGACATCCAACCATCATTGCTCATCAATGTGGATATCTAACCAACATTGCTCCCAAGGAGTGGCCCACATAGAGCCATACGCATAGTGGCCCTTGGCATTACGTACAATCACGATGGGCCTCATTTACGTCACATAGGCCTCGTCATATGGGCCAACATACATCTCATCGGGCCTCAAATACACAACAGGTGGACCTCGCACCTAGGCCTTAAATATATCATAACGGGCCTCGAACCTGGGCCTCATATGTTAAGTGGGCCACCTCACATGGGCCGCATTATATGGGTCACACCATCGGCTTCATGTATATCAAATAGGTCGCATCGGTGGGCCTCATATATATCAAGTCGGGCCCGCCCTTATGTATTTTAAGACCCGACCTATTCATAAGATAACATAGGGATAAATGGAGTGAAAACAATATCAGCTTAATTGGAAACTACCATGGCCCTTAAAAGTTTGAAGGGTGGATGTCCCTATCTACTATTTAAATGGTGGGGTCCACTTGAACTTTAGATCTGACTCACCACTATCTTCCCATGCTGTAAAATGATCTCACAATTGGTTGGACGGCATGGATACAACACTTACATCATGGTGGGCCCCACCGTTCAAATAGTAAGCAGCGTCGATATACATAATGTTGGGCCTGCTGCCGATAAAGGAGCAGCTAGATGGCTGCTGCACCACAACTGGCTGCATTAGGAGGGCAAAGGTGGGTCCCACGTAGGGCCCACCACCGTATACATATTATAAAATATATAATATAAAATATATATGGTATATAATATATAATATATACTATAATATATATAGTGGTGGGACCCACAGAATTCGCTGTCGCCAGGTGACAGTGGCCCCCACCAACGAAACAGATGGACGACGTGCCAAAACACATACATCATGTGGGGCCTACAGCCCACTGAAGTTCAGAGAGAGAGAGAGAGCAACACGTGGCTGCCTCTCCTCTTTTCTTTCCTTGTTGTTTTCTTTTTCTTTTTCTTTTTTTTCCTTCTCTGACACAGCCAGAGACACAACAGAGGTGGGTTCCATGCAGGGCCCACCATATATATATATATATATATGGGAAAAGGTGCAGTGTGGTCGTCGAGCTATGTGGGCCCCACCGTTAATGTTTGCCAAACATCTAACCCATCGGTCAGATGCACCATTCCAGCACGGGCCTAGGTCTTAAAAATCAAGTCAGTCCGTGACTTGTGTGGGCCGCACCAGATACAACAGTTAAGAGGGCTACCCTCCATTGAAAACATTCATAATCATTATCAGGCCCACCGAGATGAGGTTTACAAATCCAGCCCACCCATTGCGGGTGTCCCACTTGAATGAAGGGTCCAGACCAAGTTTCAGCCGTATCCAAATTTCAGATAGGCCCCCACCAGGTGTTTTTATATGTTTTAGGCTTGTCTTCACATGATTTTAGATTCTCTGGCCCACCTGAGTTCCGTATACGACTGATTTTTGGGTTATCCCATAATTGAAAGGGGACGTGCCAAATGCACGGTGTTGATGTCCGAAACACTTCACAGTGGGGCCCACAGCTGGGCCGTGAGGTCCAGCCTATTCTTCACGCCAGTGCAGCTGCTGACAGCAGCAACCTCCCTTTTTTTTTCTCTTTTTTTTAATAGTTTTCTTAAGGTTTTCACATATGGGACCCACGTTAGGGAAATCCGTCCCAGTTGTTAGATCCCAGGGATCAAGACAGACTCATTAAGCCCAATAACCATGATATTTTGGTGTATAAGAACATCAGATTAATTTTTAACGCTAAAACCACTGTTTTCCCTATGGCATGGCCCGCCCAATAATCGGATTGGCCTCATATTTTGGCTCAACGTCTAAATTGAGCTAGGGAACGGAATGGATAGCGTGGATTAGACCGATACATCAAGGTGGGGCCTACATGAGGGGTCCACCCAAAATGTTTTTTTAAATCAAACTGATATCCTTGCTTTGACGGACAGGACACCACACTGTTCGTTCACCCTTCACTGAAGACGCTGGATGGGTTTTGAATACAACATATATATAGGTGGGCCTTGCTCAGGTGGGCCACCAAATGTATGGGATGGTGTAGATGAGACATATATCAAGGTGGGGTCCATCCAAGTGGGCCACACGGCCACACCGTTACAAAGAAATAAGGAAAGAGAGAGAGGGAGAAAGAAGCACCCACCTCAAGGCTCTAGATCTCCTTCTCCTTCCACCTTCGGTCTTCTCAGCTTCAAGGGAGGGATTTTAACGGTAGAGATGAGGTTTGGAGGGTCGGATTAGGAGGGGATAAAGCTAGAAGTTGTTGGATTTGGGAGCTTTCATGGCCGGTTGGAGATTGCAAGGAATAGAAATGGAGAAGGAGAGAGAGGGATAAGAGAGAGATATGTATTGATGGCTTTGTAAGGCCATCATTAATTGTAAGGAGGCATGTCATAATGAGATGTAAGACAATCAATGCTTGACTAAAAAGTAATGATGACTTTGGGTGATGTCACCCCAGTTGAGAATGGTGTCGTATGATAAGTGGGTCCCACATCAAGCGGTCCATGACCTTTATAGTGCGCGGGCCACAACTTATGATCTAGACGTCGGATTGGCGCACGAGATAGGACGTCGGAATCACGGCGATGATGCAGTCGCCATGGCGTAGGTTTAGGGTTAAATCGCTTTGGGTTTACAAGATGAAACTCAAGGTCGTGCGCAAATAAAATTTAAGGGTCGCAAGTTGCTGAGATTTGACCGAAAGGACCGTGGGATCCTACGGAACGAAATGGACACTAGAACACGGGCTTAACAGCTCTACCCTCCTAATAAAAATTTCGTCCTCAAAATTTAAACTACAACACGACCAATACAGAGCTCACCAAGGGAGCGAAATCCTATCCGAATGCAACATGTCATCATAATCAAACACCTAAGAGATGGGGACAATGCCTGTGAACCTTAGCCTCCTACTCACAAAACGCCTCATCAACACCACGATGATCCAACTGGACCTTGAATCTTGGATAAAAAAATGATCGAAACTGAAATACTATACGTCCTCACAATCTCAGCGGTAGGGAGCTATATCAGAAAATCGCCAAGTTATTCGAACTTGTGGATCTAACCATTTTAAGTTCTCAACAATCATAGAGTGAAGGGTAGCTATCAGCAGATATGCGATGTTATCCTCAGGTATTCCCAAGTTATGCTCTGATACCAACTTCTGTCACGCCCCAAACCCGGTAATCGGATTCACAGGAATCACGATCGCCGAGTCCGATGCCGACAGCCTCCGTAGTACCCCATTCTCGGCTCCTAACAGGCATACGCCAGATTCCGATCTTGGGATGCTACAAGGAGGATTTTTTTTGTTCATTTAAAGCATAACCACAAGATTACCCAATTCACAAAGGCAACATCATCATCGCATATCCACTAATATAATATTTTGAGTACAATGCTAAAAGGGAAATACATATATCGAAATCAAAGCTCCAGAAGACAACTGCACGCTCCAAGCTCAACGCTGCTGCAACCTAATAACACCTCCACGCATCTATCGTGCATAAGCTTATAGAAAGCTTAGAGGGTGGTGTAAGTGTGTGTACAATGTAAGTTTCAAGTATGCAATACAATGCCATGAATCAGACAATGGAATAAATAGAAATACTGACAAGATACGATATCAGAGTAATGCGAAAACATACTGATAGGCTCATAAATACCATCAACCTTATTCAGGCTATGCGATGCAGAAATATAATAAAAACAATATCAGATATTGATGAAGCAATGCAGATCAGCTATGTAATGCGGAGATAGCAAGCCAAATATCAGATGTCGATGATGCAATGCAATATACAAATCCTGATGAGTCCACGAATACCGTCAGTCATAGGCCGTATAAATGCAAAAACATAGCAACCCAAAATATCATATACTACTGATGTAATGCGATATGCGGTGCGAATGGAATGACCATGTTGGAGTGTGAAGTCGGGATGATAGAACGTAGTATCGCAGACTACGGGGTCCACCATAAGGGACTTCTATCTAAACCACTCCTATACTTAAATTTGGATAGTCAGAATCAATGTGATAAACTCCTAATCTCAGGTTAGTCGCGCGCCCAACCGAAATCCTGGTCATGCAAAGGTACACGTAACAAATAGTTATGCACCACCAGCCCGAATGGATAGTGAAGGAATGAATGAATGAATATGCAATTCCTGCTCAATAAGTCCACATATCAGTATGGTTACTCTCTGAAAAATCACCGGAGTCTATTACACTCCAAACCAGATTGCGGCCCCATCCCGCGCAACAAGGTGAGTGGAAGAGACCTCATTATCTGCCTGCCAATATCAGGCTCGGCTCGTCGATAGCGGACCCATTCCTCTAGCTGGTCAGACTCAGCCTAGCATTGCCCCCTCCTCTAGGGCAGGTAAGGCCGTACCCCTTCCCAACCGACCACGACACAGTGGGAGACGTGGCCTAACGGTATGCGGCCCTTATGCTCTCATGCATCCATTCGGTCGAGACGTTGGAGCAACCTCTGGAACCAAGAGGGTTTAGGGACTTTCACCCAGGGATATCTATAGCACCTCATGTAGAACAGATTTTCGGTGTCCCATTTGGCCATCCACGAAGTATCTGTGGAGGCTACGACCCTGATGTCGCTAGGGTGTACAGTAATCACAACACACAATGCAAGATGCATGAGTCATACAATCCAGTCATGCATCAATCCTACGCATACCGTGTACTCATGTGAGACAATCTCCGCCTATCAAGGAGTCTCATAACACATGTCCAATGACATATGTAATGGTCAACCACATCTCATAACAAACATGCGGATGATGCGTATGGGCATGTATCGTGATGCTATGCTGTTACATACTCATAATCGGTATCAACAATCGGCCTTGACAATGTGGGCATTTAACCAACATTGCCCTCATGGAATGGCTCGCACAGATCCTACCATATAGTGGACCCATGGCCTCACATAAGGGCCTAATATACAACATTATAGGCCTCACTCAAGAGCTTAATACATCATAATGGGCCTTTCACATGGGCCTCACATACATTACATAGGTCTCAAATGCATTAGGCCGAAGCCGAATGCTCATCAGAATGGGCCTCAATAGTAGGAATCGGCGATCGGAATCAGCCTCGGTGATTGACCTCGATAATCGACCATAACAATTGGAATTGATTAATAATCGACCTCGATGATCGGAATCGGCAATCGGCCATAACAATCAGAATTGGCTGATAATCAGAATTGGCAAATCGGTCACGAGAATCAAATCGATCGATAATCAAAGTCGGCAAATCGGTCACGTCAATCAGATCGATGGACATTCAGAATCGGTAAATCGGTCACAAGAATCGGATCGATCGATAATCAGAATTGACACATCGGTCACGAGAGTCGAATCGATCGATAGTCAGAGTTGGTAAATCGGTCACATCAATCAGATCGATTGGCAATCAGAATCGGTAAATCGGTCACGAGAATCGGATCGATCGATAATCAGAATCGACAAATCGGTCACGAGAGTCGAATCGATCGATAGTCAGAGTCGGCAAATCGGTCACATCAATCAGATCGAACGGCAATCAGAATCGATAAATTGATCACGAGAATCGGAACGATCGATACTCAGAATCAACAAATCGGTCACGAGAGTCGAATCGATCAATAGTCAGAGTGGGCAAATCGGTCACGTCAATCAGATCGATCGGCAATCAGAATCGGTAAATCGATCATGAGAATTGGATCGATCGATAATCAGAATCAACAAATCGGTCACGAGAGTTGAATTGATCGATAGTCAGAGTCGGCAAATCGGTCACGATAAACGGCATCGATCGCTAATCAGCAATCGGTCAAGATAATCGACCTCGATCGCTAATCGACAATCTGTTAAGTCAATCAAAATCGGCAATCAGTCACGACAATCAAAATCGGTAATCAGCGTCGATAATCGGCACCGATAATCAGGGTCGATAATAGGCGTCGGCCTCGATAACTGGCACCGGTAATCAGTAGATAAATAAAGTAGGGTCCATAAATAATCAGCCGATCAACCATAGTATAAAGATCGACACTCAACCGTGATTATATCAAATCCGATAGCACGGAGTCATCCGTCTATGGTGAATGGGGCCCACTGATTAGGGTTAACACACTAAGAGAATGATGTGAATGGACCTAACAAAATCTCAGGGAATGTCACAATGTGGACATCCAACCATCATTGCTCATCAATGTGGATATCTAACCAACATTGCTCCCAAGGAGTGGCCCACATAGAGCCATACGCATAGTGGCCCTTGGCATTACGTACAATCACGATGGGCCTCATTTACGTCACATAGGCCTTGTCATATGGGCCAACATACATCTCATCGGGCCTCGAATACACAACAGGTGGACCTCTCACTTGGGCCTCAAATATATCATAACGGGCCTCGAACCTGGGCCTCATATGTTAAGTGGGCCACCTCACATGGGCCACATTATATGGGTCACACCATCGGCTTCATGTATATCAAATAGGTTGCATCGGTGGGCCTCATATATATCAAGTCGGGCCCGCCCTTATGTATTTTAAGACCCGACCTATTCATAAGATAACATAGGGATAAATGGAGTGAAAACAATATCAGCTTAATTGGAAACTACCATGGCCCTTAAAAGTTTGAAGGGTGGATGTCCCTATCTACTATTTAAATGGTGGGGTCCACTTGAACTTTAGATCTGACTCACCACTATCTTCCCATGCTGTAAAATGATCTCACAATTGGTTGGACGGCATGGATACAACACTTACATCATGGTGGGCCCCACCGTTCAAATAGTAAGCAGTGTCGATAAACATAATGTTGGGCCTGCTGCCAATAAAGGAGCAGCTAGATGGCTGCTACACCACAACTGGCTGCACTAGGAGGGCAAAGGTGGGTCCCACGTAGGGCCCACCACCGTGTACATATTATAAAATATATAATATAAAATATATATGGTATATAATATATAATATATACTATAATATATATAGTGGTGGGACCCACAGAATTCGCTGTCGCCAGGTGACAGTGGCCCCCACCAACGAAACAGATGGACGGCGTGCCAAAACACATACATCATGTGGGGCCTACAGCCCACTGAAGTTTAGAGAGAGAGAGAGAGAGAGCAACACGTGGCTGCCTCTCCTCTTTTCTTTCCTTGTTGTTTTCTTTTTCTTTTTCTTTTTTTTCCTTCTCTGACACAGCCAGAGACACAACAGAGGTGGGTTCCATGCAGGGCCCACCATATATATATATATATGGGAAAAGGTGCAGCGTGGTTGTCGAGCTGTGTGGGCCCCACCGTTGATGTTTGCCAAACATCTAACCCATCGGTCAGATGCACCATTCCAGCACGGGCCTAGGTCTTAAAAATCAAGTCAGTCCGTGACTTGTGTGGGCCGCACCAGATACAACAGTTAAGAGGGCTACCCTCCATTGAAAACATTCATAATCATTATCAGGCCCACCGAGATGAGGTTTACAAATCCAGCCCACCCATTGTGGGTGTCCCACTTGAATGAAGGGTCCAGACCAAGTTTCAGCCATATCCAAATTTCAGATAGGCCCCCACCAGGTGTTTTTATATGTTTTAGGCTTGTCTTCACATGATTTTAGATTCTCTGGCCCACCTGAGTTTCGTATACGACTGATTTTTGGGTTATCCCAAAATTGAAAGGGGACGTGCCAAATGCACAGTGTTGATGTCCGAAACGCTTCACAGTGGGGCCCACAGCTGGGCCGTGAGGTCCAGCCTATTCTTCATGCCAGCGCAGCTGCTGACAGCAGCAGCGCCTGCTGCAGCAGCCTCCCTTTTTTTTCTCTCTTTTTTTTAATCGTTTTCTTAAGGTTTTTCACATATGGGACCCACGTTAGGGAAATCCGTCCCAGCTGTTAGATCCCATGGATCAAGACAGACCCATTAAGCCCAATATCCATGATATTTTGGTGTATAAGAACATCAGATTAATTTTTAATGCTAAAACCACTGTTTTCCCTATGGCATGGCCCGCCCAATAATCGGATTGGCCTCATATTTTGGCTCAACGTCTAAATTGAGCTAGGGAACGGAATGGACATCGTGGATTAGACCGATACATCAAGGTGGGGCCTACATGAGGGGTCCACCCAATTTTTTTTTTAAAATCAAACTGATATCCTTGCTTTGACGGACAGGACACCACACTGTCCATTCACCCTTCACTGAAGACGCTGGATGGGTTTTGAATACAACATATATATAGGTGGGCCTTGCTCAGGTGGGCCACCAAATGTATGGGATGGTGTGGATGAGACATATATCAAGGTGGGGTCCATCCAAGTGGGCCACACGGCCACACCATTACAAAGAAATAATGAAAGAGAGAGAGGGAGAAAGAAGCACCCACCTCAAGGCTCTAGATCTCCTTCTCCTTCCACCTTCGGTCTTCTCAGCTTCAAGGGAGGGATTTTAACGGTAGAGATGGGGTTTGGAGGGTTGGATTAGGAGGGGATAAAGCTAGAAGTTGTTGGATTTGGGAGCTTTCATGGCCGGTTGGAGATTGCAAGGAATAGAAATGGAGGAGAGAGAGGGATAAGAGAGAGATATGTAATGATGGCTTTGTAAGGCCATCATTAATTGTAAGGAGGCATGTCATAATGAGATGTAAGACAATCAATGCTTGACTAAAAAGTAATGATGACTTTGGGTGATGTCACCCCAGTTGAGAATGGTGTCATATGATAAGTGGGTCCCACATTATGCGGTCCATGACCTTTATAGTGCGCGGGCCACAACTTATGATCTAGACGTCGGATTGCCGCACGAGATGGGACGTCGGAATCACGGCGATGACGCAGTTGCAATGGCGTAGGTTTAGGGTTAAATCGCTTCGGGTTTACAGGATGAAACTCAAGGTCGTGCGCAAATGAAATTTAAGGGTCGCAAGTCGCTGAGATTTGACCGGAAGGACCGCGGGATCCTACGGAACGAAATGGACACTAGAACACGGGCTTAACAGCTCTACCCTCCTAATAAAAATTTCGTCCTCAAAATTTAAACCACAACACGACTAATACAGAGCTCACCAAGGGAGCGAAATCCTATCCGAACGCAACATGTCATCATAATCAAACACCTAATAGATGGGGACAACGCCTGTGAACTTCAGCCTCCTACTCCCAAAACGCCTCATCAACACCACGATGATCCAACTGGACCTTGAATCTTGGATAAAAAATGATCGAAACTGAAATACTATACGTCCTCACAATCTCAGCGGTAGGGAACTATATCAGAAAATCGCCAAGTTATTCGAACTTGTGGATCTAACCATTTTAAGTTCTCAACAATCATAGAGTGAAGGGTAGCTATCAGCAGATATGCGATGTTATCCTTAGGTATTCCCAAGTTATGCTCTGATACCAACTTCTGTCACGCCCCAAACCAGGTAATCGGAATCACAGGAATCACGATCGCCTAGTCCGGTGCCGACAGCCTCCGTAGTACCCCATTCTCGGCTCCTAACATCATACGCCAGATTTCGATCTTGGGATGCTACAAGGAGGATTTTTTTTTTGTTCATTTAAAGCATAACCACAAGATTACCCAATTCACAAAGGCAACATCATCATCACATATCCACTAATATAATCATTTGAGTACAATGCTAAAAGGGAAATACATATATCGAAATCAAAGCTCCAGAAGACAACTGCACGCTCCAAGCTCAACGCTGCTGTAACATAATAACACCTCCACGCATCTATCATGCATAAGCTTATAGAAAGCTTAGAGGGTGGTGTAAGTGTGTGTACAATGTAAGTGTCAAGTATGCAATACAATGCCATGAATCAGACAATGGAATAAATAGAAATACTGACAAGATACGATATTAGAGTAATGCAAAAACCTACTGATAGGGCCATAAATACCATCAACCTTATGCAGACTATACGATACAGAAATATAATCAAAACAATATCATATACTGATGAAGCAATGCAGATCAGCTATGTAATGCGGATATAGCAAGCCAAATATCAGATGCCGATGATGCAAATGCAATATACAAATCCTGATGAGTCCACGAATACTGTCAGTCGTATCTAGGCCGTATAAATGCATAAACATAGTAACCCCAGTTACCATATGTTGCGAATGTAATGCGATATGCGGTGCGAATGGAATGACCATGTTGGAGTGTGAAGTCGGGATGATAGAACGTAGTATCGCAGACTACGGGGTCCACCACAAGGGATTTCTATCCAAACCACTCTCATACCTAAATTTGGATAGTCAGAATCAATGTGATAAACTCCTAATCTCAGGTTAGTCGCGCGCCCAACCGAAATCCTGGTCATGCAAAGGTACACGTAACAAATAGTTATGCACCACCAGCCCGAATGGATAGTGAAGGAATGAATGAATGAATATGCAATTCCTGCTCAATAAGTCCACATATCAGTATGGTTACTCTCTGAAAAATCACCGGAGTCTATTACACTCCAAACCAGATTGTGGCCCCATCCCGCGCAACAAGGTGAGTGGAAGAGACCACACTATCCGCCTGCCAATATTGGGCTCGGCTCGTCGATAGCGGACCCATTCCTCGAGCTGGTCAGACTCAGCTTAGCATTGCCCCCTCCTCTTGGGCAGGTAAGGCCGTACCCATTTCCAACCGACCACGACACAGTGGGAGACGCGGCTTAACGGTATGCGGCCCTCATGCGCTCATGCATCCACTCGGTCTAGACGTTGGAGCAACCTCTGGAACCAAGAGGGTTTAGAGACTTTCACCCAGGGATATCTATAGCACCCCATGTAGAACAGATTTTCGGTGTCCCATCTGGCCATCCACGAAGTACCTGTGGAGGTTACGACCCTGATGTCGCAAGGGTGTACAGTAATCACAACACATAATGCAAGATGCATGAGTCATACAATCCAGTCATGCATCAATCCTACGCATACCGTGTACTCATGTGAGACAATCTCCGCCTATCAAGGAGTCTCATAACACATGTCCAATGACATATGCAATGGTCAACCACATCTCATAACAAACATGCGGATGATGCGTATGGGCATGTATCGTGATGCTATGCTGTCACATACTCATAATCGGTATCAACAATCGGCCTTGACAATGTGGGCATTTAACCAACATTGCCCCCATGGAATGGCTCGCACAGAGCCTACCATATAGTGGACCCATGGCCTCACACAAGGGCCTAATATACAACATCATAGGCCTCACTCAAGAGCTTAATACATCATAATGGGCCTTTCACATGGGCCTCACATACATTACATAGGTCTCAAATGCATCAGGCCGAAGCCGAATGCTCATCAGAATGGGCCTCAATAGTAGGAATCGGCGATCAGAATCAGCCTCGGTGATTGACCTCGATATCGACCATAACAATTGGAATTGATCAATAATCGGCCTCGATGATCGGAATCGGCAATCGGCCATAACAATCAGAATTGGCCGATAATCAGAATCGACAAATCGGTCACGAGAATCAAATCGATCGATAATCAAAGTCGGCAAATCGGTCACGTCAATCAGATCGATGGACAATCAAAATCGGTAAATCGGTCATGAGAATCGGATCGACCGATATTCAGAATCGACACATCGGTCACGAGAGTCGAATCGATCGATAGTCAGAGTCGGCAAATCGGTCACGTCAATCAGATCGATTGGCAATCAGAATCGGTAAATCGGTCACGAGAATCGGATCGATCGATAATCAGAATCGACAAATCGGTCACGAGAGTCGAATCGATCAATAGTCAGAGTCGGCAAATCGGTCACGTCAATCAGATCGATGGACAATCAAAATCGATAAATTGGTCATGAGAATCGGATCGACCGATAATCAGAATCGACACATCGGTCACGAGAGTCGAATCGATCGATAGTCAGAGTCGGCAAATCGGTCACGTCAATCAGATCGATTGGCAATCAGAATCGGTAAATCGGTCACGAGAATCGGATCGATCGATAATCAGAATCGACAAATCGGTCACGAGAGTCGAATCGATCAATAGTCAGAGTCGGCAAATCGGTCACATCAATCAGATCGAACGGCAATCAGAATCGATAAATCGGTCACGAGAATCGGATCGATCGATACTCAGAATCGACAAATCGGTCACGAGAGTCGAATCGATCGATAGTCAGAGTCGGCAAATCGGTCACGTCAATCAGATTGATCGACAATCAGAATCGGTAAATCGATCACGAGAATCGGATCGATCGATAATCAGAATCAACAAATCGGTCACGAGAGTCGAATCGATCGATAGTCAGAGTCGGCAAATCAGTCACGATAAACGGCATCGATCGCTAATTGGCAATCGGTCAAGATAATCATATCCATGCACCGCATTTGCATGTGCTTTGTAGATGTGGCCCACTTTGAGGCGATGTCATGCGTAACGTAAGATGAAGACGCTGAGGGTGTACGTGTGAGGGCACGCATCATTTTGCATATATCTTTACATTAATAAGAGTACTTAGGATTTATTTAATTGTTCTGCCTTATCATTACTGTTTGATTGAACTGATAACATGTTAACCAGTGCCTTATTGTTCTACTGAGTTGATCACTCACTCCCACGTTCTGGGGCGGTGTTAAACACCCACCGGACTCTGTCTTAGGTTCTGATGTTGCAGATGTGGATGCGACTTCTGAGGCAGAGCAGGAGATGGATGATGATGAGGCTGCCTTCTCTTATATGCAGTTTTCAGACGGGTTCTAGCGAGCCTTGGTCTGATGCGCGGGATGCTGGGATTATTTTTGGGAATTTAAATGATGTAACTTGATACTTATAATTTTGTTAAATAACACTTTCATACGACTTGGCTTGTATATGTACTTCAGGGATTTACACTTGTACACATATTTTTCTATAAGTCTTCCGCTTGCTTTATTCACTTATCCCTGAATCATATCTGTGTTTTGACTTAATCTATTCCATATTTTATGCCCTAATACAGTCAACATACATACATCATTAAATATGTTGCATAAGTGATGTTTTGGAACTCGGGAGCCGAGTTATGCTCGACCCCCGAATTTCAGGGTGTTAAAAGTTGGTATCAGAGCATGATCTGGATTAAACCGGACTTTCAGGGTGCACCTTTCCTTGGCAAGAGGCCGCGAGCAGATTCTCCTTTGAGGCGTTCGGTGCCGCCCGCTCAGCAGATGAGAGCTGATCTTCGATGTTCCTACTGTGGGAAGATGGGGCACTTGGACCATTTTTGCTTCTCCCGTATGCGAGTCGGTGGTTTTACTCTACCGCAAAGGGTTAGCCGTCTGATACCTCAGGTTATTTCTCCTCCACCTCTTCGATCAGCGCCAGCTCATCCATCCTTTAGACCTGCAGTTCCTAGCTTCAGGCCACCTCAGCGGTCCATGGTTCCTCCGCCGAATCATCAGCAGCAGGCTCGAGTTCATGCGCTTTCAGCTGAAGCGCCTATGTCTGACTTAGTGCCGAGGTCCTTCGAGGTGACAGCGCACATTGAAGGTATTCCCGTTTCTGTGTTAGTGGATACAGGGTCCACTACTTCTCTTATATCTTATGCGGCAGTTAGGCGTTTGGGTTTGAGATCTGTTCCTATGTAAGGAGTGACGCTTACTACCGCTACGGGGATTTCCTCTGCTTTGGGCAAGTGTTGTATGGATCGTTTGGTCGATCTGGGAAGTGGATCATCCGTGTTGATTTGTTAGTCGCACCGCTTTATCACTACGATGTTATTATGGGTATGGATTGGCTCACGAGGATGCGAGCTGAGATTGATTGTGAAGCTAGATCAGTGACGATCCATGGACCTGAGGGTGAGACTGTTACTTTCCCAGTTCAGGTCAGTTACCCTCTTCGTATTGATTATTATTCTTCTCTGTTGGAGAGTTTGGCCGAATCGGCGTTGGTTAGTACGCCGGTAGTTCAGGAGTTTGAAGATGTATTTGAGTCAATTCCTGGATTACCTCCTCAGCGTGAGATTGATTTTGCTATCGATCTTATGCCTGGTGCGGTGCCTATATCTTTACCCACCTATCGTATGCCTCCGAGTGAAATGGAAAAGTTGAGGAAGCAGATAGATGGTTTGCTGGAATTGGATTTTATTCGGCCTTGTGTGTCTCCTTGGGGAGCACCTGTTTTGTTTGTGAAGAAGAAGGATGGTTCCTTGCGATTGTGTATTGATTATCATAGGCTGAATTTGGTAACTGTGAAGAATAAGTACCCTTTGCCCAAGATTGATGATCTGTTTGATCAGTTGAAGGGGGCACGGTACTTTTTGAAGGTTGATCTGCAGTCAGGGTATCATCAGTTGCGCGTCAAGGATGGGGACGTGCAGAAGACCGCTTTCAGGACTAGCTTCGGTCATTATGAGTTCCTTGTGATGTCGTTCGGTCTGACGAATGCACCGGCCGTGTTCATGGATCTGATGAACAGGGTGTTTCGGCCATTCTTGTTCCGATTCGTCATTGTCTTCATCGATGACATTTTGATATATTCGGCGAGTCGGGTAGAGCACAAGGAGCACTTAAGAGCGGTTTTGGATACTCTTAGGAAGCATCAGCTTTTAACACAGTTCAAGAAGTGTGATTTCTGGAAAGAGGAAGTCAAGTTCCTAGGACATGTGGTGTCCAAGGAAGGAATAGCCGTCGATCTTGCCAAGGTAGCTGTAGTGCAGGACTGGAAGCAGCCTGGTTCAGTTAGTGAGGTAAGGAGTTTTCTGGGTCTTGCGGGCTATTATCGACGCTTTATTCAGGACTTCTCGAAGATTGCTAGACCGTTGTCGCAGCTGACACGGAAAGATTTAAAGTTTGCTTGGAATGAGCAGGCGGAGTTAGCTTTTCAGGAGCTGAAGGACAAGTTGACGTCCGCCCCTGTGCTAGTATTGCCAGAGCAAGGGGTTAAGTATATTATATATACTGACGTCTCTCGCTTTGGCCTGGGTTGTGTCCTTATGCAGAAGGACAGGGTGATTGCTTATGCTTCGCGTTAGTTAAGGAAACACGAAGAGAATTACCCTACGCACGACCTGGAGTTAGCAGCTGTCATCTTCGCATTAAAGCTTTGGAGACATTACCTCTATGGTGAGGAGTTTTAGCTCTTTTGTGACCACAAGAGCCTTAAGTATATTTTCACGCAAAGTGATTTGAATATGAGGCAGCGCAGATGGATGGAAACATTGAAAGACTTCAAGTTCGATGTTTCTTACCATCCGGGCAAGGCGAACCTTGTGGCAGATGAGTTGAGTCGCAAGAAGGCTATTAAGTTTGCGGCTTCGCTGATGATAGCAGAGTGGGATATGTTGGAGTTCGTGCGTGATTTTGAGTAGAAGCTTACTGTGGTTGAGCTGTATGAGGTTATCGCACACATTCGTGTACAGCCCCTTATCGACGAGAGGATCGTTGCAGCTCACGCAGATGATGAGCTTTTGGTGAAGATGAGGTAGCGGGTTGGTACAGATGAGAACTCTGACTGGAGTGTTAGTTCTGATGGGGGCCTACGTTTTTGTGGCCGGTTATGTGTTCCTGACATCCCTGGCTTGAGACAGGAGGTTCTCGAGTTAGCCCATAGTTCTAAACTTGCGATGCATCCAGTTAGCACGAAGATGTATCAGGATATGAAGAGGTCTTATTGGTGGGACAATATGAAGGTCCAGATTGCTGAATTTGTTTCTCGTTGTCTCACATGCCAGCAGGTCAAGGCAGAGCATCGTCGACCTCCTGGGTTGTTGCAGCCCATGCCCATAGCTGAATGGAAGTGGGATTTCATCTCTATGAATTTTATTTCTGGGTTGCCGGGGACGAGGAAGGGATATGACTCTATTTGGGTGATTGTCGATCGATTAACGAAGTCGGCACATTTCTTACCGATCAGAGTCACTTACTCTGCAGACGAGTTGACTAGGTTGTATATCAAGGAGATAGTACGTCTGCATGGAGTTCCCCTGGAGATTGTGTCTGATAGAGACACGCGTTTTACATCTATCTTTTGGACTCGTATCCAGGAAGCGATGGGTGTGAAACTGAAGTTCAGCACTGCATTTCATCCGTAAACAGATGGGCAGACGGAGCATGTGAATCAAGTCCTGGAAGATATGTTGCGAGCTTATGTTTTAGATTTCAAGGACAGTTGGGATGATTGTCTTTAGTATGCAGAGTTCGTGTATAATAATAGTTTCCAGGCGAGTATCGGCATGGCTCCCTATGAGGCGTTGTATGGTCGCTCATGCACAGCACCACATTGCTGGGCAGAAATTGGTGAGCGTAGTTTGCTTGGCCTGGAGTTGGTGCAGGTGACTTCAGAGAAGGTTGACATCATTTGACGTCGACTTCTGACAGCGCAGAGCAGGCAGAAGAGTTATGCTGATACAAGGCGTCGACCGCTTGAATTTGAGGTGGGAGACCATGTTTTTCTGAAGGTCTCTCCTATGAAGGGAGTTTTGCGGTTCGGTAAGAAGGGGAAGCTGACGCCGAGATTTATTGGTCCATTTCAAGTTCTGGATCGAGTGGGAGCGGTAACATACCGCCTTGCTTTGCCCACATCTCTTACGGGCGTGCATAACGTATTTCATATTTCTATGCTGAAGAAGTACGTTCCTGATCCTTCGCATATTATCAGTTGGGAGCAAGTGCAGTTGAGTGAGGATGCCACTTATGTATTGCGACCGACGCGTTTTCTTGACAGGAAGGAGCAGGTATTGCGTAGCAAGGTTATCCCTCTTGTGAAGGTGCTATGGACGCATCATGGTGTGGAAGAGGCTACTTGGGAATCTGAAACTGAGGTCAGAAAGACCTACCCTCTGATCCTTGAGGAATTTATGAAGGTATGAATTTCGAGGACGAAATTTTCTTTAAGGGGGGTAGATTGTAACGACCTTGGAAATTTTTGTGCTAATCTTTCCTTAATAGTTGTTTTTGGGGTAATTAGCACTATACTCGATTGCTTGTGAAATTCGCATCAATCACTTTAAATTGTATCTGCATGGCTCTAAACCTGTAGATTAGTTAGTCCTATGTTACTCTGAAATCTGGGATCCATCGCTAAATCCAGTTGTTCTGGAGAATTTTTGGAAGATCTGGATCGGACCTGGACCGCGCGTCGAAAGTCCGATAGCGATGATCTTAGGCTGTTGCGGTCACCATGTTGGGCTTGACCATCACCTCGAAAATCAAGTCCAGATGATGTTCTGGGTCGATTTGATTGAGTTCGGAGTGAAGAGTGTGAGAACGGTTGGAAATTTAATAAGCTTTTATGAAATCTGAGTCGTGTCGCTTGCGCGACGATTTTAAGTTATCTGACCATTGGATTTTGACCCAATTTCACCCTCTGATCAGGGAAGGTGGCCCAGGCATATCCTAGTGCTTATGGACCTGATCGAGATTCCGTGACCATTGAATTGAGTGTGGTCTGCCACGGCTGATCTGAAGAGCCGGTCGGTATGAAAACTCAGCCTGACCTAGATCCATGGTCAATGAGCTTAAGTTCGACCTTTCGTGGTTATAGGCCCACTAGAAGTGCTTCGTTGGATCGTAAGAGGCAGGTTTTGGTTATACCCTAAGTATACCTTGACCCTAGGGTTATTTTCATCAATTTGAGGCCTATTTATAGTCCTTAAACCCTGGCTCTCTTTTCCATACGAATTTTCTCTAACCCTAGCTTGGAAAGAGAGTGGAAAAGAGAGAGAAAGTGAGAGAGATAAGTTGGTGAATCATCTTGGATTCTTTCTTGTTCTTCTTCATCTTTGAACCTTCACTTTGAATCGTTATTCTAACGGTTCTGAGTTCATTTTGGGGTAAGTTAACCTAACCCTAACCTGTGTTAGAGCTTAGATTAGTCTTGGTGTTGTTGTATCTCATTTCTATCCTTGTTTTAGGGTATTCTATCGCCGTTGACGAAGACAACTCGTCTAAATCAGTTCGGTGTTTCTTTCCTTGCTTAAGGTGCGGACTTTAAGTGTATAGGTTATGGTTTTCAAGGCTTTCAATGCCAGTTAATGATTTATTCTTATTAGGGATGAGATTTCGCATGCCAAATGTTGTGTTTACGTTGCTTTCCTGATATGCATGTGTTATATTGAGATTTGTGTATTCTATGTGTATGTATAAAGTACCGTATACGTATAAAATATGCACTTATGTTTGCCATGATTATTTGTCATGTGTGTATGTTAGATGTATGTGTGACAACTCCTTGGTAAAAGGAATTGTCCAAATGCTTGTTTTTTAACATACGTCATGTATGTTGTTCCATGTATTCTAAGTGTTTGTAGAAATGCATGAATGATCTAAAGTGTAACTAATTACACTAATTGTGGGCGTTGAGAAGTGATTCTCAACACTCCTATTGATGTGCATGATTTCCTTTATGCCAGTTACATTCCATGTTATTTAAATTCAAGCATTTCATATGCTTACATTTATGTTAAGTTGATATTCTTCAAATGTCTATGTACCATGATTTGAGTTGTTGCTCCTTTACTGTTTTACATTCAATATGAACATCTGTAGTAGTGTAATGTGTTTGGGACTATGCATTAGTCCAGGAAATCGGTAATCTGCTTCATGTTCGTGGTTGAGATTGCTTTCGCCACGTAGGACGTATTAGACGAACCCGAGCCGTATTAGAGTTGTCGGCAGTGGTTTGGCCACGCGGTGTGTTTGCGCACTCTATGTCGCTCAATTCAACGTGCGCTCGTGCTAGTCGAGTTCGTCAAGTAACCCGATTGTCCGATGTATATTCACCATGTATGGACGCTACTGCTTGAATCTAGGGTACTGAACTTACCAGTGAAATCCTAATAACCATGGTACCTTGATCCGCTAAGACTCATGAGCCGGACATGGTGGTATGGGACACTGTGGTCGAGCTGTCGGCCTATGCTGGGGTGACGAGCCTCCCGGTAGTGACCATTGAGCAACTAACTCGTGAGCCGATTATGGTGGTATGGGACACTATATTCGTACTGTCGGCCTGCATTGATTGGTGATGAGCCCTTTGTAGTGACCTCGAGTATACCTGGATACCGCAAGGAGGTGACGAGCCGAATTGTGGTAATAAAGGTATGAAAGGCGTGCATTGATTGGTGACGAGCCCTTTGCTACGACCTGAAACCATATGATCGTATGAGATGCCTAGGACTGACGACCCTCGTTTGGATCACTGTTTGGATGGTGATATGAGGAAGGTATCTTAGCTTCCCAAACCTGCTGTGTAAAATAGACTAATAACAACTTGGTAATCATATCCATGAGCCGCATTTGCATGTGCTTTGTAGATGTGGCCCACTTTGAGGCGATGTCATGCGTAACGTAAGATGAAGACGCTGAGGGTGTACGCGTGAGGGCACGCATCATTTTGCATACATCTTTGCATTAATAAGAGTACTTAGGATTTATTTAATTGTTCTGCCTTATCATTACTGTTTGATTGAACTGATAACATGTTAACCAGTGCCTTATTATTCTACTGAGTTGATCACTCACTCCCACGTTCTGGGGTGGTGTTAAACACCCACCGGACTCTGTCATAGGTTCTGATGTTGCAGATGTGGATGCGACTTCTGAGGCAGAGCAGGAGATGGATGATGATGAGGCTGCCTTCTCTTATATGCAGTTTTCAGACGGGTTCTAGCGAGCCTTGGTCTGATGCGCGGGATGCTGGGATTATTTTTGGAAATTTAAATGATGTAACTTGATACTTATAATTTTGTTAAATAACACTTTCATACGACTTGGCTTGTATATGTACTTCAGGGATTTACACTTGTACACATATTTTTCTATAAGTCTTCCGCTTGCTTTATTCACTTATCCCTGAATCATATCTGTGTTTTGGCTTAATCTATTCCATGTTTTATGCCCTAATACAGTCAACATACATACATCATTAAATATGTTGCATAAGTGATGTTTTGGAACTCGGGAGCCGAGTTATGCTCGACCCTCGAATTTCAGGGTGTTACACCTCGTCATATGGGCCAACATACATCTCATCTGGCCTCGAATACACAACAGGTCGACCTCGCACCTGGGCCTCAAATATATCATAACGGGCCTCGCACCTGGGCCTCATATGTTAAGTGGGCCACCTCACATGGGCCGCATTATATGGGTCACACCATCGGCTTCATGTATATCAAAATAGGTCGCATTGGTGGGCCTCATATATATCAAGTCGGGCTCGCTCTTATGTATTTTAAGACCCGACCTATTCATAAGATAACATAGGGATAAATGGAGTGAAAACAATATCAGCTTAATTAGAAACTACCATGGCCCTTAAAAGTTTGAAGGGTGGATGTCCCTATCTACAATTTAAATGGTGGGGTCCACTTGAACTTTAGATCTGACTCACCACTATCTTCCCATGCTATAAAATGATCTCACAATTGGTTGGACGGCATGGATACAACACTTACATCATCGTGGGCCCCACCGTTCAAATAGTAAGCAGTGTCGATATACATAATGTTGGGCCTGCTACCGATAAAGGAGCAGCTAGATGGCTGTTGCACCACAACTGGCTGCACTAGGAGGGCAAAGGTGGGTCCCACATAGGGCCCACCACCGTATACATATTATAAAATATATAATATAAAATATATATGGTATATAATATATAATATATACTATAATATATATAGTGGTGGGACCCACAGAATTCACTGTCGCCAGGTGACAGTGGCCCCCACCAACGAAACAGATGGACGGCGTGCCAAAACACATACATCATGTGGGGCCTACAGCCCACTGAAGTTCAGAGAGAGAGAGAGAGCAGCACGTGGCTGCCTCTCCTCTTTTCTTTCCTTGTTGTTTTCTTTTTCTTTTTCTTTTTTTTTTTCCTTCTCTGACACAGCCAGAGACACAACGGAGGTGGGTTCCATGCAGGGCCCACCATATATATATATATGGGAAAAGGTGCAGCGTGGTCGTCAAGCTATGTGGGCCCCACCGTTGATGTTTGCCAAACATCTAACCCTTCGGTCAGATGCACCATTCCAGCACGGGCCTAGGTCTCAAAAATCAAGTCAGTCCGTGACTTGTGTGGGCCGCACCAGATACAACAGTTAAGAGGGCTACCCTCCATTGAAAACATTCATAATCATTATCAGGCCCACCGAGATGAGGTTTACAAATCCAGCCCACCCATTGCGGGTGTCCCACTTGAATGAAGGGTCCATACCAAGTTTCAGCCATATCCAAATTTCAGATAGGCCCCCACCAGGTGTTTTTATATGTTTTAGGCTTGTCTTCACATGATTTTAGATTCTGTAGCCCTCCTGAGTTCCGTATACGACTGATTTTTGGGTTATCCCATAATTGAAAGGGGACATGCCAAATGCACGATGTTGATGTCCGAAACGCTTCACAGTGGGGCCCACAGCTGGGCCGTGAGGTCTAGCCTATTCTTCACGCCAGCGCAGCTGCTGACAGCAGCCTCCCTTCTTTTTTTTTTCTTTTTTTCTTTTAATCGTTTTCTTAAGGTTTTTCACATATGGGACCCATGTTAGGGAAATTCGTCCCAGCCGTTAGATCCCAGGGATCAAGACAGACCCATTAAGCCCAATATCCATGATATTTTGGTGTATAAGAACATCAGATTAATTTTTAACGCTAAAACCACTGTTTTCCCTACGGCATGGCCCGCCCAATAATCGGATTGGCCTCATATTTTGGCTCAACGTCTAAATTGAGCTAGGGAACGGAATGGACAGCGTGGATTAGACCGATACATCAAGGTGGGGCCTACATGAGGGGTCCACCCAATTTTTTTTTTATCAAACTGATATCCTTGCTTTGACGGACAGGACACCACACTGTCCGTTCACCCTTCACTGAAGACGCTGGATGGGTTTTGAATACAACATATATATAGGTGGGCCTTGCTCAGGTGGGCCACCAAATGTATGGGATGGTGTGGATGAGACATATATCAAGGTGGGGTCCATCCAAGTGGGCCACACGACCACACCATTACAAAGAAATAAGGAAAGAGAGAGAGAGAGGGAGAAAGAAGCACCCACCTCAAGGCTCTAGATCTCCTTCTCCTTTCACCTTCGGTCTTCTCAACTTCAACGGAGGGATTTTAACGGTGGAGATGGGGTTTGGAGGGATGGATTAGGAGGGGATAAAGCTAGAAGTTGTTGGATTTGGGAGCTTTGATGGTTGGTTGGAGATTACAAGGAATAGAAATGGAGAAGGAGAGAGAGGGATAAGAGAGAGATATGTAATGATGGCTTTGTAAGGCCATCATTAATTGTAAGGAGGCATGTCATAATGAGATGTAAGACAATCAATGCTTGACTAAAAAGTAATGATGACTTTGGGTGATGTCACCCCAGTTGAGAATGGTGTCATATGATAAGTGGGTCCCACATCATGCGGTCCATGACCTTTATAGTGCGCGGGCCACAACTTATGATCTAGACGTCGGATTGCCGCACGAGATGCGACGTCGGAATCACGGTGATGACGCGGTCGCAATGGCGTAGGTTTAGGGTTAAATCGCTTCGGGTTTATAGGATGAAACTCAAGGTTGTGCGCAAATAAAATTTAAGGGTCGCAAGTCGCTGAGATTTGACCGGAAGGACCGTGGGATCCTACGGAATGAAATAGACACTAGAACATGGGCTTAACAGCTCTACCCTCCTAATAAAAATTTCATCCTCGAAATTTAAACCACAACACGAGCAATACAGAGCTCACTAAGGGAGCAAAATCCTATCCGAATGCATGATATGCTGATTTAGTGTAATCTCATTCATGTTTAATGTACTAATATGGACAACATTTATCATCATTATCTATGTTGCATAAGTGACGCATTGGAACCCGAAGCTGAGCTTCTGCTTAACCCCCGATTTTCAGGGCATTGCAAGTTGGTTCAGAGCATGATTGGATTAAACTAGACCTGGGTTATGGGCACACGATGCACACTGATGTACTTTGACTTAGGAGGGAGCGATAAAATATAGAAATGATCATAGGATCCTAAGTTTCGCCTATCGGTGATCACATGACCGTTGAAGTGAAACTAACCATTGAAATAGGACCCGTACGCATCTGTGATCATGTGAGGTGATCCCAGTTCTTTTCTAGACCATCAATCGATGGGTTTAGATGATAATTTAACATATTCCATACTCAAATAACCCAAAAAGCATGAATGTGCATGAGATGGAACCCGAAACAACTCAAACGAACTTGGGGGACCAAATGACGCAAATTGGGGGGGACTAAAGTGGACCCTATGCATTTTCGGCACCTTGGGAGGGGGATGCCATCGCCCACCTATCCAGCAAACCGCGATGGCATCGCCCCAACGACGAGTCCTCGCGGTCCGGTTTGTCCGGGCCTGTCGGACTACGGCGGGCCGGTCGAGCCGGCACTTGTACACACCTATGGGGACCACAAAATTGTGTGGGGGCCCCTATAAACCCCCCATTTGCTTCATTTCCTCCTCTTACACCCCTCCAAGCTTTCCAATCTCCCAAAAATCCCATTTTTCTCTCTCAAATCCTTCCTCCATTCTCATATCTTCTTCATTTTCTTCATTACATACCCACCTCCCACCATTCCTTTCAAACCCATCTCCTATCTCCCTCATTTCCTCCCATTTGAGTATGCAAACCCTCCTTTGTGTCTCAAAAAAATCTCAAGGTCCAACAACCCATCCTATCCCTCCACTTTATTTCACTCTCATGGCCCTTTTTGAGATTGTGGTGGCTGTATTTTCGCTTTCCACACTTCTTTCTCTCATTGGAAAGAAGAGGGCTCCCATGGATGAAGCCAAGCTTAGCCGCCCTACCCGTTCAAGGAGATGGAAAGGTGTCGAGGCTAGCATAAGCGTCGATTGGGAGCTAAGGACGAAGCGGGATCTCGATGCCCAACTTCCTCTCGAAAGAGCTCTATTGGCGGATATGACACATGGAAGGTTTCCAGGCTATAGGGTCCTCTTTGAAGCACACGTGGATGAGAAACTATTTAGGCTTTATCCGACGATGGATCTCCTGTTGGACGCCAGGTGGGGTCCCATATTTGAGGGCAAGTCTCGTGCGAATGAGAGCACTGTCCGAGCCTTCTACGCCCATATATGAGACCCACTGCTGGAGCCTCTACAGTTCTCTATCCCTGTGGGAAGGTGGGAAGCCGTTGTCAATGTGGACTTGATAGACCGAATCATGGGGATGCCGCTTGGTGAGGTTCATGCTAGCGAAAAGTGTCTCAGGAGTGTGCGGGAAAGAGATCGGCGTACGTGATTTCTTCATGGCCGACTGGTCCATTAGAGTCGTGGCAACTACCTCATAGCGACCAAGATGACTCACGACTTCCGCCTACTCCACCACATATTCACGCACAATGTGTATCCTAGATGGAATAATAGCTCCAAATGCAAGCGTCTGATGGTGGACTTCTTATATCGAGCTGGGAAAGGAGACAAGCTGTGCTTGCCTACATATGTGCTACTATAGTTAGTTCAAACCGCATGCTCTCCTAGGACAGACATTTCACTCCTATTTGGCCTACTTATATGTAAGCTTGCTCGTGAATTCAGTTATAGACTTGGCTCAAAAAGGCTTGCACCGATCCATTTTATCAACGACACTACTCTCAACAACATGAATATTGGGCCACAACAACGTCAAGCCCGACTCGATGAGAGTAAGGATGAGACGGGAAGTGAAGAGGAAGAGAGTGATGAAGAAGGCGGAGATGAGATAGAGGAAGAAAGCGAGGAAGAGGAAGAGTAGGAAGAGGAAGAAGAGGAAGCCCAAGACTCTGATGGGGGCTCTCCACCTGCTACACATGAGCCCCACCATGATCGGGCTGCTATAGAAGCCCGTTTAGCTCAAATCGAGGAGGGCCAGGTCGCTATGCGACATGAAATCAGTGAGACCCGGGCCAAGCTTGAAGAGAGTCAGGCCTTCATAAAACAGAAATTCAAGAAGGTGTTTTGCACCTTGAAGGATATCCTGTGCTGTATGTAGGATAAGGGTGCACCTCCACCATTGCCAGATTTGGACGACTAGTCCCACGTTGTAGTTGTCTTTGAGTTTTTCTTGTTTTTCTGTTTTCTATGTTATAGCCTTGATAGGCTTAGTAATATGGTAGAGTGGTTGGCATGTGTTAGTGTTTAAAAGCTTGTTTAGATTAGCTCACATGCATTTTCTGTTATGATCCATGTAAAAGCTATGTCTCATGTATTATGACAATTTTGGTTTAATGAAATGCATGCAACACCTTTTGTTATGAAATGTGTAGAATGCTTGAGAAATTGAGTATTGTTGTGCTAAATCTTACACGTGTTGCACCTTATGTTGTATATAGGGAATACCACCTAAGGCCACACGGAGTATGACATGTCTTACACTTGGTGACTCGATTGACGAAGCACCTCCCTTAAGCGATAGCCACACGGACCCCAGTTTAGGCCCTGACAGTGATATTATGCAAAATCCTCAGTCGGCCACTGGCCCCATAAATAGGCCGACACCTTTTGCACCACTGGTTCCAGAGCAGAACCGTGCGCCTTCGTCGACTCCCCACATGCATCAGGCTTCTCCTCCTGATAGGCTGGAGCAGATGATGCTTCTTATATAGCAGCAGTAGTAGATTTGGACCACTATTGCTAAGGCCCTTACCCAGAACATGAGTGTGGTTCCGCTTGCATCACCTATGCACCCTGCTGGGAATATGAGTGCCAGCGGCCTATTTGAGTGATTTCAACACTTCCGGCCTCTCACGTTTGCGGGTACTCACAGACCCGAGGAGGCCGAGTATTGGCTTGACCGCATCTCTAAGATACTGAATCCGCTGCACTGTACTGAGCAAAGCAGGTCAAGTTGGTCACTTACATGTTCGAGAAGGAGGCCAGTCTCTTAAGGGATAACAACCTATGGACAGTGGCTACTGAGTATATATGGACATGAGAAGCTTTTGAGACCCGCTTCCACGAGAAGTATTTCCCTCTCACCTACCGTAATGAGAAGGAGGGAGAGTTCCTTCGCCTCCGACAGGGAGGAATGACTATGGCAGAGTACGAGAACTGGTTCACAAAGCTAGCCAGATATGCTCCTTTGATCCTAGCAAATGAGCCGATGAAGATACGACGATTCTCTGAGGGTTTGCGGCCTGAGATCCGCTCGAAGATGTGTTGCGCTAGCATTAACAACTATGCTGAGCTAGTGAGCATGTCCTTGCGAGCTGAGCAGGATGGGGATAGGCTATCTCGTACACATGTACCTATGATTCCTATGCCTCTACCAGATTTGCCGAGCAGGCCGTTCCTCGGCAAGAGGCCTCGTACAGATTCTCCTCCTCGGCTTACGGCTCTATCAACATAGCCGAGGCGACCTGATGTATGGTGTACCTACTGCAAGAGGTCGGGCCATTCTGACACTTATTGCTTCACCAGGATGAGGGACAATGGCTTCATGCCCCCTCAGAAGATTAATCGTCAGATGCCACCGGCTATCTCGGCTCCACCTCTACGATCCGCACTGCCTGCACAGCCTTCTTATAGGCCACCTGCACCTCGATTTAGGCCGCCTCAATGGCCCATGATATCGCAGCCGAACCGTTCTCAACAAGCTCGCATGCACTCACTTTTAGTTGAGGCATCCGTGACAGCAGTTACAACACCGATGACGTTCAAAGTCACAACGCATATTCAAGGTACACCGATCTTCTTATTGGTGGACACCGGGTCCACTGTCTTCATAATATCATGCGCAACAGTAAAGCAACTAGTGTTGGAAACAACTCTTACAAAGGGGGTGAGAATCCTTCCGCCACAGGGACCTTTTCAGACGTTACCAAGATTTGTAAGGATTGCTCGATAGACTTAGGAAGTAGGACAGTACTCGTTGACCTGATCGTTGCCCTACTATACCATTACGACATTATCCTTGGTATGGATTGACTCACCAAGATGAAGGCAGAGATCGATTGTGATACCAGAGTGGTGATAGCCTGTGCACCTGAGGGCACGGCCTTTACTTTTCCAGTTCAGGTTAGTTTTCCCTGCCGCATGAGTTGTTATGCTTACTTACTGGAGAATGTTGATGGTCCAACATTGGGGAACACACCTGTAGTCCGAGATTTCATAGCTGTGTTCAGGACGATACCTGGATTACTTCCTCAGCGTGAGATCGATTTTACTATCGACCTTGTGCCTGGTACGACACCCATTTCCCTACTGACATATTGCATGCCTCCCTATGAAATGGAGGAACTGAGGAGACAAATCGATGATCTGCTGGATTCAGGTTTCATACGGCCTAGCGTGTCTCCTTGGGGAGCACCTGTGTTGTTCGTGAAGAAGAAAAATGGATCACTGCGATTGTGTATTGATTATCACAGGTTGAACCAAGTCACAGTGAAGAACAAGTATCCTTTGCCCAGGATAGATGACCTGTTCGATCAGTTGAAAGGGGCATAGTATTTTTCAAAGATCGACTTACAGTCAGGGTATCACCAGTTACGCGTCAGGGATGAGGACGTTCAGAAGACAGCATTTAGAACCAGTTTTGGGCACTACGAGTTTCTTGTGATGTCGTTTGGACTCATAGAAGCACCCGCCGTATTCATAGACCTGATGAACCGGGTGTTTCGACTATATCTATTCCGAATCGTCATCGTATTTATAGATGACATCTTAATATATTCTAAGAGTCAGAAGGAGCATGAGGAACACTTGCGAGTAGTCTTTAATTGTCTCAGGAAGAACCAGTTGTATGCCCAGTACAAGAAGTGCAACTTCTTAAAGGAAGAAGTCAAGTTCCTGGGACATGTGGTGTCTAAGGAAGGAATAGCGGTAGACCTTGCTAAGGTAATCGTAGTTAAGGACTGGGAGTAGCCCGGTTTGATTACAGAAGTGAGGAGTTTTCTGGGACTTGCTGGCTACTATCACTGATTCATTAGAGACTTTTCCAAGATAGCCAGACCGTTGTCTCAACTCACTCGAAAGGACCTTAAGTTTGCCTGGAATGAGAAGGCGGAAGCAGCCTTTCAGGAACTAAAGGACAAGTTGACATCCGCACCCGTGTTAGTATTGTTAGAGAAAGGGGTCAAATATATGATATACACCGATGTGTCTCGTGCTGGTTTGGGTTGTGTTTTGATGCAGAAGGACATGGTTATTGCCTATGCATCGCGACAGTTGAGGAAACATGAGGAAAACTACCCTATACACGACCTGGAGTTAGAGGCTGTCATCTTTGCATTAAAGCTCTGGAGACATTACCTCTATGGAGAGGAGTTTGAGCTCTTTTGCGACCACAAGAGCCTCAGGTACATATTTATGCAGAGGGACCTGAATATGAGGCAGCGACGATGGATGGAAACCTTGAAGGACTTCAAGTTCGAGACCTCCTACCATCCTGGCAAGGCTAACCTTGTGGCAGACGCGTTGAGCCGCAAGAAGACTATATCATTTGCGGCTCTGCTAATGATAGACGAGTGGAACATGGTAGAATTTGTGCGGGACTTCAAGCAGAAGATTTTGGTAGAGGAGCCATTCGTGAGTGTCACACACGTTCGTGCGCAGCCACTCATTGATGACAGGATTGTTGCGACTCAGAAAGACGATGAACTATTGGCAAAGATGAGAGAACAGGTGAGCGACAGTGAAGACTCGGAATGGAGAGTTGGTACAGATGGGGGTTTACGTTATCGTGGCCGCCTATGCGTCCTAAATCTTCATGACTTGAGAAGGGAAGTTCTCGAAGCTGCTCACAATTCGAAGATGGCGATGCATCTTGGTAGTACGAAGATGTATCGAGACATGAAGCACTCATACTAGTGGGATAACATGAAGGCCCACATAGCAAACTATGTATCTCTTTGTCTCACGTGCAAGCAGGTTAAACCAGAACACCACCGACCTCCTAGACTGCTTTAGCCCATGCCCATAGCAGAATGGAAATGGGATTTCATTTCTATGGACTTCATCTGAGGGTTACCAAAGACGAGGAAGGGGCATGACTCCATTTGGGTAATCGTGGACCGATTGACGAAATCAGCTCATTTTCTCCCTATTAGAGTCTCAAACTCAACAGATGACTTAGCCAGGCTGTACATCAAGGAGATAACACATCTGCATGGAATGCCTATGGAGAGCATGTCGGATCGAGAAACGTGATTCACATCTAACTTCTAGACTCGTATTCAGAAAGCAATGGGTGTGAAACTGAAGTTTAGTACCACGTTCTACCCACAGACGGATGGGCAGATGAAACGGGTGAATCAGGTGTTAGAAGATATGCTGCAAGCTTGTGTGCTTGATTTCAAGGACAGTTGGGATGACTGTCTTCTTTATGCTGAGTTCGCTTACAACAACAGCTTTCAGGCGAGTATTGGCATGACCCCCTACAAAGCACTGTATGGGCGTCCGTGTAGAGCACCGCATTGCTGGGCAAAGGTTGGCGAGAAGAGTTTTGATTGGCCTCGAGTTAGTGCAGGCGACCTCAGAGAAGATCGACATTATCTAGCATCGACTCCTGGCAACACAGAGCAGACAGAAGAGTTACGTCGATACGAGGCGGCGACCGTTAGAGTTTGAGATTGGGGATCACGTATTCTTGAAGGTTTCTCTAATGAAGGGAGTCCTCCGATTTGGAAAGAAAGGGAAGCTGATGCCGAGATTCATAGGCCCATTCCAGATACTAGATCGAGTGGGTGTGGTAGCATACCGCCTTACTTTGCCCACACCACTTACAGGCGTGCACAACGTATTTCATGTATCGATACTGAAGAAATACGTTCCTGACCCTTCCCACATTATCAAATGGGAGCAGGTACAGTTGAGTGAGGATGTTACTTATGTACTGCGACCGACGCATATCCTAGACAGGAAGGAACAACTGCTGTACAGTAAGGATATCCCGCTTGTGAAGGTACTGTGGACGCACCATACTGAGGAAGAGGCTACTTAGGAAACAGAAGCCGAGGTCCGCAAGAACTACCCTCAGATTCTTGAGGAGAACGAAAAGGTAATAATTTCGAGGATAAAATTTTTCTTTAAGGGGGGTAGATTGTAACGTTTCAGAAAAATCTGTACAAAAACCAGAGTACCACCTCAGGCAGAAATCACTAATGATCAAATTTTTGATCTACCCTCAGATTCTCGAGGAGTACGAAATGATATTAAATTCGAGGATGAAAATTTTCTTTAAGGGGGGTAGATTGTAACATCTCGAAAAAATTTGTACAAAGACCCGAGTACAACCTCAGGCAGAAATCACTAAGGATCAAATTCTTTAGAAATTAGATGAAAATTAATTGAGTACTAAACTGAATTGATCGACGAATTAGCTCTAATCATTTTCTATACGAATTGCAAGACCCAAAATCATTAGAATCGCTAACTCTACATTTTCTAAAAACCTAGGATCAATCTCAAAACCCAGTTGCTCTCGGGAGCATCTTGAAACTCCGTATCGGACCTGGACCGTGTGTCGAAAGTCTGATTACCGTGAAACTATACGGTTATGACCGCTTTACTGGGCTTGACAACCATCTCAAAAATCAAGTCCAGATAGTATGCAGAAACGCACAACTTGAGCTCGAAGTGAAGTGTTTGAGAAACGCGAATATCTTTAGAAAATAGACTCAAACTTAAGTGAATTGGGCCATTCACTTACAGGCTAAGTTTAAGGTTTCAGACCGTCAGATTCTGACCCAACTGCACCCTTTAATCAGGGAAATATCTCTACACATATCAGTGCATTTGTGGCCCTGATTGAGTGTCGATAGCCGTTGAATTGAAACTGGTCCTCTGTGGTCGATCTACAAACCCGATCGGACCGAAATCTTAACCTGGTATAGTTCCATTGTCAAGGAACTTTCTCTGGACCATATGTAGGAAATGGATCTCCAGATGAGATCCGTTGGCCCGAAACAGAGAACTTTTGGCTATAACCTAAGTATACCATGGCCCTGGGGCTATTGACATCAGTTCTGGGCCTATATAAGGGCCTTAACCCACCCCTCTCATTCCATAAAAAATTCCTAACCCTAGGAGAGAGAAGAGAGAAAAGAGAAGGAGAAAGTGAGGAGAAGAGAGAGTGTGAGAGATAGTTGCCGGGATTCATTCCCACCGCTCCATGTGCCAAATCATCTTACCTGTATATCTACACTATCAAATCTGAAACCATTTTTGGGTAAGAAATCTTAACCCTAATTTGTTTTAGGTATCTAAATAAGTAGATCGGTGAAATAGCTAACCTATTTCATGATATAGGTACCCGTTGTTCCGTATTTGCGAACGTAGGATTCAAACTAAGTTCGATACGAGTATATCGACGAAATGTGAGGACTATAAATGTTTATGTTATGGTTTTCAAGGCTTTCAACATTAGTTAATGATTTATTATTGACTTGATTCCTATCACATATGCTTAGATGCGATGTTTTTCTGTGTATTACACATATATATGAACTACGTTGAATATAAGGCATTCCATGTGTTTGTTGAAATGTTTGAATGAACATGAAATGATGATTTGTGCTTGCCATGATAATTTATTGAGAATACATGATTGTTGTATGTGTGACAATTCCCTTGTGAAAGGAATTGCTATAATATACATTATAACTAATTTATTACATGTATGTCGATATGTGTAGTTTAAGTGTTTGATAACATGCCTAAATGAGAAAATGCTTGATAAAATGTATTTAATGAGGGTGTTAAGATAGGATTCTCAATTACCTTATCTGTAGTTATAGTTTCCTTCATGTAACCTATCTTACCACTACGTGATTTATGGGTGAGATGCCTACGTATGAAACATGTACACTATGTGTTTGTTAAAGTGCTCGAATGAGATTTATATTTGAATTGATTGTCACATGCTGTTTTGACTATCATATATGAATGCTTATTGTGTTTAAGTATGATTGGGACTGATACATAGTCAAGGGAATCGGTAACGATTTCCGATAAGTGGCCGAACTAGTTTTGCCACGACAGATACGTCCGATGAATCTGAGTCGTACGGTGATTATTAACAGTGGTTAGGCCACGAGGAGTGCGTATGTGCTCCATGTCGATTAATTCAATGTATGCTCATACCAGGCGAGCTTGTCAAGTAACCTAATTGGCCTAATGTATGTTCACCATGTATGGATGCTACTGTTTGAATCTAAGGTACCACTTACCATTGAAAAACCCGTTTAACCTTGGTACAATGATTCGCTAAGACTCATAAGCTGGGCATGGTGGTATGGGATACTATGTTCGAGCTATCTGCCTACACCGGGGTGACGAGCCTCCCTGTAGTGTCCAGTGAGCAAACTAAACTCGTGAGTCGAATACGGTGGTATGAGACACTATATTCGAATTGTCGGCCTCCACTAAGGTGATAAGCCTTTTCTGTAGTGACCTCGAGTATAAAATAGGCCAACGACCCGGTGACGAGCTCTTGCAGTGACCTCAAGTGTGAATTAAGCCTACGATGAGGTGATAAGCCTCTTGTAGCAACCCATAGTGTAAACTCACGAACTTCCCTATCATATGTGATTAACTAGGATTGACGACCCTAGATGGATCATTATTTAGGTAAATAATATAAAGGGAGGTATCTTAGCTTTCCGAATCTATTGTATGAATGAGTCTAATTAAGAACTTAGCTAACATTATCATACACCACATTGCATGTGCATTTAGGGTGGGTGTTGAGCATAGTGGGAGTTTAGCATACGCGACCGTGAGATGATGTTGCTGAGGGAGTGCAGGCGAGGGCATACATTATTAATACATATCATCCTTGCATTAACAAGAGTACTTAGGAATGCTTGTTGTATTGCTTTATCAATACTGCTTGACTGAATTGATAACATGTTAACCTTTGCCTTATAGCTCCACTGAGTTGATCACTCACTCCCACTTTGGAATGGTGTTTTAAAACACTAACTAGACTCTGTTGTAGTTTTAGATGATGGCGAGGCTTACGAGTTGGAGCCGGCCTTCTATGACGACGAGGAGGAGTTTTCTTACCTGTAACTCTTTGGCGGGTCTATGTAGACCTGGAGTTGCGTCACCGGGGCTACAGGGATATGAATTAGATGACATTACACTTTATCATTTTGTACATTTTGGAATTATATATGTAATTATTCAGCTTGGTGACATGATCATACTCTGGGGTTCATATCCACTTATACACTTTATATATCTATCACAGTCTTTCGCTTGCATAATCTAATTGTCTCTGGAGTATGATATACTGATTTAGTGTAATCCCATTCATGTTTAATATACTAATACAGACAATATTTAATCATCATTATCTATATTGCATAAGTGATGCGTTGGAACTCGAGAGCTGAGCTTCTGCTCGATCCTCGATTTTCAGGGCGTTACTCTCTGTAACTCTTATGAGTTCGCTGAACTTCTCACAGCCTGGTGAGTTCACAAACTGCAATCCATTAGAGGGGCCCAGTGAAGCTACTGGGGCTATGAACTCGGTTAGATTTACGCATGGGGTTGGCCGCAGTAACTCTCTAGAGTTCATGGGGCGCATAAGGCGACCTTTGGGGTACTAAATCCAGGGCTGTCAATCCATCAATGAGTAGGTTAGGCCCTTCCTCATGAGTTACTAATGAAATCAAGCCAAGAATCTGTGGGGTCTTATGCATGGTTGACCTATCTATGGACAATGACCAAAGAGCGTACACTGCAACCTGCGTTCTCTTTGTTTGCAAGGTCGGACCCATTCACGGGATGACAATTTCATCCGTTCCTCGTGATGTGATCGAAAAACTATACAGATGACATGGGTGTTATACATGACTGGCCGTTGAGGACTTTTTAACCCTTTTAGGGCTTTCAGTCACTGGCTCCATCTGCTGCCCGCATAGGTATGCATATGATGGCCTTTACGGGCTTTTTAGGGCCACTGGCTTCTCACTGCTGCCCGAATGGCAATAGTGATAGGCCTTATGCATAGTTGGTCATATAAGCTTGGCTAGACTGCCTTAAATGATGATAAGCTACCATCGTTGTCGTGGTAGTAATAGGCATCTTGATTAATATATCACCATTGCTAACACTATGCTCATAATAATATATCGACTTGGTGATGATACCAATTACGATGATGACGACAATGATGGTTACTCTCTTTTAAGAAATCTCTGATATGTAATCTTTGACAATATACTTGGAATTCCTCCTTTATTCAATCACCTGAAAAGAATGTATGAAGATGACTTCACTTGTCCTTGCCCCCTTTTGATATAGAAGCATTATGCTAATAATCTTCTGGATCAAAATTATAACTATCTTCAGGGACGATACTTCTTGATGAAGCGTGCGTTGACTGGTATGCTGATACCCTGTCCATCTTGATCGACCACTCTGTATGCTCCATTTGAATATACTTTTTTTTATGATATACGACTCATCCCATTTAGGCTCAAACTTGCCCTTTATTCTGCGGGTCACCATTATTGGTCTTTTCAACATTAGTACCATGTTCCCTTTCTTGAAAGAGCGGTATTTCACTCGTTTATTAAAGTCAGCCGATATTCTTGCCGGATACAATTATAATCATTGCTAGGCTGCCAGACGCTTCTCATCGAGTAGGTCCAGTTCTTTCAACCTTATCTTTGCATTTTCATCATCTGTAATTGACTGATGCACTGCTATTCTGAGCAACGTGACCTGTGTTTCAATCAGAACGATCGCCTCTACGCCGTAAACCCATGAATACGGTGTTGTGCATGTTGCTGTTCAGTGGGTAGTCCTATACGCCCATAATGCCTCTTGCAACCTTTTGTCCCAGTCGCGCTTATTTCCAGTCACCGTCTTCTTCAATATTTTCACAATCATTTTATTAAATGCCTTTACTAATCCATTGGCTGGTGGATAGTAAGGTGTTGAAAGTGAATGCTAGATATCAAACTTTTGACATAGTTTTTCCATGCCTCTGTTCTTAAAAGGGGTACCATTATTAGTAACATTCTTCGGGATGCTGTGGCAATATATTATCACGTGTCGAATGAAATTGACCACATCTTTCTCTTTGACATTGCACAACATGATCGCTTCTGTCCACTTAGAGAAGTAGTCTATTGCTACCAGAATATATTGTTTTCCTTTGGATGAAGGCGGACTTATGGGCCCGATAACATCGAGTCCCCAAGTGGTGAAAGGCCAAGAAGCGACCGTTTGATGGAGATCTTCAGGGGGAATATGCATGACATCTCCGTGGATCTGACACTTGTGACACCTTTTTACATAATCTATTACATCTTTGAACATTGTGGGCCGGTAATACCCTATTCGATGTATCCCATGAAATAAATTTCGTCCAGCTTGATGTGCTTCACATTCCCCAGAGTGAGCTTCTTGTAACATCTGACCTGCTTCTTATTCATCAAGACAACGTAACAACAACCCATTGTCAGATTTTTTGTAGAGCACTTCACTACAAATGATGAACCTACTTGATCTCTGCCTGATTTGTTGCCTTTGTATTGGATCTTCCGGCAAGATATCATATTTGAGGTAATTTACGAACGGCTGTTGCCAATCATCCACTGTTACTTTTAAACATGATATGGGGAGTGCTTTGTTGACCTCATCGATAACTTCTAAAGAGAGCAAGAACCTCCTTTCTTCTATAGTCACTTGGAGCAGACTTCAGTTTGGAGAAGACAAGGCTGCCGCCAAACTAGCCGGAGCGTCTACCTTTGTATTTTCATATCAGGGTATATGTTTGATTTCGACATGGTAGAATCGTTCCAATAACTGCTGGGTTTTTCAACAATATAGAAAGAGTTCTTGCTTTCTTATTTCAAACTCAGTCGTTAGCTGATTTATAATTAGCTTGGAATCTCCAAAAATCTACAGTGTCTTTATCTTCATTTCTTAAGAAATTCCATTCTGATGATGAGAGCTCGATATTCAGCTTCATTGTTTGTGCAAACGGCGCCCAACGTGAAAGAATAGGGTAATAGATCACCCTGAGGAGTGATGAAAAAACTCCTACCCCCGCATCGGGAGTAATAGATCACCATCAAAATACATCTAACATTGACCTTGTGACTCAATCATCATTACCTGTTCATCAGGAAAATCATTGCTAACGGTCTCATTTTTCGTTACGAGATGCGCTGCCAAGAAATCTGCCACTGTTTGCCCCTTCACTGCTTTCGTCGGCTTATAGGTAATTGTGTATTCTGAAAGTAACAACATCTATTTGGCCAATCTTCCTGATAACATCGACCTTGTCATTAAAAACTTTATCGGATCTGCCCTTAAGATCAAAATTATATCATGAGAGAGGCAATAATGTCTCAACTTCTGTACTGCAAATATCAGCGCCCGACATTCTTTCTCAATCAGAGAGTAGTTGCATTCCGCGCCTATCAGAGTTCGACTCAGATAATAAAGAGCTGTTTCTTTTCCATCTTCATTCACTTGTGCTAATAAGGCTCCCAGCAAATTTTTAGCCATAAATATGTACAAGATAAGTGGTTTACCTTTGATAGGAGTTGTTAATACCGGAGGCTGTTTCAGCAATTCTTTTACTGAATCGAACGCGTTTTGACAGGCTTTATCCCACACGAACTTTGTTCCTTTTTTCATCAAATGAGAAAACGGCTGACATCTCCCTGCCAGATTTGAAATAAAACGGTGAATATATGCCAGTTTTCCTTGCAAGTTCTTCAATTCCTTCAATGTTTTCGGAGGCAGCATATCTTGGATGGCCTTAGCCTTCCCTAGATTAATCTCGATACTCCTATGCCTGATAACAAAGCCGAGGAATTTTCCTAACAACACTCCAAAAGTACATTTAGCTAGGTTCATCTTTAGCTGCTTCTTTCTGAGCCGATGGAAGACCGATGCCAAATGTTCGCGATGTTCCTGATGATTTCCTGACCTAACTACTAGGTCATCTACATAACATTCAACATGTTTGTGCATCATATCTTGAAAGATACTTTGCATTGCCCTTTGGTATGTCGCTCTAGCATTCTTAAGACCGAACAACATGACCTTGTAGCAATAAATCCCTAACGAGGTTTTGAATGCTGCTGCTTCTTCATCTTCAGGACCCATCCTAATTGAATTATAACTAGCATAACCATCCATGAAAAACATGACAGCATATCGCGTCACGCTGTCAATCAGCAGTTCCATTATCGGGAAGGGAAAGTTATCCTTCGGGCAAGCCTCATTCAGGTCCCTGAAATCTACACACATCCTGATTTATCCATTTTTCTTTTTTACTGGGACAATATTCGATATCCACTTGGGATATTTGACCTCTCTGATAAATTCGACTTTAATCAGCTTGTTCACTATGAAATCGGTCTTTTGTCCTTGAAAATATTTAATCGATGTACTGCCACTGAGGGTTCCAAACCCGATATTTCCGTATATGTCCAGGCAAAAATGTCTTTATTTTCTTTCAGCAGTTGGATATATTCTTCGGCTTCTTATTCAAGAAGACTAGCGCTTATAAATGTATTTCTCGGCTCTTATTCTGTGCCCAAATTTACTTCTTGCAAACTATCGATTGTCGGTTGCCCCCCATCTTCCATCTGCTTAGGAGCTATCTCAGGATGTTTGACTATTTCGGAATCTATTTCTGATAGCTGATCGACTGTGACCATATTTACTGAAGACTCTGCCCCCAATCCTTGAAAATTTTCTCTCCTCTTTTGACTAACCCCGATAGGGACCTGAATTCCTATCCCATGATTTAAACCGGCCGGTTCTTTATCATTAAAACCCATTTTTTTCATCATTCTTCTGCTTGCTGGACTGTATTTCTTGAGATCGTGAGACGTCAGTTTCCTGTGATACACATTATTCTCAGCCCTTACTTTTATCTTTACTTCTGAAGAGGTGTAAAATTCAATCGACTCTGGATATTTCACATTGGCTTCAACATGAAACTTTCCCGAAATAGCTAGGAATGGCTTATTTCTTTCAGTATATGGCAATGGTACTGTATAATTTGATTGCAGGATTTTTAACTGTTCAGGTGATAGTAACATTAATGGCTGCTATCCTGGCTGTCTAAGATGCTTCGGCACAAAATACAACTTCTTCTTTGCTTTTGAAATTTCGGACAACCCCTGCCTTCTCAGATTCCCCTTTTATTGCTTTTACATGAGCATTTTTCGGGGCTTTATTTTCATCATTCTTTTTCCCTTCTCCTTTGGAAATTCCGTCGTAATAACTGATGTCTGCAAAGAAGGCTTCGACTTCTGTATATGGTTTCGCATTGGCCATTACTTTATAATGTATTCCGTCCTTGCAGTACTTAAAACATTGATGAAGAGTAGAAGGTATAATACCATACTGATGTATCCATGGTCTTCCTAAGAGAAGATTATACGTCGTGACTGCATTGATCACATGGCAAATAACATCAACAATTAATTCTCCTATTTCCAATGTCATTGTAATTTTGCCAAGTGCATGTTGCCCATCTTGATTAAAGGCCTGTATCATCATTCCACTAGGGCGCAAATCGGAACGATGGTAACCCAATTTATTCAACATCATTAGCGGTAACAGGTTCACTGTAGATTTATTGTTAAGCATAATCCTTTTTACTTCCTTGCTGCAAATGTGGCCTACTATCATTAGTGGCCTATTATGCCATGTATCACAAGCTAGATCATCATCAGAAAAGGAAACTACTGGCATACAGTCCTCTTGTTCTTTGCGTTCTTTATTTTCCATTTCTACCAGCAACATTTCTCTGACATTGTGGTCGGATAGCGCTTGAATCAGACTTTTCCTGAAATCCTTTGATAACTTTAATGCGTCATAAATGCTTAATCGAATCGGTATGCCTTTTAGGTGACTTACCCCATTGTAAGTTACTTTCGTTGTCTCATTCTTCTCTTCTCTTTTATCATTATCGCGTTGATCCCTGCTGATCTCCGTTCTTGTAGTTCTGACTTTTTACCTTGGGGGACTTGCCATTCTTTTCCCTAACCGTCGCGTAATTAATGCTACCTTTCCTGCCGTTCGACAATCTTCTTTCCTAGTTCTTTCTTGAGCCTTTTCCTATATCATCAGTATGTTCACCGTCGCCTTTACGTCTTTTTCTTTTTCTTTCCCAATCACTATTTCGCTCCTATTTATCATTCTTTATATTATGCATTTTAATGTGTAGTAATTTTTTGTCGGATGCCCTACTAGACAATGATAGCGGAAGAAATCTCTTTCTCTTGCTCTTCCTGCATCTTTAGGGCGCTTGGACGTAGGTAATTCTATCATACTGGCTTTCAACAGTTTGTTCATCATAGGAATAACGACTTCTCTATCGAATGCAAACCCTTCTTGAGAATTAAGCGATTTGGGTCTTTTTCCAATGAACCTGCTTCTAGGATGGCTTGATTCTTCCTTCCGCTCTATCCTTTTTTCTCCTGAATCCCTTGTTTCTTGACTCCTTTTTTCATGATCCACAGTATTTGCGATTAACCTATTGGGTCCTCTTTTGACCATTTCATAGTGAAACGCTAGCATTTTTCAGGTCATCAGCTCTAGGGCATGGGCTTTGGTGGCCAAGTCACGGAAAGTCTTAATATCGGTGCTAGTGAGCCCAAACGCAATTCCTGTTTCCATGGAATTTAGGCATACCTAGACCTGTTCCTTTTCTTCTAGCAGCTGCCTACATGAGGCTCCCAATGTCTTCCATCTGTCTATAAACTTCTCTGGTGGTTCCCTTCTCTCAGCCATACTGAAGCCAATTCTGTGATGCTGACATTGTGCTTTGAAGAGAAGAAGTTTGACATAAAGGTGTCCTGCATCTGCTCCCATGTGCGTATCAATCTTGGAGCCAGACTAAAATACCATTGGAACGCTTTACTTGTCAGAGATGATCCGAACAAACGTAGGCAGTACTGTGGTATCATAGAGAAATTCCCCATGTTGGTAATAAAGTGTATCAAATGCTCCTCCAGCGACCCCTCTCCGTTAAACTTTTAAAAATCTGGGTGTTTGAAGTTAACTAGGAACGGGACATCCTCTACTTCTCGTGGATATAGTGTCCGATATCTGAACCGACCAACATTCTCATGCTCCCTTTCTACTTTGACGGCTTCCTCAACAACTTGCCGTACTTCCTCTTGAGTTATGGTTCTTACTGCCGGAGTAGATCCGAATGATCCTGCCCCCTATGGCTGGAAACTTTGGGTTGATATTTTTGTTCGTTCATCGTGCCCATCATTTGAGGAGCTGCTATCTGGGCTATGTTTTGCACAAGAGTTGCCAGAGTCTCCTTGAGATTTCTACATTCTTCCATCAATGTTCTCTGTGCTTATGCTATTTCATTCATACGGTCCTCTGTGGTCAGCATAGTTCCTTGATCAGTTCCAGTCATGTGTACTGTAGCTTCCCCACTTCCTGATGAAGCTATAGCCAGAGTGGGATAAGAATATGTTGATGTGATGAGGCTTACAAAGAGGGGAGTCCCGTTTGATTTTTCCGTACTTCTACCGCAACTGATTGATCTAGATGATGTAGAAGTAGGTGATCCTACAAGTAGCGCCTTTCCTTTTTGTTCTTTTGTCTATTAAACTCTTGGAGCAATCAAAGTCGGGAAGTCACATGATGTTAATTGCGGAACCGTTTGCCTAGGATATATTGCAGGAGGGGCTAATTCGGGATTTTTTTTGGGCAGCATTCTATGTCATTGGTCCCCTAGTTCATGGCGAAGGTAGACTTGTTTTGAAGCTCCTTGCATTTTGAGCTCTCATCCATCGAGATGTCAGGACAGTCCAGTTCTCATCATCTTCCAGTGTTCGAGGTGAAGCAGATACAACTCCAACCATTGTTCGGGTTAATCACTTTTGCTTATGGAAGACTGGGTTTCACACCTTGGAGATTGATCCGGTGCATATTCCACTGTGAATCCTGTTGCGGTGAAATAAAAGTTCACCTTCGTCATTGAGTTTGCCATTTGATTGTAGTTCACAATTTTTTCTTTTTACCTTCAAAATAAATCACAAAATTATAATTATTATTTGAATAACAATATAATTTATTTGAGAGATGAAGGGGAGGATGTTCCCACTGAGAGTCACCTAACACTAAGTATGATACGATTAATTAAGAGGTGCGGGCTTGTTACTCAAAACTAAATCAATGCACAGGAAAGGAGATCATCACCCAATTCTGCTCATGCTCGGTCATTCAAAAGGTACTCTAGCATGGAACCATTAGCCAGAAAATTTGACGGGGGTCATTTGAACAACATTTTATCACATCTATCAGTGCTCAATGGTCACTATGGGGAGGCTTGTCACCCCAACATAGGCCAACAACTCGAACACAATGTCCCATATCGCCATGCTCGGCTCATGAGTCTTTGGGAGTTGTAGCACACTAATGGTTACGAGTAGACTAAATCAATGGTAATGATGGTATCCCAAATTATATTGAATGTTATACAATCACAAAGCACAAGAATGATCGAGCTTGCATTAGACTGATATGATTGACTATGGAGGACTCCAAGCAAACCAGCATTGAGTGCAAAGCATCCCGTGTAGTTCCAACTACTATCGATCATTCGTGTTCAACTTCGGTAAGCCATATAAGCTTGAGTAGCCTCCCTAAAGTGGGCTATCTGTATATTTAAATAATTTGCGAAGCTAGATCTACCACAACAACACGATTCAATCATATTAGCATTTTTAAGCATTCAACATCAAATAATTATAATATTAAGAGTTTCAAGTCATTCAAACATTTCATCAAATATGTTATCAACCATATAACAAACAACACATTTACTTATTCTAAAATGGTAAGTAAAAGCTTGAGGGTAGATCTTCACCTTATAATTGAAACCTTGACTCGGATGCAGCCCTAGTGTGGGGAATTTGGGGAAAACACTCCAAACCTAAATTAAAGTATAGGACTATCATTAATGATGTGGATTTAATCTAAATTCAATGTTAAATAATGAATTATAGCTTAACTAACTCGGTTTGAATTGTCAGGCCTGTGTCCTAGCATCTTGCCGTTTCGTAAGATCCCGCGGTCCTCTCGGTCGAATTTCGACGACCTGCAACCTATAGTTAGTATTTGCGTGGGACCTTAAGTCGCACCCTATAAACCCGAGCCGACTCGACCCGAAACCTATACCTTAGTGACCGCGCCGTCGCCACAGTTCCAACGCTGCGTTTTGCGCACCAATGCGATACCCAAGCTAGGAGTTGTGGGCCCGTGCTTATTTCGAAGAAACGTCGTGCATTGCGAATTCCGAGAGAATCTCTACCCAAACATCACATCGATCAATCTAGTACTAGTCAAGTACACAACCCATCACTCCACCCATTACACTCATCCCTCTCTTACACATGCCATCCCCAAAGTTAACTCTTTCTTACAACACCCCATCCCTTCCTTACAACAACCCATCCCTTTCTCCTTACATCTCCTCTCTCTCTCTCATTTTCTCCACCATTTTCCAAGCACCAAAGAGAGTGGACGTCCAAGCATTTCCAAGAGAGCCAAGTGTGGCCCACTCCCTACCCCAATATCTCACATTTTAACCCTTCAATCTTCATCATCTTCCATTAAAGGTTGAGCATAGGAACCAAGGAGGCCAAGGGCCAAGAAGGAGTGAAATCGGTGGGTGATCTAAGATTTCCACCATGGATTTGTATGATTTGAGGGCCCACTTGTGGTGGGACCCATTTGATGTATGATTGTACCTTGTAAAGGGAGCACATAGTGGCGGAGCTCCCTTCACCACTTGATTCTCTTTCTCCCTCTCTTTCTTCCATAATTGATGGCCCACTTGATGAGTGTATGAGAGTTCTCCACGCTGTCCAAATGGTGGACCACATGGCTGTCTAAATAGTAGGGTCGACCACCTTGCTGCTCACCGTCCAGTAGCCTTGCTCCTTGAATTTTTGGGTCGGCCTGGCTGAGGAAAAAACTCAAACATCAGCATGATCTAGAGCCATGTGGCCCACCATATGGACTCCACTATGATGTATGTGATGTATATCCACCTCAACCATCATCTGGCCGCCTAACAGCAGGCCAGATGGGCCGTGATCGGCCGAGACGGGTGTTGTCCTAACCGTCCAGCACGTCTGGACTATTAAAACACAAATATCAGCTTTATCCTAAAGTTAGTGGGTCCCACACGTGTGGACCCACCTCTATGCATGTATTTCATATCTACACCGTCCATCTGCTGGACGTTAGGCCAGCAGCCTAGCAGTTTAGCAGTATAGCTGTTGTATTTGACGTCAGCAAGTTCTGGGTCTGATTATGAGGTATTAATATATCCCAATCATCCGTCTGTTTTGGCAGCGGGTGGGTCCCACCCCACATGTGCTGCACGTGTAGGCGGGTGGGGCCTACCTTGATGGATGTATTCTATATCCGCACCATCCATCTCTGGATGGTGCTGCATGGGGAGCACCATGATGTATGTGCTTTGTAGCCGTGTCGTCCATCTGATTTCTGGAAGTGGGCCCACCCCACACGTGCTGTACGTGTGAGGTTGGGGCCCACCTTGTGATGTGTTATTTATTCACACCGTCCATCCACGAGGCCCCCGCATGATGTAAGTGTTTTATCAGCACTGTCCAACCCATGGACCCCACATGTGACGTATTTATGGCCCATTAATGAGGTCCAATGTGATGTATTTATGGCCCATTGATGAGGCCCAATGTGATGTATTTGTGGCCCATTTGATGAGGCCCAATGTGATATATTTGTGGCCCATTGATGAGGCCCAATGTGATGTAATTATGACCCATATGATGAGGCCCATTATAATGTATATGTGGCCCATGAGTGAGGCCCATTATGATGTATAGGTGCCCATGAGTGAGGCCCATTGTGATGTATATGTGGCCCATTTGGTGAGGCCCAATATGATTTATATGAGACCCATATGATGAGGCCCGATGTGATGTATATTAGCCCATATGATAAGGCCCGATGTGATGTATATGAGGCCCGTATGATGAGGCCCATTGAGAAGTATATTGGGCTCTTGTGTGAGGCCCATTATGTTGTTTGTGAGGCCCTTATGTGAGGCCATGGGCCCCACTGTATGTTTGACTCTATGTGGGCCACTCCTTGGGAGCAATGTTGGTTAAATATCTACATTAATGGGCAATGATGGTTAAATGTCCACATTGTGACCTTCCCATAGGCCTTTGTTAGGCCCATTCTCATCCTTCTCTAAGTGGGTTGACCCTAATCATTGGGCCCCATTGATATTTGCATGATCAATCTATTCATATTTGGCTAACTTGTAACGCCTTGAAATTCAGGGGTCGAGCATACCTCAGCTCCCGAGTTCCAAAACATCACTTATGCAACATAATTAATGATGGATGTATGTTGACTGTATTAGTGCATAAAACATGGAATAGATTAAGCCAAAACACAGATATGATTCAGGGACAAGTGAATAAAGCAAGCGGAAGACTCATAGAAAAATATGTGTACAAGTGTAAACCCCTGAATTACATATACAAGCCAGATCGTATGAAAGTGTTATTTAACAAAATTATAAGTATCAAGTTACATCATTTCAGTTCCCAAAAATAATCCCAAAGATCCTGCGCATCAAACCGAGGCTCGCTAGAACCCGTCTGAAAACTGCATATAGGAGAAGGCAGCCTCGTCGTCATCCAGCTCCTGCTCTGCCTCAGACGTCGCATCCACATCTGCAACATCAGAGCCTAAGACAGAGTCTGGTGGGTGTTTAACACCGCCCCAGAAACGTGGGAGTGAGTGATCAACTCAGTGGAACAATAAGGCACTGGTTAACATGTTATCAGTTCAATCAAACAGTAATGATAAAGCAGAACAATTGAATAAATCCTAAGTACTCTTGTTAATGCAAGGATGTATGCAACATGATGCGTGCCCTCACGCGTACACCCTCAGCGTCTTCATCTTACGTTACGCATGACATTGCCTCAAAGTGCGCCACATCTACAAAGCACATGCAAATGCGGTGCATGGATATGATTACCAAGTTGTTATTAGTCCGTTTCATACAGCAGGATTGGGAAGCTAAGATACCTTCCTCATATCACCATCCAAACCATGATCCATACTAGGGTCGTCAATCCTAGACATCTCATACGATCATATATTTGAGGTCGTAGCAAAGGGCTCGTCACCAATCAATGCACACCTTTCATGCCCTTACTACCACAGATCGGCTCGTCACCTCCTTGCCGTATCCAGGTATGCTCGAGGTCACTACAAAGGGCTCGTCACTAATCAATGTAGGCCGACAGCACGAATATAGTATCCCATACCACCATAATCGGCTCACAAGTTTAGTTGCTCACTGGTCACTACGGGGAGGCTCGTCACGCCAACGTAGGCCGACAGCTCGACCACGGCATCCCATACCACCATGTCCGGCTCATGAGTCTTAGCGGATCAAGTACCATAGTTAATAGGATTTCACTGGTAAGTTCAGTACCCTAGATTCAAACAGTAGCGTCCAATACATGGTGAACATACATCGGACAATCGGGTTACTTGACGAACTCGACTTGCACGAGCGCACGTTGAATTGAACGACATAGAGTGCGCAAACACTCCGCATGGCCAAACTACTGCCGCCAACTCTAATATGGCTCGGGTTCGTCTAATACGTTCTACGTGGCGAAAGCAATCTCAACCACGAATATAGGGTCAATTACCGATTTCCTGGACTAAGGCATAGTCCCAAACATCTTACACTACTACAGATATTCATATAGAATGTAAAACAGTAATGAAACAGCAACTCAAATCATGGTACATACGCATCTGAAGAATATCAACTTAACATAAATGTAAGCATAGGTAATGCTTGAATTTAAATAACTTGGAATGTAACTGCATAAAGGAAATCATGCGCATCAATAAGAGTATTGAGAATCACTTCTCAACGCCCACAATTAGTGTAATAAGTTACACTTAGATCATTCATGCATTTCTACAAACACTAAGCATACATGGAACAGCATACATGACGTATGTTGAAATACATGCACTTAGACAATCCCTTTTTCCAAGGAGTTGTCATACATGCATCTAGCATACATACATGACAAATAATCATGACAAACATAAGTGCATATTTTATACATATACGGTACTTTATAGATACACATAGAATACACAAATCTCAATATAGCACATGCATATCAGGAAAGCAACGTAAACACAACGTTTGGCATGTGAAATCTCATCCATAACAAGAATAAATCACTAATTGGCGTTGAAAGCCTTGAAAACCATAACCTATACATTTAAAGTCCGCACCTTAAGCGAAGAAAGAACCACCGAACTGATTTAGACGAGTTGTCTTCGTCAACGGTGCTAGAATACCCTAAAACAAAGATAGACATGAGATACAACAACACCAAAACTAATCTAGGCTCTAACACAGGTTAGGGTTAGGTTAACTTACCCCAAAAGGAACTCAGAATCGTCAGAAGAACGATTCAAAGTGAAGGTTCAAAGATGAAGAAGAACAAGGAGGAATCCAAGATGATTTACCAACTTATCTCTCTCACTTTTGTAAGTGCTATAGTTTATATCCCTGTTTGTTGTCAAATTTGTGGTGCCAAAATCACTGTTATGTTATATATAACCTGCTTAAGTGAAGCTCTCTCAAGGATCAACATTCATGACTCCATGACCAAGCTAAGCTCATAACAAGCAAAGCTCACAAGACAAGACTTAAGCTGCAAGAATTCAAGAAGAGTTCAAAGCAGTTAATACACTTTCAAGATTGAGCTACATCAAGGTTTGATCTACATCAAGATTACAAGGCTCATACTTCAAGGTCTCAAATTCTGAATGTTTTAATGTCCATACTTCTTGGTTGAAGTTTGATTGACCATAGTTTGACCTTAGAAGTAGGTCATTTCGAATACATAAACCGAATGTTTATTTTACATGTGATTGGTCTGTTCTTCGACCAGTCTTAGGTCTTCTTCGACTAGTCCTAGACTTGCTTCGACCAGTCTAAGATATTCTTCGACCAGTCGTGAGTTTGTTACAAATTCCGGATAAAATCTGTTAGCCTTCGACTAATCCAGGAATCTGTTTGACCAGTCGTAGGAACAGTGTCGACTGATCTTCAACCAGTCGTACAACCTTCGACTCGAAGTCCAGCGAAGGTTTACAGGACCTACGACCAGTCGAAGGAAACCTACGACTAGTCGTAGGAGGGCTACGACCAGTCGTAGAACGGTCAAAGTATATCCCGCCGGATTTTTCAAATATCTGTTACTGCTTCGACTAGTCGAAGATCACTCTAGACCAGTCGAAGACTCGATTTTCTCACCTATAAATAGTGCACGAATCTCAGAAGAAATCATCGATTTAATTATAGTATTCAAGCCAATCTTCGTCGAACTTCTGAGAGATAATTCTGTGCTCCATCTAAGCTAAGTGTGCTTATTTAATATTCTTCTTTCCTTAGCTTTATTTTAATTGATTTTGTTTCTGCTATTCCAATCTGATTTGATAAAGAGGAATTATTATTCCCTTTCTTTGGAATCAAAATCAATCAAGGCAAGCCCTATTTGGTTTAATTTAAAATCTATTAGAATTAGAACCATTGTAATCAAGTACGGGACATTGAACTTGGACATTCAATCATCTACCTTGATTTGGTTCTACCGGGTTGCTACAACGAAGAAGATATTCAGGTATTTTACATATTGTAAATTCCTTTCTATTATTTTGGTTTCTTTCAAGATTTGCCAGAAAAATCTTGTTATATTGGTTATCTGAGGAAAGCCAGGAAAACTCAGAAGTAGGGTTTTTTTAATTGTGTAAGCCCACAGACAAAGACACAATTGTAAGGGTTTTGGGTGAACCTGGGAAAACCTATTTTTAGTGAACGCCAATATCCCCTGTGTGAGGATATTAGGAGTGGAGTAGCTTTTTGTGTGGCTGTTGTTTAACAGTTGGTGAACACACAGACGAACCACTATAAACCCTTGTGTTGTGGTTGATTGTTTTATTCTTCTATTCTTTAAATATTCTTTTGTGGGATGTATGTATGGTGGTGAATGTTGTAATCATTTAATTCAAGCTTTGTGAGAATGTTGTAATAGTGTAGAATTTATTTTCAGCTATTCCTTTATCAGCTTGAATTTTAATTTCTTTTGAAAGTTGTTCCAGCAAGGTTGCCTTGCCATTTTTATGGTGTATGGCTGTCCCTAGAACAATACATTTTTAATTACAAGTTATTTCAATTCAGTTTGTATTTCTTTTTTATTCCTCTTCGATTTGAGACTTGATACAAAGACCTTTCTAGAAATAAGGTTGTCCTACCATAAACTCTGTTTTTGGTGTAAGGTTGTTCTTAGAACAACGTTTGTATCAACCTCTCAAGATCTGAATTTTGAGGTTATTTTAATTTACTGCATTGTGATTTACTTTAGCTATCTTACTCTTTACTATTCCGCTGTTATAAGTTTTTATTTGGCGTTGTCCTATTCACCCCCCCTCTAGGACATATAGCTTGGCCTTTTCAACTCTCTCTCTTCTCCACTCTCTTTCCAAGCTAGGGTTAGAGAAAATCGTATGGAAAAGAGAGCTAGGGTTTAAGGACTATAAATAGGCCTATTCCTGATGAAAATAACCCTAGGGACAAGGTATACTTAGGTTATAACCAAAGTAAGCCTTTCTCGATCCAACAAAGCACTTCTGGTGGGCCTATAACCACGAAAGGTCGGACTTAAGCTCATTGACCATGGATCTAGGTCAAGCTGAGTTTTCGTACCGACCGGCTCTTCAGATCAGCCGTGGCGGACCACACTCAATTCAACGGTCACGGAAACTCGATCAGGTCCACAAGCACTAGGATATGCCTGGGCCAACTATCCTGATCAGACGGTGAAATTGGGTCAGAATTCAACGGTCAGATAGCTTAAAATCGTCGCGCAAGCGACACGACTTAGATTTCATAAAAAGCTTAATAAATTCCAACCGTTCTCACACTCTTCACTCCGAACTCAATCAAATCGACCCAGAACATCACATGGACGAGAGGATCGCTGCAGCTCAGGCAGATGATGAGCTTTTGGTGAAGATGAGGCAGCGGGTTGGCACAGATGAGAACTCCGACTGGAGTGTTAGTTCTGATGGGGGCCTACATTTTCGTGGCCGGTTATGTGTTCTTGACATCCCTGACTTGAGACGTGAGGTTCTCGAGTTAGCCCATAGTTCTAAACTTGCGATGCATCCAGGTAGCACGAAGATATATCAGGATATGTAGAGGTCTTATTGGTGGGAAAATATGAAGGTCCAGATTGCTGAATTTGTTTCTTGTTGTCTCACGTGCCAGCAGGTCAAGGCAGAGCATCGCCGACCTCCTGGGTTGTTACAGCCCATGCCCATAGCTGAATGGAAGTAGGATTTCATCTCTATGGATTTTATTTCTGGGTTGCCGAGGACGAGAAAGGGATTTGACTCTATTTGGGTGATCGTCGATCGATTAACGAAGTCGGCGCATTTCTTACCGATCAGAGTCACTTACTCTGCAGACGAGTTGGCTAGGTTGTATATCAAGGAGATAGTGCGTCTGCATGGAGTTCCCACAGAAATTGTGTCGATAGAGACACGCGTTTTATCTATCTTACGGACTCATATCCGAGGAAGCAATGGGTGTGGCGAAGTTCGGCCGCGTTTCATCCATAGATGGGCAGACGGAGCGCGTGAATCAAGTCCTGGAAGATATGTTGCGAGCTTGTGTTTTGGATTTCAAAGACAGTTGGGATGATTGTCTTCAGTATGTAGAGTTCGCGTATAATAATAGTTTCCAGGCGAGTATCGGCATGGCTCCTTATGAGGCGTTGTATGGTTGCCCGTGCAGAGCACCACATTGTTGGGCAGAAATTGGTGAGCGTAGTTTGCTTGGCCCGGAGTTGGTGCAGGTGACTTCTGAGAAGGTTGACATCATTCGACGTCGACTTCTGACAGCACAGAGCAGGCAGAAGAGTTATGCTGATACGAGGCGTCGACCGCTTGAGTTTGTAGTGGGAGACCATGTTTTTCTGAAGGTCTCTCTTATGAAGGGAGTTCTGCGGTTCGGTAAGAAGGGAAAGCTGACGCCGAGATTTATTGGTCCATTTCAAGTTCTGGATCGAGTGGGAGCGGTAGCATACCGCCTTGCTTTGCCCACACCTCTTACGGGCGTGCATAACGTATTTCATATTTCTATGCTGAAGAAGTACGTTCCTTATCCTTCGCATATTATCAGTTGGGAGCAAGTGCAGTTGAGTGAGGATGCCACTTATATATTGCGAACGACGCGTATTCTCGATAGGAAGGAGCAGGTATTGCGTAGCAAGGTTATCCTTCTTGTGAAGGTGCTATGGACGCATCATGGTGTGGAAGAGGCTACTTAGGAATCTGAAGCTGAGGTCAGGAAGACCTACCCTCTGATCCTCGAGGATTATATGAAGGTATGAATTTCGAGGACGAAATTTTCTTTAAGGGGGGTAGATTGTAACGACCTTGGAAATTTTGTGCTAATCTTTCCTTAAGTAGTTGTTTTGGGGTAATTAGCGCTATACTTGATTGCTTGTGAAATTCGCATCAATCACTTTAAATTGTATCTGCATGGCTTAAAACTTGTAGATTAGTTAGCGCTACGTTACTCTGAAACCTGGGATCCATCGCTAAATCTAGTTGTTCTGGGGAATTTTTGGAAGATCTGGATCGGACCTGGACCGCGCGTCGAAAGTCCGATGGCGATGATCTTAAGCTCATTGAGTTGGGCTTGACCATCACCTCGAAAATCAAGTCCATGTGATGTTAGGTCTTTGCTTGAGCTCGGAGTGAAGAGTGTGAGAAGCGGTTGGAATTTATTAAGCTTTTTATGAAATGCGAGTCGTGTAAAGCGCTTGGCGATTTTAAGCTATCTGACCGTTGGATTCTGACCCAAATTCACCCTCTGATCAGAATAGTTGGCCCAGGCATATCCTAGTGCTTGTGGACCTGATCGAGATCCCGTGACCGTTGAATTGAGTGTGGTCCACCACGGCTGATCTGAAGAGCCGGTCGGTACGAAAACTCACATTGACCTAGATCCATGGTCAATGAGCTTAAGTCCGACCTTTCGTGGTTATAGGCCCACCAGAAGTGCTTCGTTGGATCGAGAAAGGCTTACTTTGGTTATAACCTAAGTATACCTTGACCCTGGGGTTATTTTCATCAAGAATAGGCCTATTTATAGTCCTTAAACCCTAGCTCTCTTTTCCATACGATTTTCTCTAACCCTAGCTTGGAAAGAGAGTGGAAAGGAGAGAGAAAGTGAGAGAGATAAGTTGGTGAATCATCTTGGATTCTTCCTTGTTCTTCTTCATCTTTGAACCTTCACTTTGAATCGTTCTTCTGACGATTCTGAGTTCTATTTGGGGTAAGTTAACCTAACCCCAACCTGTGTTAGAGCTTAGATTAGTCTTGGTGTTGTTGTATCTCATTTCTATCCTTGTTTTAGGGTATCCTATCGCTGTTGACGAAGACAACTCGTCTAAATCAGTTCGGTGGTTCTTTCTTTGCTTAAGGTGCGGACTTTAAGTGTATAGGTTATGGTTGTCAAGGCTTTCAATCCCAGTTAGTGATTTATTCTTATTATGGATGAGATTCTGCATGCCAAATGTTGTGTTTACATTGCTTTCCTGATATGCATGTGCTATATTGAGATTTGTGTATTCTATGTGTATTTATAAAGTACCGTATACGTATAAAATATGCACTTGTGTTTGCCATGATTAATTGTCATGTATGTATGCTAGATGCATGTATGACAACTCCTTGGTAAAAGGAATTGTCTAAGTGCATGTATTTCAACATACGTCATGTATGTTGTTCCATGTATGCTAAGTGTTTGTAGAAATGCATGAATGATCTAAAGTGTAACTTATTACACTTATTGTGGGCGTTGAGAAGTGATTCTTAATACTCCTATTGATGCGCATGATTTCCTTTATGCAGTTACATTCCAAGTTATTTAAATTCAAGCATCTCCTATGCTTACATTTATGTTAAGGAAGAATCCAAGATGATTCACCAACTTATCTCTCTCACTTTCTCTCTCCTTTCCACTCTCTTTCCAAGCTGGGGTTAGAGAAAATCGTATGGAAAAGAGAGCTAGGGTTTAAGGACTATAAATAGGCCTATTCTTGATGAAAATAACCCCAGGGTCAAGGTATACTTAGGTTATAACCAAAGTAAGCCTTTCTCGATCCAACGAAGCACTTCTGGTGGGCCTATAACCACGAAAGGTCGGACTTAAGCTCCTTGACTATGGATCTAGGTCAAGCTGAGTTTTCATACTGACCGGCTCTTCAGATCAGCCGTGGCGGACCACACTCAATTCAACGGTCACGGAAACTCGATCAGGTCCACAAGCACTAGGATATGCCTGGGCCAACTATCCTGATCAGAGGGTGAAATTGGCTCAGAATCCAACGGTCAGATAGCTTAAAATCGTCGCGCAAGCGACACGACTCAGATTTCATAAAAAGCTTAATAAATTCCAACCGTTCTCACACTCTTCACTCCGAGCTCAAGCAAATCGACCCAGAACATCACATGGACTTGATTTTCGAGGTGATGGTCAAGCCCAACTCAGTGACCGCAACAGCCTAAGATCATCGCCATCAGACTTTCAATTACATCATTTAGATTCCCAAAAATAATCCCAGAGATCCCGCGCATCAGATCGAGGCTCGCTAGAACCCGTCTGAAAACTACATATAGGAGAAGGCAGCCTCGTCGTCATCCAGCTCCCGCTCTGCCTCAGACGTCGCATCCACATCTGCAACATCAGAGCCTAAGACAGTCTGGTGGGTGTTTAACACCTCCCCAGAAACGTGGGAGTGAGTGATCAACTCAGTGGAACAATAAGGCACTGGTTAACATGTTATCAGTTCAATCAAGCAGTAATGATAAAGCAGAACAATTAAGTAAGTCCTAAGTACTCTTGTTAATGCAAGGATGTATGCAGAATGATGCGTGCCCTCACGCGTACACCCTCAGCGTCTTCATCTTACGTTACGCATGACATCGCCTCAAAGTGTGCCACATCTACAAAGCACATGTAAATGCGGTGCATGGATATGATTACCAAGTTGTTATTAGTCTGTTTCATACAGCAGGATTGGGAAGCTAAGATACCTTCCTCATATCACCATCCAAACCGTGATCCATACTAGGGTCGTCAATCCTAGACATCTCATACGATCATATATTTGAGGTCGTAGCAAAGGGCTCGTCACCAATCAATGCACGCCTTTCATGCCCTTACTACCACAGATCGGCTCGTCACCTCCTTGCGGTATCCAGGTATGCTCGAGGGCACTACAAAGGGCTCATTACCAATCAATGTAGGTCGACAGCACGAATATAGTGTCCCATACCACCATAATCGGCTCACAAGTTTAGTTGCTCACTGGTCACTACGGGGAGGCTCGTCACCCCAGCGTAGGCCGACAGCTCGACCACGGTGTCCCATACCACCATGTCCGGCTCATGAGTCTTGGCGGATCGAATACCGTAGTTAATAGGATTTCACTGGTAAGTTCGGTACCCTAGATTCAAACAGTAGCATCCAATACAAGGTGAACATACATCGGACAATCGGGTTACTTGACGAACTCGACTTGCACGAGCGCACGTTGGGTTGAACGACATAGAGTGCGCAAACACTCCGCGTGGCCAAACCACTGCCGATAACTCTAATACGACTCGGGTTCGTCTAATACGTCCTACGTGGCGAAAGCAGTCTCAACCACAAACATAAGGTCAATTACCGATTTCCTGGACTAAAGCATAGTCCCAAACATCTTACACTACTACAGATATTCATATGGAATGTAAAATAATAATGGAACAACAACTCCAATCATGGTACATACACATCTGAAGAATATTAACTTAACATAAATGTAAGCATAGGAGATGCTTGAATTTAAATAACTTGGAATGTAACTGCATGAAGGAAATCATGCGCATTAATAGGAGTATTGAGAATCACTTCTCAACGCCCATAATAAGTGTAATAAGTTACACTTTAGATCATTCATGCATTTCTACAAACACTTAGCATACATGGAACAACATACATGACGTATGTTGAAATACATGCACTTAGACAATTCCTTTTACCAAGGAGTTGTCAGACATGCATCTAGCATACATACATGACAATTAATCATGGAAAACACAAGTGCATATTTTATATGTATACGGTACTTTATAAATACACATAGAATACACAAATCTCAATATAGCACATGCATATCAGGAAAGCAACATAAACACAACATTTGGCATGCAGAATCTCATCCATAAAAAGAATAAATCACTAACTGGGATTGAAAGCCTTGACAACCATAACCTATACACTTAAAGTCTGCACCTTAAGTAAAGAAAGAACCACCGAACTGATTTAGACGAGTTGTCTTCGTTAACGGCGATAGGATACCCTAAAACAAGGATAGAAATGAGATATAACAACACCAAGACTAATCTAAGCTCTAACACAGGTTAGGGTTAGGTTAACTTACCCCAAATAGAACTCAGAATCGTCAGAAGAACGATTCAAAGTGATGGTTCAAAGATGAAGAAGAACAAGGAAGAATCCAAGATGATTCACCAACTTATCTCTCTCACTTTCTCTCTCCTTTCCACTCTCTTTCCAAGCTAGGGTTAGAGAAAATCGTATGGAAAAGAGAGCTAGGGTTTAAGGACTATAAATAGGCCTATTCTTGATGAAAATAACCCCAGGGTCAAGGTATACTTAGGTTATAACCAAAGTAAGCCTTTCTCGATCCAACGAAGCACTTCTGGTGGGCCTATAACCACGAAAGGTCGGACTTAAGCTCATTGACCATGGATCTAGGTCAATCTGAGTTTTCATACTGACCGGCTCTTCAGATCAGCCGTGGCGGACCACACACAATTCAACGGTCACGGGATCTCGATCAGGTCCACAAGCACTAGGATATGCCTGGGCCAACTATTCTGATCAGAGGGTGAAATTGGGTCAGAATCCAACGGTCAGATAGCTTAAAATCGTCGCGGAAGCGACACGACTCAGATTTCATAAAAAGCTTAATAAATTCCAACCGTTCTCACACTCTTCACTTCGAACTCAATCAAATCGACCTAGAACATCACATGGACTTGATTTTCGAGGTGATGGTCAAGCCCAACTCAGTGACCGCAACAGCCTAAGATCATCGCCATCGGACTTTCGACGCGCGGTCCAGGTCCGATCCAGATCTTCCGAAAATTCCCCAGAACAACTAGATTAGCGATGGATCCCAGGTTTCAGAGTAACGTAGCGCTAACTAATCTACAAGTTTTAAGCCATGCAGATACAATTTAAAGTGATTGATGCGAATTTCACAAGCAATCAAGTATAGCGCTAATTACCCCAAAACAACTACTTAAGGAAAGATTAGCACAAAATTTCTAAGGTCGTTACAATCTACCCCCCTTAAAGAAAATTTCGTCCTCGAAATTCATACCTTCATATAATCCTCGAGGATCAGAGGGTAGGTCTTCCTGACCTCAGCTTCAGATTCCCAAGTAGCCTCTTCCACACCATGATGCGTCCATAGCACCTTCACAAGAGGGATAACCTTACTACGCAATACCTGCTCCTTCCTATCGAGAATACGCGTCGGTCGCAGTACATAAGTGGCATCCTCACTCAACTGCACTTGCTCCCAACTGATAATATGCGAAGGATAAGGAACGTACTTCTTTAGCATAGAAATATGAAATACGTTATGCACGCCCGCAAGAAGTGTGGGCAAAGCAAGGCGGTATGCTACCGCTCCCACTCGATTCAGAACTTGAAATGAACCAATAAATCTCGGCGTTAGCTTCCCCTTCTTACCGAACCGCAGAACTCCCTTCATAGGAGAGACCTTCAGAAAAACATGGTCTCCCACCTCAAACTCAAGCGGTCGATGCCTCGTATCGGCATAACTCTTCTGCCTGCTCTGCGCTGTCAGAAGTCGACGTCGAATGATGTCAACCTTCTCTGAAGTCACCTGCACCAACTCCGGGCCAAGCAAACTACGCTCACCAATTTCTGCCCAACAATGTGGTGCTCTGCACGGGCGACCATACAACGCCTCATAGGGAGCCATACCGATACTCGCCTGGAAACTATTATTATACGCGAACTCGGCATTCAAGACAATCATCCCAACTATCTTTGAAATTCAAAACACAAGCTCGCAACATATCTTCCAGACTTGATTCACGCGCTCCGTCGCCCATCGGTTATGCGGATGAAACGCGGTCTTGAACTTCGCCACACCCATTGCTTCCTGGATACGAGTCCAGAAGATAGATGTAAAACGCGTGTCTCTATCAGACACAATCTCCAGGGGAACTCCATGCAGACGCACTATCTCCTTGATATACAACCTAGCCAACTCGTCTGTAGAGTAAGTGACTCTGATCGGTAAGAAATGCGCCGACTTCGTTAATCGATCGACGATCACCCAAATAGAGTCAAATCCCTTTCTCGTCCTCGGCAACCCAGAAATAAAATCCATAGAGATGAAATCCTACTTCCATTCAGCTATGGGCATGGGCTGTAACAACCCAGGAGGTCGGCGATGCTCTGCCTTGACCTGCTGGCACGTGAGACAACGAGAAACAAATTCAGCAATTTGGACCTTCATATTGTCCCACCAATAAGACCTCTTCATATCCTGATACATCTTCGTGCTACCTGGATGCATCGCAAGTTTAGAACTTGGGCTAACTCGAGAACCTCACGTCTCAAGTCAGGGATGTCAGGAACACATAACCGGCCACGAAAACGTAGGCCCGCATCAGAACTAACACTCCAGTCGGAGTTCTCATCTGTGCCAACCCGCTGCCTCATCTTCACCAAAAGCTCATCATTGCCTGAGCTGCAACGATCCTCTCGTTGATAACGGGCTGTACACGAATGTGTGCGATAACCTTATAAGGCTCAACCACCGTAAGCTTCTGCTCAAAATCGCGTACGAACTCCAACATATCCCACTTTGCTATCATCAGTGGAGCCGCAAACTCAATAACCTTCTCCGGATGGTGCCAACCCGCTGCCTCATCTTCGTTAATCGATCGACTAGCAATGGCCGAATAAAGCATGCGTATGTACAGTCAACAACTCCAATCACGGTACCTACACAAAGGAGTGGCGCTTTTTATGGGCCTGAAACCAGGAACTGCAGGTCTGAAGGATGGATGAGCTGGCGCTAATCGAAGAGGAGGAGGAGAAATAACCTGAGGCATCGGACGACTAACCCTCTGCGGTGGAGTGAAACCACCTGCTCGCATACGGGAGAAGCAGAAACGGTCCAAGTGCCCCACCTTCCCACAATAAGAACATCTAAGATCAGCTCTCATCTGCTGAGCGGGCGGCGTTGAACGCCTCGGAGGAGAATCAACTCGCGGCCTCTTGCCGAGGAAAGGTGCACCCTGAAAATCTAGTCGCGGCCTAGGAACATCGGTGCTCGCATGCGGAACGCTCTATCTCCGTCCTGCTCTGCTCGCAAGGACATGCTTACCAGCTCCGCATAAGAAGAAATGCTAGCACAGCAAATCTTCGATCGGATCTCAGGTCTCAGTCCCTCAGAGAAACGCCGCATACTCATCGGCTGATCACCCAGGATCTACGGCCTTCATAGACTCCATGCGACAACTCCGCCAACAAAGTCCTATTAACGGGAGCTCGAGGATCGAGGTCTCGCTTCATCTGAAATTCACGTGTGGCGGACGTGCTAGCAGCGGCACCTCTCGGCCTCCGTGCACGGGTTGGGCGGCTCGGCCCGGCTTCATCCACGGGCGCTCTCTTCTTCCCCATCAAGGAAAGAAGGGAAGAAAAATTCCAAGGTCGTTACACTAACCCAAGATGTTGGGCCCCCATTGGTTGCTAGTATGATTATTTTAATCTTATAGTCCATTTAGGACTTATTTGGGCCCCCTAGGGAATCTAGCGAGCTATATGATAGTATGGAGAAGGAAGCCCATTCTGGATCCTTAGGTGTCACGCCTCAAACCCGGAAATCGGATTCACAGGAATCCCGATCGCCGAATCTGGTGTTGACAGCCTCCGTAGTACCCCATTCTCGGCTCTCAGCGTCCATATGCCAAGTTCTGATCCTGGGATCCTATAAGGAGGATTTTCCAACGTACATTTAACTCGTAAGAAGCATAACCACAACTTTACCCAAATCACAAAGGCAACATCATCATCACATATCTACTAATATAAACATTTGAATACAATGCTAAAAGGAAAATACATATGTCAAAATCAAAGCTCCAAAAGTCAGCTACATGCTCCGAGCTCCACGCTGCTGCAACCTAACATTACCTTTACACATCTATCTTGCATAAGCTTATAGAAAGCTTAGAGGGTGGTGTAAGCGTGTGCACAAAGTAAGTGCCAAGTATACAATACAATGCTATAATCAAACAATATCGAAAATACTGGTAAGATCATGAATCATATGATATCAGAGTAAGAAGAAATACTGACAAGTCCATGAGTCAAACAATATCAGAGTACACAATATAGATCAGCTATGCAAATGAAGAGTCATAAAGATCCAAATATTAAATGTTGAGGATGCAATGCAATATACATTTCCTAATTAGTTCACGAATACTGTCAACCGTATCTAGACCATATAAATGCAAAAACACAGTAACCTAAAATGCCATATGCCGATGATGTAATGCAATATGAAATATGTGGTGTGAATGAAATGACCAAGCTGCAGTGTGAAGTCGGGATGATAGTACTTGGTATCGTCGGCTATGGGGCCTATGACAAAGGACTTCTATCCAAACCAGTCCTATACCAAAATTTGGATAGATAGACTCAATGTGGTAAGCTCTTGATCTCAGGTTAGTCGCGCACCCCAACTGAAATCCTGGCCATTGCAAAAGTATACACAACAATTATTTATGCACCACCAGCCCGAATGGATAGTGAATGAATGAATATGATGTTAAATATGCAACTCCTGCTCCACAAATCAGTACTGTACATCTCTGGGATCATCACCGGAGTCTACTATACTCCAAGCTGGTTACCGCCCTGGTCGGCCGCGCAGCCCAGCGAGTGGAAAAGACCTCACTACCCACCTGTCGGTAGTATACCAATGTCTACCTAGCTCATCGATAGCGGACCCATTTGGGAGCTGGTCAAAGTCAGCTTAGCTTATAGCCCCCTCACTCGGGTGGATAAGGCCACACTCCCTACCAACTGACCACGACACAGTGAAAAACACTGCCTACTGGTATTCGGCACTCGGGCGCTCATGTATCCACTCGATCTAAACGTTGGGACATCTCCTGGCCATGAAGGTTTAGGGACTTTCAGCCATGGACATCCAACGTGCCTAGATGTTTGAACCAAACACTTTCGGTGTCTCATCTAGCCATCCACGATATGCCTGTGGAGGCTACGGCCCTAATGTCACTAGGGCATACAGTAATCACAACACACAATGCAAGGTGCATGAGTCATATAATCCAGTCATGGATCAATCCTGCGCATACCGTGTGCTCATGTGAGATAACCTCCTCCTATTAGGGAGTCTCATAACAACCTGCTTAATGACATATGTAATGGTCAACCACATCTCATAACAAACATGCAGATGATGCGTATGAGCATGTATCATGATGCTATGCTGTCACATACTCATAATCGGTATCAATAACCAGCATCGACAATCGACCTCGACAATGTGGACATTTAACCAACATTGCCCTCAAGGAATGTCCCACATAGAGCCTAACATATAGTGGACCCATGGCCTCACACAAGGGCCAAATATATAACACCATGGGCCTCACTCAAGTGCTTAATACACATCACGATGTGCCTCTCACATGGGCCTAATACACATCAGAACAGGCTCCATCGCCTGGCCCTCAAATGCACCACAATGCGCCTCATCACATAGGACTCATATACATCACATTGGGCCTTAAACACAGGCTGAATACACATCATAATGGGCCTCAAATATGGGCAACATATACGTCACATTAGGCCTCGACAATTGGCCTTAATATTTGGCCTCGACAATCGGAATCGGCCTCGACAAATCAGAATCGGCCTCGATAATTGGCCTTGACAATCGGAATCGGCCTCAACAATTGGCCTCAACAATCGGAATCAACCCCGACAATCGGCCTCGATAATCAGAATCGACCTTGATAATCGGCCTCGATAATTAGGATTGGCCTCAACAATCGACCTCGACAATCGGAATCGGCTTCGACAACTGGGCTCGACAATCAGAATCGGACTCGACAATTGGAATTGGCCTTAACAATCGGCCTCGACAACTGGCCTCAACAATCGGAATCGACCTCAACAATCAGAATCAGACTTGACAATCGGCCTCGACAACCGGACTCGACAATCGGAATCGTCCTCGACAATCAGAATCGCCCTCAACAATCAGCCTCGATAATCGGAATCGGCCTCGATAATCAGCCTTAATAAACAGAATTAGTGAGAATAAGCCTGACAAGACCTAAGGGAAGGTCACAATGTGGACATCCAACCATCATTGCCCATCAATGTGGACATTCAACCAACATTGGTCCCATGGAGTGGCCCACATAGGGCCAAACGTATAGTGGGCCCAACAGCCTCATGCAAGGACCTCGTACACAACATAGTGGGCCACATACAATCTCAATGGGCCGCATATAATCATAATGGGCCTACCATATGGGCCTCACACATCACAATGGGCTTTACCCATGGGCTCAAAATACATTTCAATGGGCCTCAACCCATGGACCCCAAATACATCTCAATGGGCCTTAACCCATTGGCTCCAATTTATATTACAATGGGCCCAACCCATGGGCCCCAAATACATCTCAATGGGCTCCAACCCATGGGCTTCAATTATATCACAATGGGCCTCAACCCATGGGCCTCGAATACATCACAATGGGCCGCACATATGGGCCACATAAATATCATATTGGGCCACAATATGTGCCATACTAACATCATATTGGGCTGCACATATGGGCCACATAAATATCATATTGGGCCTCACTAATGGGCCATATATACATCATAATGGGCCTCACTCCACGGCCACATATACAACTCAATGGGCCACATCCCATGGGCCGGTTCGTCTACATTATTCATTTATTTTTAGAGATCATTTAAGAGCATTTTTCACAAAATTTAATCCTATCGGAAGATCATCTCGACCATACCACAAATACCAGTGGAGGTAATGATTTTTACTGCTAGCAATCACAGGGCCCACCATAATGTTTATTTTCCATCTAATCTGTTTATAAGGTCACAAAGGTTTGAATTAAGAGGGAAAACAATTTCATATTGATCCAGAACTTCTGTGACCCCAAACAGTTTCAAGGGTGGGCGTTCAATCCCCACTGATTTTTTTTGCAGTTGTGGTCCACCTGATAGACGGTTGGATATAACATATACATCACAGTGTGGTCCACCATCCAGCCATCTAGACAGTGTAGATGTAAAACAGGTGGATGGCATGGTGTAAAATAGATGGACAACGTTGATACAATGCATGCATCACATGCAGCCCACCATCCAACAGTCTGGACGGTGGAGATAAAACACATTTATCATGGTGTGGTCCACGGATGCATGGTGTGGATATAACACGCAGCACATGATCAGATCCACTGATTATGCGGATGTCAATGCAGCAGCTATATAGTTGCTGTAAGGACATTAGCCAATCAGAGGTGGGCCCCACGTAGCGCCCACCATAAAATATTATATAATAATATTATTATATTTATTATTATTATTATTATTATAAACAACAACGTCCAGGCCCTGGATAGTACATCATGGTAGGCCTCACCGTCCACATGGACGGTGAGGATATACTGATGCATTAGAGTGGGTCCACGTGGGTGTGGCCCACCAGAGATTTGGATCTTCCACCGTCCAAAGCAAAGGCCTGGATGGACAGTGTAGATGGAATTCATACAGCAAGGTGGATCCCACTGTCAGGACACATGTGCAGAGGGTGGGTCTCACTTGAAATTTAGATATATCTCATTCTCTTTTAGATGCATAGAACAAACCTTGCAGATGCTTGGGCGGTATGGATTAAACACATACAACAGATCAGGCCCATAGTACTATCTGACGTCTATACAGCAGCTAGACTACTAGTGGGACCCACATAACTTACTGACGTCAGTATAGCAGTGGGTCCCACCTGTTCCATCGTCCAGAACGGTGTGGATAAAAATATAAATCATGGTGGGTCCACGTTGGTGTGGCCCACCCGATCTGAATCAAGCACATAATTGTTTTTTTTTGTCCATCAACACCTGCTGCTGGACAGCAGGACGTCCAGCAGCTCATGACCCATCTGGCCTATTGCCTGAACGTCCAGGGATTGGACATTGGGGAGAAAACCCATACATCATGACGGGGTCCAAAGGGATGGGCCACACAACCCTATCTCAAGCCGATATTTATGTTTTTCCTTCAATCAGGTCTGTCCAAATGGACTGCCGGGTGGGCCCACTCAGTGGATAGTATGGATAAAATACATTCATTATGGTGAGCCGCAAAATATGAAAGAGAGATAGAGAGAGAAAGAGAGAACGGTGGAGATGGGAGGGACCCCGCCACTATAGTCCCTCTTTGATACAAGGCGTACATCAAGATGGGTCCCACCACAAATGGACCCTCAAATACACAATAATCAATGGTTGAAAATTCATAAAATCACCCACCTTTGATCTTCTCGGACTCCTCCTTCTATTGATGCAATCTAGAGCTCCAAGGGGTGGATTTTAACGGTTGAGATCGACTTTGAAGGGTTGGATTGAGTGGTAGGGAGTGGGCCACATAAAGCTCTCTCATGGAGCTTGCTTGGACGTGGGTTGCTCTCATGGAGCTTGGGAGAAAAATGAGAGAGAGATGAGAGAGAGAGGTGATGTGAGTGATGGAGTGATGGGGAGAGAGATGGGTGAAGTGATGAAAAGTTGACTTTTGGGAATGGGTAGTTGTATTTGGGGATGGGTGTGAGTGATGTGAGTGATGTGATAGTGTACTTAACATTTGATGTAATGGATTCTCTTGGGATTGCAATGCATGGTGTTTTCCTCGAATTGAACGCGGGCCCACATCTCCTGGCCTGGGTATTGCCTCGGCACGTGAGACGTGGCGTCGGAACCGCAGCGACGGCGCGGTCGCTAGGGTACAAGTCTCAGGTTGAGCTGACTCTGAAATGTGGGATATGACTCAGGGTCGGGTGCAAATGCTGATTATAGGTTGCGAGTTGCCCAAATTCGATCGGGAGGACCGCGGAAGCCTACAAAATGGTATGGGCTAGAATACGGGTCTCACATTAGGAATATAGGTAGGCCACTTAGGCCCAACCTTGATATGAGGAGAGTATATTATTACCATATATGGTAGGATCTGTGATGTCAGATTTGGTATATCCATAGTTGGGGACTGATCTTTATGATATGGTTTAGATCTGCTATCCTTCTATGGACCCCGCCTCGTGTATAGGCCGATTATTGATATCGACTATGAGTACGTGCTAGTATAACATCATGATACAAGCCCATTGAGATGTTATGAGGCCCATCGTGATTGTATTAAGCCCATTCTCATCTTCCCTTAGTGGGCTAACCCAAATCGTTGGGCCCCTACTGTTATTAGTATGACCCATCTCACCTTATTGGGCTAACCCCAAACTGTTGGTGTTATGCCCCAAACTTAGAAAATGGGCTCATAGAATTCTTGATCGCTGAATCCGGTGCTGACAGCCTCCATAATATCCCATTCTCGGCTCCCACCACCCATACACCAGGTTCCGATCTTGGAATCCTACAAGGAGTATTTTTCGACGTATATTTATTTCATAAGAAGCATAACCACAAGCATACCCAAATCATAAAGGCAACATCATCATCACATATCCACTAATATAAATAGTTAAATAAAGTGCTGAAAGGGAAATACACATCAAAATTCAAAGCTTCAGAAGACAGCTGCACGCTCCAAGCTCAATGCTGCTGCGACCTAACGTTACCTGCACACATCTATTGCGCATAAGCATATGGAAAGCTTAGAGGGTGGTGTAAGTGTGTGCGATGCACATGCTAAGCATATAAATACCAGAGTAAGTGGAAATACTAACAATCCATAAATCGTATAATATTAGAGTAATATGGAAACATGCTAGTAAGTCCATAAATATCATCAGCCTTATTCGGGCTATGTGATGTAAAGACATAATAAGCCAATATCATATACTGAGGATGCAATACAATATGCAAATCCTGATGAGTCCACGAATACCGTCAACCTCATCTAGCTATAAAAATGTAAAAATATAGCAACCCAAAATGTCATATGCCACGGATGTAATGCAATATGCAGTGCGAATGAAATGACCAAGCTGGAGTGTGAAGTTGGGATAATAGTATGTAGTATTACAGGCTATTGGGTCCATCACAAGGGACTTCTATCTAAACCAGTCCCATAACTAAATTTGGATAGTCAGGCTTAATGTAGTAAACTCCTGATCTCAGGTTGGTCGAGTGCCCCAATCGAAATTCTGACCATTACGAAGGTACATATATCAATTAGTTGTGAACCACCAGCCTGAGTGGATAGTGAATGAATGAATGAATGAGTATAATGGTGAGTATGCTACTCCTGTTCAATAAGTCCATATATCAACACTGTACATCTTTGGGATCATCACCGGGGTCTAGCACACTATAATGCAATTGTCGCCCACTGGACGTGCAACTATGCAAGTGAAAGAGACCTCAGTATTCGCCTGGCCAGTAGTTAGCCAATATCTACCCGGCACGTCGATAGCAGACCTAATTATGAGCTGGTCAAACTTAGTCTAGCTATGTCCACTACCCTCGGGCGGGTAAGGCGATAACCCCTTCCCAACTGAGCATGACACAATGGGAGATGCAGCCTACTGGTATTCGACACTCGGGTACTCATGTATCCACTTGGTCTAGATGTTGGGGCATCTCCTGGCTACGGAGGTTTATGGATTTTTACCCAAAGACATCTATGGTACCCTGATGCTAGTAACAGATTTTGGGTGTCCCATCTGGCCATCCACGACATGCCTATGGAGGCTACGAACCTGATGTTGCTAGGGTGTACAGTAATCACAACACACAATATAAGATGCATGAGTCATACAATCCAGTCATGCATCAATCCTGTGCATACTGTGTACTCATGTGAGACAATCTCCGCCTATCAGAGAGTTTTATAACAACCTGCCTAATGACATTTGCAATGGTCAACCACATCTCATAACAAACATGCAGATGATGCGTATGGGCATGTATCATGATGCTATGCTATCACATACTCATAATCGGTATCAACAACTAGCATCGATAATCAGAATCGGCCTTGATAATCAGAATCAGCCTCGATAATCGGAATCAGTCTCGATAATCGGAATCGGCCTCGACAATCGGAATCGGCAATCTGCCTTGACAATTGGAATCAGCCTCGACAATTGGAATCAACCTCGATAATCAGAATCGGCCTCAACAATCGAAATCAACCTCGATAATCGAAATCGACCTCGACAATCGAAATCGGCAATCGGCCTCGATAATTGGAATCGGCCTCGGCAATCAGAATCGGTAATTGGCCTAACAAAGGGCCTAAGGGAAGGTCACGATGTGGACATTTAACCATCATCGCCCATCAATGTGGACATTTAATCATCATTGATCTTAAGGAGTGGCCCACCTAGAGCCAAACGTATAGTGGGCCCATCCCATGGCCTCACACAAGGGCCTCATATACAACATAATGGGCATCACATAAAGGGCCACATATACATCACATCAGGCCTCAGACGTATGCCACAATTACATCACAATGGGCCTTCTCACATGGGCCTCAAAACACTTATAGTGGGCCTCAAATATGGGCCATAAATACATCACATCGGGCCTCACTCATGGGATACATATACATCAGGATGGGCCTCAGTACATTGGTCATAATTACATCACATCAGGCCTTACCATATGAGCCATAAATAAATACACAACAATGGTCCATAAATACATCACATCAGTTCCGATGCATCACTTATGCAACATAGATAATGTTGATTAAATATTGTCCGTATTAGTGCACTAAACATGAATGAGATTACACTAAATCAGCATATCATACTCCAGAGACAATTAGATTATGCAAGCGAAAGACTGTAATAAATATATAATGCATATAAGTGGTTGTAAGTCCCCAGAGTATGAACATGTCATCAGGTTAAATAATTACATTTATAGTTCCAAAATTTACAAAATGATACAATGTAATGACATCTAATCCGTATCCCAGTAACCCCATCGACGCAACTCCAGGTCTACATAGACCCGCGAGAGAGTTGCATGTAGGAGAACTCCTCATCATCATAAAAGTCAGGCTCCGCCTCGTAAGCATCACCGTCATCTGTAGCCACAACAGAGTCTGGTTGGTGTTTTAAAACACCGTCCCAGAGTGGGTGTGAGTGATTAACTCAGTGGAGCTATAAGGCAAAGGTTAACATGTTATCAATTTAGTCAAGTAGCAATAATAAAGCAATACAGTAATCATATCCTAAGTACTCTTATTAATGCAAGTATGGTATGCGATAATGATGCATGCCCTCACCTGCACTCCCTCAGCGACATCATCTCACGGTCGCGCATGCACCACTTTGGACACGTGAACTTCCTCGCCAAAGCACATGCAATGTGGTGTATGATCATGTTAGCCAATGTTTAATTAGGCTTATTCAAACAGCAGATTCGAGAAGCTAATGTACCTCCCTTTGTATCATTTACCCAAACAATGATCCATCTAGGGTCATCAATCTTAGTTAATCACATACGATAGACAAGTTATAGGGCAACATCACTCCTGAGTGAAAAGCAGTGGATAGGCAAGTTCAGGTTGCTATGGAGAAGCTCGTCACCTCAACGTAGGCCTAGTTTACACTCGAGGTCACTACGGAAAAGCTCGTCACCTTAGCGTAGGCCAACAGCTCGAATATAGTGTCCCATACCACCGTATTTGGCTCACGAGTTTGGGTTTGCTCACTGGACACTCGGGGAGGCTCGTCACCCCAGTGTAGGCCGACAGCTCGACCACGGTATCCCATACCACCATGCCCGGCTCATGAGTCTTAACAGATCATGGTACCAAGGTTAAACATGCTTTTCACTGGTAAGTGGTACCTTAGATTGAAACAGTAGCGTCCATACATGGTGAACACACATTAGGCTAATCAGGTTACTTGACAAGCTCGACTGGTATGAGCACATGTTAAATTAATCGACATGGAGTGCATACGCACTCCTCGTGGCCTAACCATTGTCGATAATCACCATATGACTCGGATTCGTCGAACATATCCGTTGTGGCGAACTAGTTCAACCACTATTTATAAACCGTTACCGATTGCCTGGACTACGTATTAGTCCCAATCATACTCAAATACAATAGGCATTCATATGTGATAGTCAAAACAATATGTGACAATCAATTCAAATGTAAATCTTATTTTAACATTTTAATAACACATAGTACACATGTTGTCATACATAGGCATTTCATCCATAACTCACATAGTAGCGATATAGGTTACATGAAGGAAATTGTAACTATAGATAAGGTAATTGAGAATCTCATCTCAACACCCTCATTAAATACATTTCAATAAGCATTTTCTCATTCAGACATTTTATCAAATACTTGGACTACACATATCAACATACATGTAATAAATTAGTTAAAACATATATTATAACTAATCCTTTCACAAAGGAGTTGTCATACATACAACGATCTTGTATCCTCAATCAATAATCATGGCAAGCACAAATCATAATTCCGTATTCATTCAGACATTTCAACAAACACATGGAATGCATTATATTCAACATAGTTCATATATATGTGTAATACACTGAAAACATCGCATCTAAGTACATGTGACATCAATCAAGTTAGTTATAAATCATTAACTGATATTGAAAGCCTTGAAAACCATAACCTAAACATTTATAGTCCACACCTTTCGTCGGTACATACTCGGTTTGTACACCATATCTTTATCTACAACACAACTGCTACCTAAATAATGAAATAGGTTAGCTATTTTACCGTTTCTGTAAGACCCATATCCTAGCCTGTACTGTTATGTAGGCTTCCATGGTCCTCCCGGTCGAATTCCGGTGACTCGCGATTTGTATCCAATATTTGCACGCAATCCTAAACCGAGTCCTGCAAACCAGATCGGCTCGACCCGAGACTTGTATCCTAGGGACCATGCCATCGCCGCGGTTCCGATGCCGCAACTCGTGCGCCAGTCCGATACCCAGGCTAGGATATGTGGGCCCGCGTTCAATTCAAGGAAAATGCCGCACGTGCGAATTTTGAGAAAATCTTTATAACATGTCACATCAATCAATCAATCAATTAATTAATCACCTCAACCATGTACACATCACCTCACACCACATCCCCAAGCAACCCCATAAGTCAAGAATTCCTTACACAACCCATACCCCTCTTACACAAATTACCTCAAAAGTCAACAAAGCTCTTACACACCCATCACTCACCTCACCCATCACTCCATCACCCATCCCTCTCTTTCTCCTTACAACCCTCTCTCTCTCATTTCTTCATTTGCAAGAAAAATCATGAGGCTCCAACGTCTAAGCCTCCACATGAGAAGCCATGTGTGGCCCACCTTCCTACTTCCCATCTCCACCATCCAAAGTCCATCTCAACCGTCGGAATCGTTTCCTTGGAGCTCTAGATCGTGTTGGCGGAAGAAGGAAGAGGAGATCGATGGTGGGTGTTTCTTTAGGATTAGATTTGTGTTTTATTGCTTGGATTTTATGAGTTGAGGGTCCACTTGTGGTGGGACCCATTTAATATATGGTTTGTATCGCCTTGAGGGAGCTCATAGTGGCGGAGCTCCCTCCTTCATCCGATCTCTCTCTCTCTCTCTCTCTCTCTCTCTCTCTCTCTCTCTCTCCCCTCGATTTTTTTGTTGGCCCACCTGATGTGTGCATTATCCAGGTTGTCCAGATGGTACTGGATGCAACTTGATGCGGTGCTGGATACACCTTGATGTGTGGTGTCCACACCGTCCAGCAGCATGGGATGGTGGGACCCGCCAGATTTATCTAGACCGTCCATCCATCTTGCCTGTCAAATGATGGAGCTGGGTTCCCTATCTGTGGGTCACGCACATGGGACCCACCATGCATGCGTTTCATCCAGCCGTGTGGAGCACACCTTGATGTATGTGCTATATCTGCACCATCCAGCTGGGACGGTGCCATCCAAACCGTCTATTTGTGTGTCCCACCATACCTGTAGCAGCTGCAGTGATGTTTACATGATGCTGTGGGACCCACCTTGATCCACAACGTCTGTCCAGCGTCCAGAGGGTCTGGACGCTGGGTTCTCCTAATATAATGTTATATTATATTATTATATACATGTATACGTATGCATTATATATTTCACGCCTTCCATTCATGGCATGTGTGTGGGACCCACCCACATGTGTTGCACATGTGGGATGGGACCCACATTGCTGTATGTATCCTATATCTACACCGTCCATTTGAACGGACGGCCAATAAGGGCCAACCGTGTTGTATTTTATCCTCTATCCGTCCATTTTTAGATCATGGATGTGCTGGACCCCACCTTGATGACATCCATATCCAGGCCGTCCATTGTGCTGGACGCTGGATGATGGAGTATATATATATATCAGATATATTAATATAATAATATATATTATATGGTGGGCACTACGTGGGACTTACCGTGCTATACATGTTTTATCCTAGCTGCCCAGCAGCGTGGGATTTACACACATGCGTGCACTCCACTGTGATGTGCTCAGATGTGGGGCCCACCTCTGACGTTATGTGTGGGCCATCCACACCGTCCATAGTTTGGGGACGGTGGGACCCAACCACCACGTGCGACCTACTTTGACGTGGAAGCAGGTTGACTGGTATACCTGCACCGTCTAGATGGGCTGGACGGTGGGGTCCACCATTCTTTATGGGTTTCATCAACACCGTTTGTACTTGGGTGCCCACTTTGAAGTATGTTTTGTATCACTGTCCATCCAACTGACGTGGGACCCCACCTTGCGTTACGTGTTGTCCACACATGTGACACATGTGACAGTGGGATCCATGTGAAGTCTGTTTCATCCCTACTGTCAACATGTGTGACCGTGGGATGGCCCACCACATGGAAATCCACCCTGATATCCGTGTTTTACCCAAGCCATCCACCTGTTTTGCTAAATGGGACCACCTCGATGTATTTGTTCATCCACACCGTCCAGATGATCTGGACAATGCTAGAAGTTTAGACGGTGATGAGGACTCCACCATGATGTATGTATTTTATGTCCACGCCGTCCTTCTACCGGTCCCACCTTTATAGATGTGATTCATCCACACCGCTCGGCCATGTGATAGGGTCCACTTGTGATGAATATTTGAGGCCCACCTGTAATGTATATTTGAGGCCCACTTGATGTTATGAGACCCATTGGTGCGGCCCAACTTGATATATTCGAGGCCCATGGGTGAGGCCCATTGTAATATATTTGAGGCCCATGGGTAAGGCCCAATGTGATGTATTCAAGGCCCATGGGTGAGGCCCATTGTGATATATTCGAGGCCCATGGGTGAGGCCCATTGTGATATATTCGAGGCCCATGGGCGAGGCCCAATGTGATGTATTCGAGGCCCATAAGACGTGGCCATTGTGTTATAAGTGAGGCCCAATGCGGTGTACGTGAGGCCCATTACGTGGTATGACGCCATGGGCCTATTATATGCTAGGCTCTATATGCGCCACTCCTTGGGAGCAGTGTTGGTTAAATGACCACATTGATGGGCAATGATGATTAAATGTCCACATTGCGACCTTCCTTTAGGCCCCTTGTGAGGCCGATTCTAATTCTGCTTGTCGAGGCCGAGTATTGAGGCTGATTCTGATTTATCGAGGCCGATTGTATAGGCCGATTCTGATTGTCGAGGTCGAGCATCGAGGCCAATTTCGAGTGTCGATTCTGATTGTATAGACTGATTCTGATTTGTCGAGGTTGATTGTATAGGCCGATTCCAATTGTCGAGGTCGAGTATCGAGGCAGATTCCATTTGTCGAGGCCAAGTATCGAGGCCGATTCCGAGTGTCGATTCTGATTGTTGAGGCCGATTTCGATTATCGAGGCCGTATTGAGGCTGATTTCGATTTGTCGAGGCCGATTGTATGGGCCGATTCTGATTATCGAGGCTGATTCCAATTGTCGAGGTCGATTGTATAGGCCGATTCCAATTGTCGAGGCCGAGTATCGAGGCAGATTCCATTTGTCGAGGCCCAGTATCAGGCCGATTCCGAGTGTCGATTCTGATTGTTGAGGCCGATTTCGATTGTCGAGGCCGATTTCGATTGCCGAGGCCAATTGTTGAGACCTATATAATGTATATGCGAACTGTAGTTGAGGCCCATTGTGGTGTGTATTCGGCCTGTGTGGCGTATATACGGCTCGTGTTGGAGGCCCAATGTGATGTATAGGCGGGCTGTGTTTGAGGCCCAATGTGATGTATATGCGACCTGTATTTAAGGCCTATTGTGATGTGTATTCAGCCCTTGTTTAAGGCCCAATGTGATGTATATGAGGCCTATGTGATGAGGCCCATTGTGATGCATTTGAGGGCTAGGCAATGGAGCCCATTGTGATGTATGTTAGGCCCATGTGAAAGGCCCATTGTGATGTATATTAAGCTCTTGAGTGAGGCCCATGGTGTTGTATATCAGGCCCTTTATGAGGCCATGGGTCCACTGAAAGTGCCCTGGTTTGTCAATTAACATGAGTGTTGAGTCGGACAGACTGCAGAGCCTCATAGGAAGATCAATTCAAGCATCTGCATCAACCAAGATGTGTGCAAGCTTGCCCTAGGTAAATTTAAGCCTCACATCCCATGTCCCAAAACACCAGGTATATAAAACCCTTAAAACAAATTAGAACATTATAGGGTTTATAAGTGAGAAAACTTTTTCAAAAATTAGAAAATCTTCAAGTTTTCTTGCTCTGTCGATTGTATCGATACACATCTCGATATGCTTGACCTACGCTGTCGATGTCCTCGATGAACGAATCGATTCTATTGGAATGAGGACAAACTTGTCTAGCAACCACATACTTATCTGGATAGAATTATCGATGTATCGATATACATATTGATATCATCGATATTTGAATCTCGAGTTTATCGAAGGTGGCTCGATAATATCGACAGACAGATCTCCGGTGCCCCTATTTTTACTTAAGAAAATCACATGTGCATCGATATATCAAAGTCGTTCTTGATACCATCGAAGTTCAAATCTCGATGATATCGGAAGACTCTCGATGTTATCGGTCATGGGCGCCTAAGTTCTCCAATAATTATTTCAGGTTTGTTTATTTGCGATCGAGGGGCACTCGATAGAATCGATATTCAAATATCGATGATATCATGATTTCAATGGCATTAAACAGGGACAGAAACTGTCCAGTAAGCTTTAACGAAAATCCTTTGGATTTATCGATACCTCTACACTTCATCGATATCATCGACATTTAAATTTCGATAATCTCGAAAGTCCCTCGATCATTCTTATAAACCTGAAATATTTCATAGCAAGTCTTTCTCATTTTCATGTGTCGAGGAATTAATCCTAGTATCGATAATATCGGAGTTCGAAATTCGATGACATCGACGCTTATATCGATTCCCTCGACCAGCTAGATAAAGGTAAAAGCGTATGGCATTTGAGCTTGGTTCCTCGAGCGGCCAGTCGATGCTATCGAGAGTATATGCTCAATGATATCGACCTTGCTTGATAATATCAAACTCTGTCATGAATGCCACCATTTTATATTCGTTGGAACCTTTTGCCTATATAAAGAGAGCTTGTCTATTGTTGTTGGCAGAGAAAGAAGAGAGTGCTTTTAAGTGTTTTACCTTAGATCATATACCCAAGGCCCTTTCTCTTAAGGGAGTTCATCCTCTAATCCACCCTCATCATTGATATTCAATAGAGTGGATTGGGGAATGAACTTCCACATTCAAGGATCCTCCAGCTACTACCTTAATGGCAAATCATTAAGCTGTGATGCCTTGAACACATAATCAGAATCACTTTATCTTCCGTATAGAAAAACATTTTATAGAGTAGGATTCTGTCTTAACCTTGACACAACCCGTCGCCATATATTGGTACATTATTTGAGTTGCAGATCAAGGAAGCAGAAGACTCTTCATCAACAAAGGAGGAGATCTTCATCAACGAGCTGAATGAGACTCATCCACTTATCTGTAAGTAACTAGAGTCCAGAGGACCCTTTGATCATTCCTCTGTAGGATTGGGTCTAAGGTGTTTCTCACCCTTGCAAGCCCTCGAAGGAGGCCTCTGGCAGGAGTATACATAGTGGGTGCGTTGTGTGGACCCTTGCTCTGTGGAGAGCATAAACATCTGGCTAGGGGTGAACTAGTTAAAACCTTAAGTTTGAGGTAAACCGTGTAAAACCTCTGTAGGGTCTTATGGAAGATCCTTGGGCAGTGTGCCTAAAAGTGGGTGTATCGTGTTGACCCTTGCTCGTGAGAGCATAAACAGTCAGCCTCAGTGTAGGTTGTAAAGGTTGAAGGTGAACCTGATTTAAAACCTTAGGTTTGAGGTGAACCGCTGTGAAACCTCCTTAGTGAAATTCGGTACACTCAAGGGTTGAGTGCGGTTACTGGGAGTGGAGTAGACAAGTAGTCGAACCACTATAAAAATGACTGTGTTTGAGATTGCTATTATTTTGTTTGTGTGATTTACCTTAATATTTTCATATATGAATTTCTTCGATCACACCTCACACACTTACACAGTCATATCCATCATAAACTAGTTTGAATATTGTTTACTTCTTAAATAGTTTGTGATTAGATCCTCTACCAGGCTTGGAAGCCAGTAGAGTTACTTTTGAGTAGTCTTTACATGTGTCTGCTGTTAGGATTAGTGTAATAGGATTTTAAATAAACCATAAAACCTTAAAAATTCCTATTCACCCCCTCTAGGACATATTAACATATTCCTACTTCGACTAAAGCGGTATTCACTGCAATTTCTATTTGGTATCAGAGAGGGTCTCTCTTTAAGGGGTTCACCGCCTAGAGAGTGATCTTGACTGAAGTTGGGAATATGACCAAAGGAGAGGGCTCATCGGTCACTAGACCTCCAGAGTTTGATGGATCAAATTATGCACACTGAAAGGCTAGGATGCACTACTTTCTGAGATCTTTGGATCATGATGTTTGGAATATAGTTGAAAGTGGATATGTCTCACCATCTGAATAAGTTATACTTGACAGTGGCACAACCATCACAAAGCTCAAACCAAAGGAAAAGTGGATGACGTTCGATAAAGAAAGACAAACTGCTGAAGCTAAAGCTATGAATGCCATCTAATGTGCCATGTCCCAGGATATATTCAATCAAATAAGTATGTGTGGGACATCTAAAGAAGCATGGGATCTATTGGAAACAACCCATGAAGGCACAAGCACTGTGAAGAGATCTAAACTTCAACTCTTGACTTCACAGTTCGAAAGTCTCAGAATGGAAGAGTATGAGACCTTTATGGAGTTTTTCACAAAGTTGAATATCATTTGCAACTCCATGGGTGGATTGGGAGAAAAGGTTCCGGTGCCTAAAATCTGTAGGAAAATACTGAGATCACTGCCGGAACGGTTTAATCCCAAAGTAACAACCATTGAAGAGTGTAGGAATATTGATGAAATGAAAGTAGAAGAACTGGTAGGTTCCCTACAAACTTTTGAACTACACTTCAAACAAACCCAAAAATCCAAAAATACTATCCTAAAAACTTCAAAGAAAATAACAAATGAGGACAGTGGAAGTGAAAAAGATGATGAAGTGGCGCTGCTGACACAACGATTCAGGAAATTCTTCCAGAAGAATCGTGGTCGTCCCTCCAAAGGTAGAAAGGTGGACAACAAACCCTCTACAGGCAAATTTGGTAGAAAGACCAAAGAACCACAATGCTATGCCTATCAGAAGTATGGACACATATCTACGGAATGCCCAAAAAGAAAAACTAAGGGCAAGGCGATGGCTGCCACATGGGATGATACAGAAGAGTCAAACTCAGAATCTAGTGACTCAGAGAGCGATGATGACCAAAAATCCTTGAAAATTCTTATGGTCTCCACTGCTCCAATCATTCCCATGGAATCTGAAAACAAGGAAGAACAGCAAGCCACTGAATCATTTCCGTCTGATAATGAAGAAACTGGAGAAGAAGAAGAAATAGAAAAGGATAAACTGCAAGATGCCTATAATCAACTCTATATTCATAGCATCCACATACTTAAAAGACTTAGAATGTCTGAAAATAAAAAGGAATTGCTACAAAGAGACTTGGACAAAACCTTGGAGATTAATACACATTTAATCAATGATTTACAACAATATCACTCAGACAATGATAAGTTAGAAAGAGCAAATCTATCCCTAAAAACGGAATCATCAAAGCTTATAAAACAGGTTGAATCCTTAAAAGATGAAAATGAGCATCTTCAGAATGAGAATCACACACTCCGGTTTGACTTAGAGAAATCCAGAAAATTTGCTGAAATAAACTATAAATTTTCCCAGAGTGGTGAAAAGCTCAAAAAACTGTTAGGGATGGGAAGACAAGGAAGAGACAAGAGTGGCCTAGGGTATGAGAAAACTAAAACGAAAACTGGAAATGAAGCCCCAACAACTGAAAAACTTGCTGCTTCAGGTAGCAATATGAGAACTTCTCTGGTTTATCATTTATGTGGTGATATGGGTCATTATAAGTTTGAATGCTTCACACCTAGAAGGACGTTACACAACTTTGGTCAAAATCATATTGAAAAATTCAAAATGACCAAAGAAATACAAAATGTCAAAAGTCCACCTACGAGAAACACTCATCCATCACCACCCAAAATGAAAGACAGGATCAAGTGATCATTGGATCAAGTGGGTGAGATAACCTTAAAAACTAAATCTACCACACTAAAGAATTCTGTCTCAAAATGGGTAGTAAAAGAAAAACTGAATTATCTACCCTGAAATATCAAGCATGAAAAGACAAGTCCAGATCATGCATCTAGATCTGGATCATTGCTGAAATGATGTAAATTTTGCTGAGCTTCAAATAATATATATATGGTTCCTTCCCTCAATCTTTTGTATATAAACATTCAAATGTTTATAATTTTGTTGTGTGCAGTGATTGTACATAATTATGCTGAGTATACTATTGATTCATAGAAATACTAAAAGTATACTCCAAGGGTCATCTGAATACTGAAAATGAAAAATCATTCATCTTTGATACGACTATCGATATCTCATTCTTGATTAATCGATAAAGGGTCGATATCATCGACGCCTCCTTGGAATGAGAAAAGTCATGTGATCGAGAATGATATCGAAGATAAGATCGATAAAATCGATCAGGGAACCTCGATATCATCGAAATAAGGATCGATGATATCGACAGATGCCACCAGATATAAGTTGATGGAGTGCGAAAAAGGGATTTTTGTTCCAGGGTTTCCCTTCCTCTTCCCTGCTCGTTCTTCTCAACCGGACGACTCAGTACATTGTCAGACAGCCCCAAAAGTTCCAAAAATACGGTAACACCTTTCTAATCATCAAGGGTTATTTTTTTGTGGTATTTCTGTTTCTATTGGGCTTTGTCCTCTTTCTCAAATCCTTCAAATCCTCTCTTTGTCCACATGGGAAAAGACAAGGGAAAAATGTCTAGTCTGGGTGAGTCATTAAGATCCACTCGACAAAAAGTGCTTGCTTCAAAAGGAAGCATAAGGCCTCGGCACGTGGGACCCCCACCCGTCAAAGATCTCGACAAAATTCACATGGTGGGTCCCAGTCTGAAACACCGGCATCACCTCTGGCTGGAGTAACTTCACGTCCACCAAAATACACGGGTAGGAAGCTCATCCATGAGAGAAAGGTAGACAGGGATTGTCTAAAACCATACAATCTTGAATTCCTATTTACTGCAATCGATTGGTTACCCGTTCTAGACTTCGGTGGGCCATGCCAACTCGAACGAACACACAACTTCATTGCCGCTTGTCACTCACCAATGTCGGATCCTCCTTCCATCATGGTCTCTCTGGATGGTGACGATGTGCTGATCACGCCTGCTACAATGGCAAATATCCTTGGACTGACAATGACACCTGAGGGTCTCCCGGAAATGGACTTTGACAATGTTGAAATTCGGTCCATGGTAACTAAGTATCTTTGTTATGGTAGGGACATCCCCTGGTATCAAGGGAATGTGTTGAAATCTAGGTACATGGAACCAAGATTTCAGGTTTTGCAAGGTATCTTCACCACAAATATATATCCCAGAAGTACCAACCGGTCCGATCTCATAGGTTTTATGACCATGCTAGTGTACTCAATCGCCAAAGGGATAAAGATCTGTCTTCCGACTCTGTTTGTCTATCAGTTGGTAAATGCCATTCATACATCTAGGGACCTTCATCTACCATATCCCTAGATCATAAACATGATATGCAATGCCATTGGCTTCCCACCAACCACTAATCCGGTACTCCCTCTCCAAGTCTTCAACAAAAGCAACATTCAGAGAATGGACTTGAAGTTTCACAAGTACCCTGAGGACCTAGAAGAAGGTATTCAAGAAAAAGGGGGTGGAGGTGAAGGGGACGCTCCCATGGAAGGAATTGAAATGGCTGCAGATGAACCTCCTGGACCTGATCCAACACCGTCAATGTCAACGCCTGGGTATGCTAAACGGTTCAAGCTGGACAGGATTGGAGCAATTCAGAAGGATGTCCACTTAGTGCACGAGAGGCTTACTGTCTTGGAACGACTGGTCCAAGAAGTATAGCAAACTGTCTAACAATTGGTTGATTTGATGACCTGCCGTCGAGACGACACGGCGCCATCCTACTCTGTTCCATAGTGGTGGTTTTTGAATGCTGTCACAGACACCTCACTCCTATTTTAGCGTATGAACATTAGTATCTTTTTGGATGTTCTATGCTCTCATAGGTGTATGCGATAGCTCTCTAACTTGCATAGGCTGATTTTTTTTTACTGTATACGCCCACGGTTGGGCTAAATACTGATGGATATTTTTGGGTGTCCTTAAATGGACTTGTTTTTTTAAACTGATAATCTTTTGCTGTCTGTGGCAGTTTGTGTTTTGGATATTTGGATATGGTCGTTATAATTCAATATTTCTACTGCCATGATTATGTCTTATCTGTCCCCTGGTTTATCTCATTTCTGATATGGAGTGCATGTGATTTTCATGATTATCCTAACTACTGTATCTAATATGCTATGCATACATAGGTTCTGGAAATGTTGTTTGCTTAAACTGATTTAATCAGTATACATCAATACTTTATATATGTATGCTTACTGGATGGGTGGTTCTCCCAAATAATTCAAGCTTTAGTCAATATCAACTGTTATATCTTTGTCAATGACTGACAAAAAGGGGGAGAAAAAGTTCAAACACCCCAAATGAAAAATTGTATATCTTCTTGAATGGTGTTGTAGGTGTTAGGGGGAGCAGCTGCACCAAGATAAGGAGAGTTTTCAGTTAGGGGGAGCAGATACTGGGTTGTGTACATGGGTTCTCTAGAAATTGTAAAATTATGCAAAATGTATGTCACACAATTTAGGATGTGTGTGTCTAGATACTGTTCTAGGCTGTTTTTGGTTTTGTCACATAATTAACAAAGGGGGAGATTGAAAGTTCCCTAGTTTGTCAATTAGCGTGTGTTGAGTCGAACAGACTGCAGAGCCTCATAGGAAGATCAATTCAAGCGTTTGCCTCAACCGGGATGTGTGCAAGCTCGCCTTAGGTAAATCTAAGCCTCACATCCCATGTCCCAAAACACCAGGTATATAAAACCCTTAAAATAAATTAGAACATTATAGGGTTTATAAGTGAGAAAACTTTTTCAAAAATCAGAAAATGTTCAAGTTTTCTTGCTCTGTCGATTATATCGATACACATCTCGATATGCTCGACCTGTGCTATCGATGTCCTCGTTGAAAGAATCGATTCTATCGGAATGAGGATAAAATTGTTCAGCAACCACATACTTATCTGGACAGAATTATCGATGTATCGATATACGTATCGATATCATCGATATTTGAATCTCGAGCCCATCGAAGGTGGCTCGATAATATCGACAGATAGATCTCCGGTGCCCCTGTTTTTACTTAAGAAACTCACATGTACATTGATATATCAAAGTCATTCTCGATACCATCGAAGTTCAAATCTCAATGATATCGGAAGACTCTCGATGTTATCGGTCATGGGCGCTTAAGTTCTCCAGCAATTATTTCAGGTTTATTTATATGCGATTGAGGGGCACTCGATAGAATCGATATTCAAATATCGATGATATCAGTATGGTTTCGATGGCATCGAACAGGGATAGAAATTGTCCAGCAAGCTTAAACGAAAATTCTTTGGATTTATCGATACCTCGACACTCTATCGATATCATCGACATTCAAATTCCTATGATTTTGATGATCCCTTGATTATTCTTGTAAACCTGAAATATTTCATAATAAGTCTCTCTCATTTTCATGTGTCGAGGAATCGATCCTAGTATCAATAATATCGGAGTTTGAAATCTAATGACATCAATGCTTGTATTGATTCCCTCGACCAGCTGGCAAAAGGTTTCAAAAGAGTATGACATTTGAGTTTGGTTCATCAAGCAGCCAGTCGATGCTTTCGAGAGTATACGCTCAATGATATCGACCCTGCTCAATGATATTGGACTCTGTC